>NC_079199.1:30658335-30970835 GCF_029499605.1 Hyla sarda | reverse complement strand
TGCTGCAGCTTGGCAAAACCTCCTTGGCACTTAAAGCGTACCCATCAGATCCAACAAAATTAATTTTTTTTTAAATATATCACTCAGTACCTAATTCTGACCATGTACATCTAATTTTTATGTGTCCAGCACCTTTATTTTTTTATTACACTTTTAAGTTAGCTCACTAGTCTGAATTCCTCTCAAAAGGAGGGGGCGTGGCCTCACTGTGCAGGTCTCCGCCTCCTCCCTCAGTATGCTGTCTGCTCACATCTCCCCTAGGATTAGCAAAACTACAACTCCCAGCTTGTCCTCACTGACAGTAGCGGGACACAAGATGACAGTGGGAGGATTTTTCCTCCAGCTCTGAGCCCTGTGCTCACAGCTGTCAATCAAGGAAGTGTGTCCATGACATAGGTAATGACACATGGACACAGCAGGACTAGTATGTGTCCAAGCAGTTGTTTGACTGGCTTTTTCTGTATGAAATACTGAAAATTTTCTAACGAAAGCAAATGCAAAACCTATTGGTTTTGCATGCTTTACAACAGATCAAAAGTTTTTGTATCTGACAGTGCTCAATTAAGCTTGAAAGGAAAATTTTATAATCTTACAAACAGCCATAATTTAAGAGACTATTATAATTTACCCATGTCTGCAGCTCTGAGCATGATATAAGCTCTCAAATTCCCTTTGAACATATTTGGACATTCATAAAAAAAATTTTTTTTACATATAGAACCACCGTATTTAGTAACCTAAGAGAAAGTGAGTAAGTAAATACATGTGTGAAAACAAAGCTATCGTGTCCCTTCTTCTCTAAGAAGTGTCTGTGACCAGAGTGTCACATCTTAGAGCCAGGCGTGCATTAGAAATGTGTTGGATCTCTTTTCATATTGACTTGTGAATGTCGCGCTGTTCCATGCCGGTGTGATGGCTGTTGATTGCCTTGGAGGTTAATATTGCACAGAGCGGACATTTTGTTTCTCCTTTCCAGAAGGCTCAGCATGTGAATCCCTGAAATAGACAGAGAACATTACTGTACAAAGAAATAACATTGAACCAAACGTCATTGAAACTGTTGTGTTCTCTCTACAGCAGAAGCCGCTTTTTATGTATTTCCAAATTTAACGCAATCCAAAATATTTTCCCATTTTTCAAGTTCAGTGGTAACCAGCATCAAATCCTAAAGACAGTGTCCTAGTAAATCTCATGCAGATGAACCATAGCCCCAGTGCATCTACGAATCTTATATACTGTAACATGGCAGCATTTACTAAAAATGCACCCACATTGTCTGCCACTGGCTAAAAGGGCTTTTGTGCAGTTTATAGCTATAGAACTGTAAATTTTTCTATACTGTTTAATGCATTTCCACATATTAATCTGAAGGATCTCAATTGTGTGGAGTTGCTGTTTATTAAGTATGGCCAATGTAAATTGTACAAAACGACAAAAACAAAATTGCATCCAGTTATATCACCCCAGCGCATCCAAAATACAATAGCAACTCTGAAAATAGTCTTGTTAAAAACTATGTATACAGAGAAAAGCAGTCTCCGTAGCGCACACTGCGGGAAATGTGGGCAGAAATATATGGAGATGAACCACTGATGTGGGTATGTGCTATAGCGTCACAGGGATGCATTTACTTAGACAAAAGCAATGCAAAATACGGAGAGAAAAATGTAGTAAAGCACTCACCCGAAGTAGACGCAAGAAGGCACTTTTATTCCCTGTGGATTAAGGGAAGCACAATGCAGGGAGGGGAGGAAGAAATCAGAACTCGTGGTTGACTGTCCCGTTTTGCGGGGTCTTCCTGCTTGGTCACGCCCACCAGTGATGCGCACGGTCCCGTTTAAATAGACACGGGTGCCATGGCTTGTCGGCTGACGCGTCAGAGAGGTTGCTAGGCAACAAGAAGCTAACACAGCGATGTCATCCCGGCGATGCGTCTGAGGGAGGAATACATTTGTATATGCGTGTGGGGGTGATGCCCCGCAATGTTAGCCTGTGGAAAAACAAAAGATGGTAAGGGGAAGAGAGCAGAAGACAAGGGAACAGAGAATTGGGAGACAAGTAGTAAATTATCACTAACAACAGAGTCCCTCGTCGACTCCGCATCTATAAAGAAATCTCACAATTCACCAAGGACGAAGAGTTTAAACAAAACTGGGATGAGCTGCACTTGCAACATTCTATGAATATTGTTAAACTCATTCTCCAGCAGAACGAGAAGAAATAATATAAAGTCACCACTGAACTCTGCAAGAGTAAACTAGAACTCAAGAGCCATCTGCCCCATACAGCAGCAGATACATTTTTTGAGAAACTGGAACACAAACTCTGACAACAGCAAGTGGAACTCGAACAATGTAAAAAAGACAAATTTGTTCATGATAGACTCTATTTTTAGAATAATCAAATCTTTCACTGGCGCAGCACATTTAAAAGTAACAGAAAGAATCCTAAACAAAAAAAATAAAAAGTAAGGATTATTGAACGACTGACTCCAGAGTCCAGTTCCTCAGAAGACCAATCGGTCCTAGCGCACACCGCTCCTATGGAGAGAAAAAACTCACACAACAAAAGTCTGACAATCCCACACCTAGCACAGCAACAGCAACAAATGACATTGCACTCCCTTTAATTGAAAGACCCGCAGAGGAAGCAGGAGAACCAGGAACCGCCACCACGAAAAGAAAAAAGTGACATGGAAACAACAATAAAAGACGACAAAACACTATAATTAATCTCTCGGGTGCAATTAGATGAAGATGGCGAGTCATTACTCAAAAAAGGTCTTTACTTTTGCATCGCAGAACCATTCAGCTGGACAAATTTTAGTCCTCACTTTGCTAAAGAACCATCTCAAACTAGAGATCTAGAACTCCTGCTGAGCATAGCAAATCCTGAGCTCACTGAACAAAATATGGAAACTCGCACAGTCTCTGAATTTAGAGGAGGCCGGAAATCCACTTTCTGTCTGCCAGTAGCAAGCGGTTCCAGCTTAGACCATTTCACACATGCAGTGCTACAAGATTTCAAAGCTTTGGTCTACCCAGTACCAATTCCTAATCTGTTGCCCAGAGAAAAAAGCCTTAACACGGCTCAAGAGCTGTCCAGACCTCATAATCAAGATAGCTGATAAAGGCAACAACACCGTGATTATGTCAGTTGAACAATACAAAAGAGAGGCATACTGTCAACTTTCTGACCCTACAACCTACCTTGAAATTGCTGCGGACCCCACTGCTAAGGTCTCATCTCAACTGCAATCATTTCTAAGACAAGTCAAAATCCATATGCTGTCACAGCAAATAGCCAAGAAACTTCTTCCCAAAACTCCAGCTAAGCCTCAGTGGTCCTTCCTTCTGAAGGTCCACAAATCGGTGAATAACCCACCAGGGAGACCCATAATTTCTGGGATATGATAGACCATAGAATTTCTATTAAAGAATCTCGACTAGCTGCTAAGATTCCCAAATAGAGACCAGTGACAGTCTGGGATCGATAGATGTGGAATCCCTATATACAAGAATTCCACATGAGGCAGGTGTAGCTGCAGTTGAAGAATTCAGCAGAGCGGTAGGAAAAAACGGATGCCTTTATTCACTTCATAAGAACAGCTCTGAAATTGGTCCTTAACAGCAACTACTTTCAGTTTGACGATATGTGGTACAAACAGGAGACCGGTACAGCGATGGGGACATCGGTCTCCTGCACATACGCAAACATCTTTTTGTCCCTCCTGGTGGCTGAAATGATCTTTTCATCCACAAAACCCTTTTTGAGACAGTTTAAGCTATATAGGCGCTATGTGGATGACATTTTCGTCATCTGGTCTGGCGATAAATCCAGCTTTGACCAATTTGTCCACTTGAACACTAATAATACTATGAATATGGCCTTCACCTCCACCTTTTGATGCCTCTCAAGTCACGTTCCTGGATGTGCTTGTCACATTGAGAGAGGGTGCAATAGAAACACAAGGTAACAGGAAATCCTTCTCACCACTAATGTATTTACATTACAACTCTTACCACCATGAGAACATGAAACATTCGCTTCCATACAGCCAATATCTACGACTTAAAGGGATTATCCACCATAAGGTGATTTTAGTACGTACCTGCCAAACAGTAATGACATGCTTAGGAAGGATCTGCGCTTGTCTTTACCATAACACTGTGGCTAGCTTTTTGTGAACTGGTATTCCCTATTTAACTTTTCTTTTCTTTTTACTAAAAATACCATAATTCCATTTTCCTCCCTCCCACACATCAGCCACCCCACCCATTGAAACATAAATATGCTGCATCCATTCAAAAGACCTGTGGTTTTCAATCAGGGTGCCTACAGCTGTTGCATTAGTTGCAGATTGATCCCTCCACCCATTGAAGCAGACAGGCTCCCTGTCATCAGCTGACTAGGGAGTCAGGTCTTGGCCACATTGCAATCTGGGAAAAATTTGAGACAACAGTCATTTTGTATGCTGGTAAAAATAAATAGTGAGGTGAAAATCACGTAAGAATTGTGACAAAACCGTCACACACAGGTACAGACGCCATATTATGAACTACACTAACGTTACAGCCCCTGTAGCATAGTCAAACCAAAAAAAAATCCTGGAATACCCCCTTAAAAAGATCAACACAAACAAAGATGTATTCATACAGCAAGCTACTCATCTACAAGAGCACCTCCGAAAAAATGTCTTGATATGGCACTGGCAAGAGCAGATAAAAAAAATCCAGAATGGATCTGATAAGAAAAACTAATAAAAAAAAGAACATAACACTGCCAATCAACCATTTCAATTTTTCCTTCCAGTTCAGTACTATGACTGACACCATAAGGAAAACAATGTACAAACACTGGCACATACTCGAAGATGACCTGGTGCTCAAAGAAGTGGCAGATAACAAGCCTCTAAGTGCACACAGAAAGACAAAAACTTTTAAAAATTACCTTGTCAGGAGCACCTTTAAAAGTAAATCAGACACCACTTGGCTACATAATTTTCAATCCAGTGGTAATGGAAAGGATTTCCACATAGGAAGTGAGAACATCCACGTCAGACTTCATCACCTGCAGGAGACAATTTGTGATTTATTGTTTGAAATGTCCATGCAACAGATTCTACCTAGGTTCGACGTTAAGTTTTCGCGAGGTTCCGTGAAGACTTTCACGCATGGGCCAAGGCGTACCTAGACTGGGAGAGCATCTGCATAAGAACACAACGGCTATGCAGCTGTATAAACTTTCTTCGTATTGGAACGAGTGAGGGGTATCCCGCCCCCGGTGTGCGCAAACACACTCGCCTACTGTGGAAAGAAGCATGATGGATTTCCCTTCTTGAAGTATCGGGACCCCACGGCTTCAATGAGCGGAACGAGTTCAACTCGTTCCTTTGATACATAGTATCATCTTCAGAATGTTACATTGTTTTGTCCATCAATTTACTACTTGTCTCCCAATTCACTGTTACCCTTGTCTTCTGCTATCTTCCCCTTACCATCATTCGTTTTTTCCACAGGGTAACATTGCGGGGTATCGCCCCCATGTGCATGTACAAATGTATTCCTCCCTCAGGCGCATCGCCGGGATGACGTCTTGTTGCTTTGCAACCTCTGTGATGCGTCAGCCGACTAGCCATGACACCCGTGTCTAATTAAACGGGACCGTGCGCATCACTGGTGGGCGTGATCAAGCGGGAAGACCCCGCAAAACGAGACAGTCAACCACAAGCTCTCCCGAGCTCTGATTTCTTCCTCCCCTCCCTGCATTGTGCTTCCCTTGATCTACATGGAATAAAAGTGCGTTCTTGCATCTACTTCGGATGAGTGCTTTACTACGTTTTTCTCTCCATATTTTGTTAAAACATATGTTGCTTATGTGCAACACATTTATGATCATATCAAGGGGCACATTAGCAAAAAACAATAAATCACTTCATAACACCATTTTGTATGTTTCCCCCTCTCCTCTGCAACGTTTTGTGCTCTCCAAAGGCAGGTTTGTAAACCCGGTCTGACCTGGATTTGACATGCAAAATTTTGTGGGCCCAGGGGTAAGGTGAAAAAGCTCTAAATGCAGTGATAAATGTCCCCTATAAACTGATCCTGTATAGTCTGATCCTGCAGTCATACTGTTTTCCACCTGAAGGCTAAAGGCGAACATTTAAGTGATAAATTGAATGTGTTGTTTAGTATTGCCTTCCTTATTGTAGCTGAGGTTTTGATCTCGTTTTGGTGGAGTTTTATTACCAAGCATCAGGTGAGGCAAGAAGAAACCAAGTACTGGTGATATTTATGGAAGTTTACAAGGATTTTACCTTTCAAAGGACAATGCATGAGGTGCGCAGGCCACAATGAATATGACCAATATATATTTGTGATGGTAGCCTTGTTTTCCTTCCAACAGGTTTGGGGTTGGACGAAGATCACCGGCCTCTATTGACAGACAGAATACACAGGGGGACCTGGTGGCCAGTGGAAAGTCTACACCCAACTGGCAGAGGAGTGATGACAATGCGAATGATCAAATAGGTATCTATGTCTGGTACTAAACTTAACCTATAGTATATATTTCTTTGTCACGATAAACCATTTGTTTCTTATTTTGCAGCAGTTTGACACTTGGTTGGACATGGTTAAAATGTAGTATACAGTGCCATGTTCTAATATGTAACAGAACAGCTGTTATAGGACCAACAAAGACCTTTTTGCTAGCCAGCCAACATCCTGCTCTGTACTGACGAGGGGCAAGAACCCCCCCAAAGCAGTTGTCTACTGGTGGATAACTTTTCCTTTTGGGATCGATTTTGCATTGGCTAATAAATCTGTCATCTTCAAAGTCCCTTAAATGAGTGAAACAGGGAGACTAGGAACAAGCTCTTATCCTTCCGGTACAGAGTTACCTTACATATCAGTGGAGTGTAAAGGTCTCCACACACCTTTTAGTGCCTCAAGGACAAACATTACCCCTCAGTCATACATTTTACAGCATAAAAGATGAATTACGGCAAAAACGAATGCCGTTGATAGAAGTACAGGTGGTGTGACATTGTCTGTTCTGGGCAATAATCTGTGCGTAAATTCTAACTAAATAACTGATCGTAATATGTCATATTCACCATAGAAAGAGTTGATATACTTCTGGCATAAACTCAGACTGTAAGGGATTGGAGTGTGATGTGCTGGGGTATTGGGTTCTATAGTATAGGACAACATTTTCCAACCAGGGGGCTTCCAACTGTTGCAAATCTAAAACTCTACAGCTGTCCGGACATGCCGGGAGTTGTAGAATTGCAACAGCTGTATGCACCCTGGTTGGAAAACACTGGCATAGAGCAGTGTTTCCCAACCAGGGTGCCTCCAGCTATTGCCAAACTTCAACACCCAGCATGTCCAGACAGCCGAAGGAAAATGCATGAAGAGATATCGTGGAGAGGAGACAAGAAGGGAGCACAGAAGGACTTCTTTTGAGGGCCATAGACTATACATAGTAACATAGTTTGTAAAATTGAAGAAAAAAAAAAGACAAGAATCCATCAAGTTCAACCTAAAACCCTACTGTGTTGATCCAAAGGATAGGGAATAAGTTATAGATCACTAGGGTAGGATCTCACCGCCGGGACCCCCTGCGATCTCCTGCAAGGGACTCCGGCTTTCTCCAGGAACAGGGCGTGTCGACCATCCCCAGCACGAAGCGGCAGCCAACACGCCCCCTCCATGTATCTATATGGGGGAGCCAAAGATAGAGATACATGGAGGGGTAAGTCAGTGGGGGTCGACACACTCCGTTCCCGGGGAGAGACAATGTTCTGTGCACGAGATTGCCAGGGGACCCTGCAATCTAAAACGTATCCCCCCATCCTTTGTATAGAGCAGTGGTCTTCAACCTGCTGACCTCCAGATGTTGCAAAACTACAACTCCCAGCATGCCCGGACAGCCTGGATAAGCTTTTCTACTGGATACTTCACCTTTAAAGAAAAATTTTATAAGGCAGACTCTACTTCTCCATTTTGAACCCATTTTAAATTTTCCTCCAAAACTGCATAAAAACCGGAATTTGCACAGGCAACCTTAGAACATTCTCTATTTGCTTAAATGACACACATACTCTTCTTTTGTTCGAAGCTTGTGTACATGTAAACACTGTCACACATGAATTCAGTCCACTGGTAATATGTTTGTCTTTTAGATTTACATTTCTATTGCATTACACAATTAAGCTGTCAGTGCAAGTAAAATATTAGGTGTATAAAGCAGCAGGGGTGTAGAACGGTGTTGCGTGCCTAGATTTATTTTTGCTCTTTTCTTGTTATACAAGCTTTGTAGTTTATGAAATAAACCCCATCAGGAATCTATCAGGAATTAATCTGTTTGGCACAGACGTAATATCTAGTTCTACCCTCCACTATCCTTGTACAGAAAGAAAACAGTAGATATAAATTGGTGACACCTAATTCATGGTATTGTGGATTCCAAAATGCAGTTTGGAAAGCTGAGCTGTCAGTGGCCTAACACATAACACAGATGATGCTGTTGATAGAAACCACACTGGGAATAACCCATGTTTTACAATGTGTCGTTGTCCTGTTAAATGGTGTAATATCTCAAGAAAGCTACATTTAACTGAGAGGACATTAAAGGGGTTATCCAGGAAAAAACTTTTTTTTATATATATATATATATATATCAACTGGCTCCAGAAAGTTAAACAGATTTGTAAATTAACGTATTTTTCGTCCTATAGGACGCACCGGCGTATAAGACGCACCATATTTTTAGGGGCAAAATCTAAAAAAATAAAGATTTTGAACCCAATAGTGGTCTTCAACCTGCAGACATCCAGATGTTGCAAAACTACTACTCCCAGCATGCCCGGACAGCCGTTGGCTGTCCGGGCATGCTGGGAGTTGTAGTTTTGCAACATCTGGAGGTCCGCAGATTGAAGACCACTGCATAGGAGGTAATACTCACGTGTCCCCGCCGCTCCGGACCCGTCACCGCTCCCCTGGATGTCGCTCCATCGCTGTCCCTGTCGCTCTGGAACGTCTCTGCTGCAGGACGGGTATCCTCGCTCTCCGTCGCCGCCATCACGTCGTTACGCACGCCGACACACGTGCGCGAAGACGTGATGATGAGGAAGGAGAGCGCCGGCCATACAGGGGATCCCTGAACGGAGAAGACACCGAGGAGGCAGGTAAGGTCCCTCCCGGTGTCCTGTAAGCACTAACCCAGCTATTCAGTCGGGCTGTTCGGGACCGCCGCTGTGAGATCGCGGCGGTCCCGAACAGCCCGACTGAACAGCCGGGTTAGTGTCACTTTCCCTTCAGACGCGGCGGTCAGCTTTGATCGCCGCGTCTGAAGGGTTAATACAGGGCATCATCACCGCGATCAGTGATGTCCTGTATTAGCCGCGGGTCCCGGCCGTTGATGGCCACAGGGACCGCCGCGATAGGGGTGTATTCGCTGTATAAGACGCACCGACTTTTTCCCCCCAGTTTGGGGGAAGAAAAAGTGCGTCTTATACGGCGAAAAATACGGTACTTCTATTAAAAAATCTTAATCCTTTCAGTACTCATGAGCTGCTGAAGTTGAGTTGTTCTTTTCTGTCTAAGTGCTCTCTGATGACACGTGTCTCGGGAACCGCCCAGTTTAGAAGCAAATCCCCATAGCAAACCTATTCTACTCTGTGCAGTTCCCGAGACAAGCAGAGATGTCAGCAGAGAGCACTGTTGCCAGACAGAAAACAACAACTCAACTTCAGCAGCTGATAATTATTGAAAGGATTAAGATTTTTTTAATAGAAGTAATTTACAAATCTGTTTAACTTTCTGGAGCCAGTTGATATAAAAAAAAAAAAGTTCCTGGAATACCCCTTTAACACCTAGTTTCATCTACATGTCACAGGTATACATCTGCCGCTTGTCAAAAAAGTTACCTACCATTTCATGTTTCCAGCGGACCCATTGACTTTAAAGAGAATCTGTCAACTGTAATTCTTGTTTTAAACTGCCGACACTTTTAGATGCTTTTAGGACAAGGAAACACATGGTACCTTACATATATCCATCTTTACTTCCTTAACATAGAAAGATGCTTTTATTTTCTGGTGCAAAGTGTCAAAGAGGCATTTCTAAGCCCCTGAAGTGCTGAGGGCTGGAACTCCTCCCATCCCTGTCCCTGCTTGATTGACAAGAAAATGGGTCTGCTAATTTATACGGGTCCAGCAGATGGGCCTAAATCATAATAGTGCTCCCAAGCATAAATAACAACAAAATAAGCCTATTTAGTAGTGCAAATTAAGGCAGGGAGGGCCTAAAATATAACTTTTATTGTATCTATTAAAATGTTTCTTAAATTAAACACCCAGTGTCAGTGTTATAAAATTAAATTAAATATGTCAACTGCAGTATACACATAACACATAGACATCAATGTCCGGTGTCCATGCTGTTAACAAGATTTCTAGAGGATGCAGATTTAGTGATACAGAATCACAGATAGAACATATTTCAATATTGTAATTCCCAGAATCACAGATAGAACATATTTCAATATTGTATAATTCCCAACGCATTTCTAGCGCAATCATGCGCCGTCCTCAGGGGAATAAAGACAAAAAGCAAACTATCAGGTATCATTGACAACCTGAGATAGATATAAACAATTGGTTCTCATATTATGCATCAATCAGATCAGATAGTCCTCAATGGAGGATCACCTATACTGCAGTCCCTTAAAACGGAGCAGTTAGTCACCCTGCTCACTAGATTCGGGACTCAATTGCCGTGGAGCTCCAGGTACGTATAAAGTGATGTATTCAGATACGGTCCTGAAGTACGGCAAACGGTTCAGACGGAGCGCATACCTGCAGTGGCAGGGAGCCGTCACTATCGGCTGCTGTGCGCTCTGTGCCCTGCTTGATTGACAGTCAGCAGAAAGCCGAGCCCTATGCAGGGACAGGGTTGGGAGGGGAAGTGAGAAGGTTTCCCAGCCCTCAGCACTTCAGGGGTTTGGGAGTGTCTCCTTGACTCTTTACACTAGAGGATAAAAGCTTTTTCTATGCTATGGAAGCACAGACAGATATACAAAAGGTACCTTGTGTCTCCTTGTTACAGTGTCAGTAGTTTGGAATGTGAATTGCAGCTGACAGATTCCCTTTAATGGGCCAAATACAGTCTAATGGTGAACTAAAATGCATGATCTGCTGCACTTTACCCACCAGGAACATGTTACTGTGTACAGTAGCAAAGCTTTTAGACAGGTTGCCTAAGTACATCTGCGATATGTGGCCAAAATGTGCTCATGCAAACCGCAATAATGTGACCCAGTGTCATCATGGAGCCCACATAAACCCTAAAGACCTGTTACAGCAATAGCCATTTTTTCAGGAATTGCAGTGTATTTTTTTATATATCCATTTCTTACTCTGAGACTGTTCCCTTTACAAACAACATGGTGTTATGAGATACCTTGGAGTAGCTGCTTTCCCTGCCATCAGAGAACAGGCAAAATGTATCTCTCCTGTAATCTGACAGTGGAGACAGGAGGGAGATTATTGTCATGTCAGCACATCATCACCTGCAGCCCTTCATCGCAGTATACAGTGCTCCCTCAAGTTACAATATTAATTGGTTTCAGGACGACCATTGTATGTTGAAACCATTGTATGTTGAGACCAGAGCTCTATGGAAACCTGGTAATTGGTTCTGAAGCCACCGAAATGTCATTCAAAAAAAGGAAAAAGTGAGGATTAAAGGAAAATAAGTAGATAACTAATATAGATAAAGCAAATCCTTACATATAAAAGAAAGAAAGATCTGCTGGGAGCAGTAATCACTGTCTATGTCAGTGTTTCCCAAACAGGGTGCCTCCAGCTGTTGCAAAACTACAACTCCCAGCATGCCCGGACAGCCGTTGGCTGTCCGGGCCTGCTGGGAGTTGTAGTTTGGCAACAGCTGGAGGCACCCTGGTTGGGAAACAATGGTTTATGTAGGGGTCAGGATCTTCTTTAGGGTCCTATACAGTACACACAGTGTCTCAAATGGAGCCGACCTTACTTGGTGTCCAAAGGAGCAGCTAACCCTGGCACAGGTAAGGAGCATACAGAACTTGTAGTCCCTCCCTGTACTGTAGGGGGCGCTACCAGACAGCCAGTCTGTGCATGCACTTCAGTAATAGAGGTGATTTACCAGTAAAATGCCAATTCTGATTGGTCAGTTGTGACAGGTTTCACAGATCTGGACTGTCCGTAGTATTGTATGTTGAGTCTGGTTTCAAGTTACAATGGTCCAGAAAAGACCATTGTATGTTGAAACTATTGTATGTTGAGGCCATTGTAAGTTGAGGGATCACTGTAGATGCATGTGGATGTCTCCTTTCATCTGCTGATGGTGCTTGGGCCTGTGCTAGATGCATTCAGCTGCACCAATATTTTACTAATATAGAACAAGACAGTCGTTTGGTTGCTAAGAAGAAAAGATCATGCAAAACCACCTTGAGAATGATTAATTCCATGAGATCTGGAGTTGCTTAGTAACGTAAAACTCGGCTTTGGCCATTTCTGGGTTGTCAAGCCATCTGTTCAGCTCGAGTATATGCGCATTTCAACAAAGGAGCAATTAAACTGCTCCATAATTTCGTACAGGGACAGAATGTGGGTTTTTAGGTTTTTTTTTTTTCGCAGATGTTTTGTTTCTATCAGGATGGGAACAGTGAATTAATATTCTAAGGTTCTTTTCTTATAATGTAAACCTGTGTTTATAGTCTCTGAATTACATAATAGAAATGGGCATTAACATAAAAGAGCTCACATTTCAATTCTATTCTAAGTTGCTTGGTATAAAATAAAAAATTATTTGAGAATTTTCTGTAGCAATAGAGAGAAGCGGAGGCTGTCTTACATTGCACTAACATTGTAAGTGGAGATGAGCGAACTTACAGGAAATTCGATTCGTCACAAACTTCTCGGCTCGGCAGTTGATGACTTTTCCTGCATAAATTAGTTCAGCTTTCCGGTGCTCCGGTGGGCTGGAAAAGGTGGATACAGTCCTAGGAGACTTTTTTCCTAGGACTGTATCCACCTTTTCCAGCCCACCGGAGCACCTGAAAGCTGAACTAATTTATGCAGGATAAGTCATCAACTGCCGAGCCGAGAAGTTTGTGACGAATCGAATTTACTGTAAGTTCGCTCATCTCTAATTGTAATAGGAAAGAACACCTAGGTCTAAAAATAGCTTTTATTGGTATACATTAAAATAGGAACATATGCAATACTTAAGGGTGCATGATACAGTGGTAACACAATAATAATATCAAACACAGCTGGTACAGCAGCATTTGATATTGTGTTATCACTGTATCGTGCACCCTTAAAGGGGTACTCCAGTGGAAAACATTTTTTTTTTTTTAAATCAACTGATGCCAGAAAGTTAAACAGATATGTAAATTACTTCTATTAAAAAATATTAATCCTTCGAGTACTTATTAGCTGCTGAATACTACAGAGAAAATGATTTTCTTTTTGGAACACAGTGCTCTCTGTTGACATCATGACCACAGTGCTCTCTGCTGACATCTCTGTCCATTTTAGGAACTGTCCAGAGCAGCATATGTTTTCTATGGGGATTTTCTCCTACTCTGAACAGTTCTTAAAATGGACAGAGGTGTCAGCAGAGAGCACTGTGGTCATGAGAGAGCTCTGTGTTCCAAAAATTTCCTTTGTAGTATTCAGCAGCTAATAAGTACTGGAAGGATTAAGATTTTTTTAATAGTAGTAATTTACAAATCTGTTTAACTTTCTGGCACCAGTTGACTTTAAAAGTATTGCATATGTTCCTATTTTAATGTATACCAATAAAAGCTATTTTTAGACCTAGGTTTACACACAGGTCCACTATATCAGATACTCACCTACTAGTTTATTGCACTAACATTAAACACCTGTTTCGAGGTTGCCCACAATCTAGAGTCATTTGAAGCAGGGCACCCTGGTATCAGCTTATCATTGGGAGATATTCCCAACAAAAGTTTTAACCATTTGCGCCTTGTGCTAAAAAGCCAACATCATAAGTATCCACATGTCATTATTAGACAGTAACCTTTTGTTTATTTATGTATCTCTGTTCGCTTAAACAACTTTTATGGAAAGTTATTTATGAAGATAAACTTTATAGTGTTAAAAAAAAAAAATCCTCCCCTGCACTGACCACTTGCTTCAAATTCAATAGTAAAATCAGTAATACGGTACATGGTATGGAGAGGATACAGATTTTTAGCTCTATTGAGAGATCAGGTTACAGCTGATGCCCATAGAAGTTTATATAGATGGGGGTGAGAGGAGCAGGAAGCAGTTGTAGAGAAAGAGAGATGCTGCTGCTCACAAATACAGAAGCAACAGCAGCACCATGGAAGACATTATACAGCAGTAATAAGCAGTACTGCTGTCAGTCCAGCACTAGGGTGAGACAGTAGAATACTTATTAAAAGCTCCAGCATCTTTAGCATCTCTGTGTATATGTCTCTCTACACCTGCTTCATCCTCTCCCTGCCGTCTCTATAGATCTGTCAATGAAGCTGAAAATCTCCCTTGTGTGTACCAAGTCTACCAATGAATTCAGAGTGCATAATCTGTGTAGGAGTAGAGGAGTCTCATTAATTGAAAATAGACATTTGTTACGTGATATATTACAAAGTTTTTTGATTTTTATCCATGGAAAGTTAGTTGTAAGTAGAGCTACAAGCTGAATCAAATAAAATTGCGCGTGCTGGATTTAGCTTTAATACAATCTACTGAGTAAATGGAGGATCCTGCACATAGTGGACAAGTTCTTTCTATACTGGACTACTGACATAAGTATCACTCATCTTCCCCATACTAAGAATAACATTCCTGCTATCCATTTAAACAGTGCCATAGCCAAGAGAGGGTAGTCCCTACTAAAGAGCATCCTCTGCCTATTAACTATACCAGAGACTATTTTAGGATGTAATAAACTAAGAAATGTATTGACCCTGGGTAAAAGGAGCCGTTATACATTAGCTGCTTGAAGCTAAAAGCTTGAAATTGTTTTACAGAGCCAACATGCCACATGCCGGCTGTGTCTAAGGTACATCCATCATACAGAGACAGCCCTACAGGAAGACTTATACGCCAGGATCCTGTACTTCATCTATCCCCTCACAAACAAGGACAGGTGTGTATTATTCCTTTTTCCCTAAAATGCATTAGTTTTAGTCATTTCTCAATTGTTTGTGAATAACATGCTTTAGATGGGTTATATTCAGAAAACATAAATCTCTCAATGGTTCAGTGTAGTACCATAATAGTTTTGTACTCACTGTACCATAGCCTTGCCTTAAAGTGTACCCGTCAGATCCAACAAAAAAAACTTTTTTTTAAATATATCAGTACCTAATCCTGATCATGTACATCTAATTTTTATGTGTCTAGAACCTTTATTTTTTTTTTTATTACACTTTTAATTTAGCTCACTAGTCTGAATTCCTCTCAAAGGAAGGGGGCGTGGCCTCACTATGCAGGTCTCCGCCCCCTCCCTCAGTATGCTGTCTGCTCACATCTCCCCTAGCATTAGAAAAGCTTCAACTCCCAGCTTGTCCTCACTGACAGTAGCGGGACACAAGCTGACAGTGGGAGGATTTTTCCTCCAGCTCTGAGCCCTGGGCTTACAGCTGTCAATCAAGGAAGTGGGTCCATGATGTAGGTGATGACTCATGGACACAGCAGGACTAGTATGTGTCCAAGCAGGCAGGGGGGGCAGTTGTTTGACTGACTTTTTCAGTATGAAACACTGAGAATTTTCTAATGAAAGCAATTGCAAAACCTATTGGTTATACATGCTTTACAACATATCAAAAGTTTTCGTATCTGACAGTGCCCATTTAAGGACGTTAGAAACAAGCAGCCAACTTCCCCTAATACAGAGAACAGGGTTAGTAGTGTTGGTGCCATATATCAGCAGTCACCAGCAGCTCTTCTCCAACATACAACATACTCTAATAACTATGAAGTGCCTTAGCCCCAATGTGAAATTAGAGCCTCTAATCTACCATGTGCCATTCATATTAATAGGGTCTTCTACTGTTTCTTCTTATTATTATGAGACTTTGGGCCCATTTTGGCATTATTGCCTGGTTTGTCTGATACCCCTGTACACAGTATAGCTACTCTTATGATAAAAAAAAAAAAAATCGCATACTCAGAAAACTAGATAAAGCTACAGAATATGGAAGACAAAAAAAATCATACTCTTATGAAGAATAGGAAGTATATTATGCAAGAAAGCCCGGTATTAAAGAGTCCTTAGGAGATGTATAGGGGATGTGGATATCTATACTGCAATTATTGACGTCTGGCGGTGCTCTGGTTACAACAGCAATGCTTCAATCACAGTGAGGTAAGAGAAAGGAAAAAACGGCGACTCGCCAATCTTCCAACGTCTTTATTTAGTAAAATACTCACATAGATGATTCGGGAGGGGGCATACACAGGGGGGGTGGGTACAGAAAGGCATCAAGCTCCATTTCGCACTGTCTAGTGTTTCATCCGGCCATGGCCGGATGAAGCACTAGACAGTTGGAAATGGAGCTTGTTGCCTTTCTGTAACCCCCCCCCCCTGTCTATGTCCCTTCCCGAATCATCTATGTGAGTATTTTATTAAATAAAGAAGTTGGAAGACGCAAGATTGGTGAGTGGCCGGTTTTTCCTTTTTTCTTACCTCACTGTGAGAATAGGAAGTATACTCGCATGATCTAGATCAAGCATACACTACCTTCGACACTGCCGATGTTTTGCACTACATCTCCCATGATGCTCTTGCTTCCAAAATGCTGCCATATCATCATGGGAGATGTAGTCCAAAACATCGGCAGTGCCGAATGTTGCCTATGCCGGATCTAGTAGTTTTAGGGTATATTCACACACGGTGGGTTTGTCGCAGACATTTTCTAAACTGAAAATAATTTTAATACATTGAGATTGAATGAGATTGTTTTGAACATACCTATCTGTATGTCACATTGAATGGCACAGTCGCAGAAATTTCTGCAGCATGTGAATTCACCCTTAGAAACGCAGTACAGTAAAGCTTGAACACAGAATTCCTACAAAATTCAAGCCCCATTGATTTCAATTGGTGTCCGCCGCGGAATTCCACTAGCTATAAGACTGCTGAATCCCATTTAAATCAATAGACAGTAAATCATGGTAACATTTCTGGCGGAATTCTTTTATTCCAATGGAAGATTGAGCTTGTTCTATCTTCTGTCAGAATCTGGTAGATAAGTCTCAGGACTGCTCCGCTCTAGAGAATGGGGCGCCACTTAAAGGGGTACTCCAGTGGCAAACTTTTTTTTTTTTAAATCAACTGGTGCCAGAAAGTTAAACAGATTTGTAAATTACTTCTATTAAGAAAAATCTTAATCCTTCTAGTACATTTTATGGGCTGTATACTACAGAGGAAATGCTTTTCTTTTTGGATTTCTCTGATGTCACGACCACAGTGCTCTCTGCTGACCTCTGCTGTTCATTTTAGGAACTGTCCAGAGCAGCATATCTTTGCTATGGGGATTTTCTCCTGCTCTGGACAGTTCCAAAAATGGACAGCAGAGGACAACAGAGAGCACTGTGGTCATGACATCAGAGAAATCCAAAAAGAAAACCATTTCCTCTGTAGTATAAAGCCCCTGAAAAGTACTGGAAGGATGAAGATTTTTTTTATGGAAGTAATTTACAAATCTGTTTAACTTTCTGGCAACAGTTCATTTAAAAAAAATAAGTTTTGCACGCGAGTACCCCTTTAATGTCTCTCAAGATATTAACCACCAATTCAGAGAAGGCTACTACCTGGTAGGCGAGTAGTTGGGATAGCATATGCATTCATATCAGAACAGGTGCGGTGAAACATAGGAGGAGCTCTGCTTTGTATAAAGAGGTTGGTAGAGCATTTATATGTCCATTGATAGACTGTAATTATATGAATAGCATGTAGAAAGTAGCACTCACCAGGATGTTGAGGATAAAACCTTCAATGCTTTAATAAATCCATTAAAAGGTAGTCATTATCAGTGAACGGCAGGACGGGTCACGCACTTTGTCAGACATCACAAAGCGCATGACGCGGGTGACCTTGCACAAAGTAGCTGAGACGCCATCCTCTCCATTCTGCCGCTGTCCTGCCATCCACTGATGATGACTATATTTTAATGGGTTTATTAATAAAGCTTTGAAGATTTCATCCTCAACTTCCTGGTGAGTGCTGCTTTCCACACTCATGTATTCATGTAATACCCTTATAAAGTATTTTAACTCATCACTGGTTTAACATAGTAGAATGAGTAGGTAACTAATTTTTCTTATTTAATGCTAAATGTAAAATTGCCTTTGTTTCCAGACTGACAGCCATTACTCCAGCCATTCAAGCACCAATACACTTTCCAGCAATGCCTCCAGCGCTCACAGTGAAGAGAAGTGGTATGACAGCGGGGAACGGCTGGAGTCAGACCTGAACAGCTATACTTATATTCAAGGAACATCCGCTGACAGCGGGATAGACACTTCTTCATATGCCACTAACCATGTCAACTCAGCCACTCCCGGGGCATCCTCCACATCTCCGCGCTCCGGGCCTCCTAAAGAGAAAGTGGCCCCTCTGTGGCACAGTGTCAGTGATGTGGGGTTAATATCTGATAGGACTTGTGATAGAGACTCTCACGCATTGGATGGGAAGAGGGAATCTCCTGTCACTATGGAGAATCACACTAAAGTCCCCATGGGCTCCAAACCATTAACAAGAGAAAACAGCGCCTACAGCCTCAGCGATGCAGCTTCACATACCAGGTAGTATCTCAGCCTGTGTTAATGCATATGTCACTCTGTGGTGTAATCGCAGCGGTGGTGGGTTCTTTTCCTAAGAGACACAGTACGCAGAATGAGGATTAGCACACTGTCATGTTTTGTTACATCTCCTTTCCACCATTCCTTTTTTCCCCTAACATTAGAAACAAAATCATTCCATTCCTCTCCCACACAAACTTTACCACATTAGTATAAACTTGGTTTTCATTCTTAAAGGAACACTAAACCTAAAATGCCGAACATTGTTAATAAAAATGCAGATAGTAGAAAAGAAAATATCTTACTAGAACGCACCAATGTGACCACCCTATGGAATTATCAGTTACTTAAAGGGGTACTCCGCCCCTAGACTTCTTTTTCCCTAGGATAGGGGATAAGGTGTCTGATTGCAGGGGTCCCATCACTTGGGACCACCCCGATCTCCCTGCTGCACCTGGCTTTCTTTTAGAGTGTCTTGTGCAGTGCCGGAGGCAGGCTCTTGACGTTACGGTCATGCCCCGCTTATAATGTCACAGCCACACCCCCTCAATTCAAGCCTATGGGAGGGGGCGTGACAGTTTTCACGCCCCCTCCCATAGACTTGCATTGAGGGGGTGTGGCCCTGACATCATGAGCCTCCGCCCGGCATCGCCAGTCATCCAGCACAGAGCAAAGTTCGCTCCGTGCACTGGATGTCTTGATGGGGCTGCAGCCAAGATTGCGGGGGATCCCCAGCTGCGGGACCCCCGCGATCAGACATCTTATCCCCTATCCTTTGGATAGGGGATAAGATGTCTAGGGGCGGAGTGCCCCTTTAAAGTGTCATGGGGACAGATGTCTTTGTAAATGTCTTATCACATAATCACACTGAAGATCAGTCTCTCCCCCCTGTATTGGCTCATAACAGGAAACAATAGATCACATTGACCTTCACAAATATCTGAACGGATATGTGAGGCTTTAGGTTTTGTGTCCCTTTAAATATCATCCTGATGTACATTACTGAACATTTATATTGAAAACAAAAGAAAACTTCACATTAGCTTTTTTATATCAAAAGTGTAAACTTTTGCATAGTAGTGACGCCATTCTAGTAACAGAGGCCGCTGTTGTATTGGGATGCATTTGACGTGACGTGTGTTCTTGTTAGTCTTTCTGGCCGTTGTCTGCATAGAGTTGTCATTGAGTCAGCAGTCTTAAATGTGGCTTTGTGGAAGTTGTCATTACTGTGTTGTGATTTTCAAGGTAGAAAGTGTTGGTAGTTTTCCCATTGCAGCAATTGTGTCTCCGCAGTGTTGTTCTGGCGCAGCGGTTGTCAGTGTCACCTTGTCCTGTCGCAGCAGTCGTCTGTTCCTTAGTTGTCCGTGTTGTGCTGGGCTCAGACTTGTTTATGCAGTGTTGCCTTCAATTGTTATTCTGAACAGTCTGCTAACCTGTAGAATTCAATATCATGACTATTTGGACTCTAAAAACAGAATTATTATAATTTTTTTTTTACTTTACAGACAATAGGTGGTTGCACAGCTTCGTCTTGGAATTGAATGACCGTGTTTCTCTAGATCTTTTTGTTTTATTGGTTGTACTGTTCAATATGGAAAGTACTTAAAGGGGTACTCTGCCCCTATACATGTTTTTCCCTATCCAAAAGATAGGTGATAACATGTCTGATCGCAGAGGGGTCTGGCTCCTGGAACCGCCGCGATCTCTGGGCCAGCACTGCAGCGTTACAAACACAAGAAGCCTGGGGCTTCTGTGTGCATGATGCCACGCCCCCTCCGTTCATGTCTATGGGAGGGGGTGTGACTTCTAGTACACAGCCATCACGCCCTCTCCCATAGACATGAATGGAGGGGGCGTGGTGGAACGTCACGAACACTGAAGCCCCAGGCTTCCGTGTTCATGAATGTCACAGCGGCCAGACCCCCCCACAGTCAGACTTGTTCTCACCTATCCTTTGGATAGGGGTTAAAATGTCTAGGGGTGGAGTACCCCTTTAACCACTAAACTGCAGAAATGCAAATGTATGCACAAAATTCCCAATAGCGATCCTGAAGCTTTTAGGGTTTGTAACTAGGTGTATCATCCCAATCATCACATATGTATTTTTGTAGAGCCAATCCTTGTCTACCCAAAACCCTTGATCCATACAAGGCCTTGTCCGTCTTTGTTTTTGCCATGTAGCCTGTGGGCCAGCTAGCGTTTCTAGAAATTTACTTCAAATTAATTGAAAAAAAAATATATATACTCTTTTTTTTACTTTTCTCATAAGAATCAGAGGAACTATGTCCATAGCTATCTGGTACCAGCAGGATCTAGGCGTTGGTAGATTGCATCTAAAGTAAATTATATATAAATGTTCTCCACTTTTTGAGAAATAGCCTACTAATTTGATCCCAGGGTGTTTTAGTACAGGGACACCCTGCAGTGACCATCACTAAGAAAGTGAAGCATTACAGTGTTCCTACTGTGTTAACAGCAGCCAGCTTGCCCTGCAATGCAGTAAGGCAGATTGTCAAGAGCAAGTAATGCATAAAGCCACTTTACATTTCACAATAGAGGAAGATCCTGAATTAAAGGCATTGACAAGAGAATTGTTTACTTAGTGTACCCATCCAAAAAGAAACAACAACTTTTGAATGTCCCAGGGACTGTTTAGACCCAACTTACAACTAGAACAAATGATGAAAGAAGCACACGACAATCCACTATTCGATGTCTACGTAAACCAGAGAGTCTCTTAGACTTGCTTTGTCTCGATGAAATATAAAAAGAGTTATGTAATGATAGTGCCCATTTAAAGGAGCTCAGGGTGAAATACAATAATAAACTGTACTCACCAGCCACTGATCCTTGGTTGTTTCTTTTCAGTCCCTGCTGTAGAGCGCTTCCTCCTCTCCTCTTGCTACACAGAAAATGCCCATTTGGGCAATCACTAACTGACAAGTAGAATAGACTTCAAAAGGAACAGCCGGATCAACACTGCGCTGGTGGTACCAAGGCCCACACAGCGGGAACAGGTAAAACCAAATTTAATATCCAAGATACAACGCGTTTCGCTGCGCATGCGCAGCGAAACGCGTTGCATCTTGGATATTAAGTTTGGTTTTACCTGTTCCCGCTGTGTGTGCGCGCCTTGGTACCACCAGCGCAGTGTTGATCCGGCTGTTCCTTTTGAAGCCTATTCTTCTTGTCAGCTAGTGATTGCCTGAATGGGCATTTTCTGTGTAGCAAGAGGAGAGGAGGAAGCGCTCTACAGCAGGGACTGAACAGAAACAACCAAGGATCAGTGGCTGGTGAGTACAGTTTATTATTGTATTTCACCCTGCGCTCCTTTAAATGGGCACTAGGGACCCAGGGAGAGTGGCTTTCATTAATTTTAACCGTACCCTACTTCCAGTGTGATTTACCCTATGGAGCGCCTTTTCCTTTCTTTCTAGATGAATCACTAGCTGAGGCAGGTCACCGCTACGGCCAGTGGTTGGCCAAGTGAGAATTTGAAATGTGTTGAGAGGAGGAGGCGCCCAGCAGCGTAGCACCTAAACCAATATAGTTTCTGCAGACAGTCGTGTTTGCCCATAGTGCACAGGTCACCTGCTTTTTTTTTTATTTACTATTTGCTCGACTGAAGCACATGTCAGGTGACATTTAAAGTGATGTGCAACCTACTCTCCCCATCCCTAGAACTTTCATTTACTCCTTACTAGCGTTTTACACAAAAGTTGCTTTCCATTGAAAGTGGTGCTTTGCAAAGTTATTGCCAGCTTCAAAAGGCCCAAAAGGAAATCTAATATTTATTCAGTAACTGTTATTTATTAATTAATTAATTTTTTTTATATGAAGGTCCATATAAACATTGCACGTAGATGCAGTGAGCATACATTTGTATTGGTCAGTCAACCGCTTGATAAAACATTGCAAATGTGTGCCTTTTTATATATTCCGGCAGGTCCTAAACCATTTTTAAATGTTTCCTCCTAAAATTTAGAAAGAAAAGTCTTTGGCCAAATTAGTTTACGCTTAAATTTTACAAAACCAAAGTATCAATCCCTTGCTGTGGGGCATATTTTTGTACTCTTGGACCATGGATGTCCCACTGTTTCAGGATTAGAAACGTATTGATACAATACTTACTAAAATGTGTGGCGAACCCTGGTTCCAACCCTTGATATGGTATAGATTATTTACAAAGTGGGTGACAATCCAAGCATTAAGATTAGCTTTCTCTCATTCTCCCCCAGCACCATGAGCTCTCGGCACTCAGCAAGTCCTGTTGTTTTCACTAGTGCCAGAAGTTCACCCAAAGAAGAGTCTCATTCTGCCACTTCCCCACAGCTCGCACCTTCTTTCTCCTCTTCCTCCTCCTCCCCTTCCGGTCCCAGGACTTTCTACCCTCGCCAGGGTGCTACCAGCAAGTACCTGATTGGATGGAAAAAACCTGAAGGGACTATAAACTCTGTGGGCTTTATGGATTCCAGAAAGTAAGAGCCCTTTATGTTCTGCTCGTACATTATACTAGTAATGCGCTAATCGCTTGGAACGTGTTCTAAGGGTCTATGCTCTATACTGCAATGTACAGCATTGGAGACTACACTAGAAAACTTGTGCTTCTCTTGTGACTTTAGGGATTTCTTTTTTTCTGCATGTATGTAGTCTTACATTATAACTACTAAAGATCACACAGCGCTTTACACACAGGACATAAGACAGATTTTAGAACAGGTTTCTTCCTAACCGGTATCCATGCATGATTTTGTGGTGGTCATTACAAACGTAGTTATCATTCTCCTTTCCCTGCTTTCCTCCATATCTTTCCTCATTCCTTGTGATAAATAATGCAGTAACCCACCATAAGCCAGACAGTCTTTAATTTTTAAAGTCCTTTTCCTGAACTCTTTCTGTTTCCTTCAATAAAAGAAGACACCAGATTGATTGTGTGGAGATGCCACCCACAAGGCTACGTGCATCAATAAGGGATCTGCAGGCTTCTCCAAAGAGAGTGTCCACAGTCCAAGACGAGCTTAAGAAGCTTATTGAGATGGAAGGGCCACCTGCTGGATCAGAGAAGCCTTTAAAGGTACATTTGATATATGCAAAAACTACATATATTCTGCAAGGTAACCAGTGTTCTTTTGAGTCTCTCTGTCCTCTTAAAGGGAACCAATCATCAGATTTTACCCTATATAACGCTTGGCAAAGCGTTATATAGGGTAAAATCTTTATTTTCACCATTCCCGGGGGATGCTCCTGCCCCCAGGGATGGTGAAGATATGAAGTTATAAACTAGTCACCGCCGCTGCCGTAAGTAGTCACCTGGGCGGGGAGCTCTTCTCCTCTACTCCCGTTCTTCGGCCGGCAGCGACGCCCCCTTCGCTTGATTGATGGACCACGTCATTGTTCCGCTCACTGAACAGACGGAGCTGAGTGATGACGCGGCCCATCAATCAAGCGGAGGGGGCGTCGCTGCCGGCCGAATGAAGGGGAGTAGATGAGAAGAGCTGCCCGCCCAGGTGACTACTTACGGCGGCGGCGGTGACTAGTTTTTAACTTCATATCTTCACCATCCCTGGGGGCAGGAGTGTCCCCCGGGGATGGTGAGGACAACAATTTTACCCTATATAACGGTTTGTCAAGCATTATATAGGGTAAAATCTGATGATTGGTTCCCTTTAAGGGTGCATTCAAATGTACAATATCCTACACATATTTAATGCGCAGGATTTGAAACTGCTGAGTCCAATGTAAACGAAATTACTTTAAATCGTGCACGTCGAGTATGCGCAGGATACTCTACGTCTGGATAGACCTTTAAGGGGATTTGTCACCTCATATGTATGATATAAGCTGCAGACACCTTAAGATAGGGGACAGGACAACATTGATATCAAATATACCTTTATTAGTATTGATGGCTCTGCCACAGCCTGTAAGATGATGATTTTTTCTTCTTCCTGGGCTCAAGTGTCAAGGAGATGGGGCCGATTAAGTGCCACCACATCACTTGCCTCCTAGGTCCCCCTCTTCTCCATGTATTGGTTGATTGACATATAGAGTGCTGATCCCGGTCTTTAATTCCCACACAATACTGCAGCTCGGCTCCGCTTCTTTGGCAATTAAGCCTGAGGAGGAAATTATTATTTTAGAAGTTGTGGGAAACCCATCAACACTAACAATAGTATATTTGGTATATTTGATATTGTTGTCATGTCACCTATCTCCTACTTCCTCACCATCCAGCCAATAAGAATCAACTACATTAGAAGCGACTTGCCACCAATACTAGACACATTTGCTTGACGTCCCTAGAAGGGAATAAAAAGAACACCAGGAGTGCGCTATAACAAGTATGTAACAGTAACACCTAGACATAGAAAAACGATGGCATTTTGCATGATTAACGTTGAAATTTAATACAGTGTACAAGAAAGGCGTAGTGGAGCATGTTCAACTAGAGTAATAAATGGAATGGTGGACCAAAATACCCATAAAGATTATCAAAATTCGGCCTATTTAGTCAAGAAAAAACACTGCTGAGGGTTGACCTAAATACTATGTATAAATATATTGGGGTAATACAAAGATCTCTGAAATGACCTATTTGTATCCAGCACTGTACTTACCTACCCTACTGGGACCATCTACCTAATAGGGGTAATTCCTTCCCTACAGAAATAGAGTGAGATTCCCTACCTACGGGGGGATTATTGACTACTGGGGATTTCTACCTAATAAGGGGGAATTACCTACCTACTGGGGGCTCTTCTACCTAAAAGCAGACATTCCCTACCTAGTGGGGGCTTCTACTTAATAGGGGGGCTATCTTAATTATGAGTGTCAGTAAGGGCCTCATTTTTACTAATCGCCTTCACAAAGTCTAGAACCACTTCTGCTGTCACATGACATAAAAAAGCATTGGTAATCAATATCTGTAAATACCGTACTTAAAAGGAAAAATGTGTGGGTACTTGTACTCTTTACTCTTTTTACAAAATATATATGTTACTTTGTTAATTTTTAAAGAAGTTGTCTCACCAGAAATTTTTTTCTTCAAAATGCCCAGGCTGCAAGAAAATAAAACAATAAACAGGACTCGCCTGCATCGGCTCCTCTATCGTCATATTCCTCCTCCGCCGTCTTCTTCCTTGACACTGCCGGTCAGCAAATCACTGGCCACCCGGAAGAAGATGGTGGCGGGCGAACAAAACAAAACAAACGGAGGCAGGAGAGTCCTGTTTATTTCATTTTCTTGCAGCCCGGGCATTGTAGAGATACTTTTTCTAGGTGAGATATCTCCTTTATTTGTATTTGAATAAAAAGGCTCCTGCTAGAATGAAATACCTAGCAATGAATTTGAATGAACAGATCGGTAATGATCAAATTATTGATAGTCGTGGATGACACAGACAAATTAAATATCAGGACACAATTGTAAAATCGTTGACATATAAGTAACGTGTACCAAGTTTCATGAAAATATCTACAGCCATTTGGAAGTGTTGCTGGAACATACATATATTATATAATATACAACACAGAATGGATATAATGGACTTGACAAGCTAGATGTCCCTTTAAAGCACAAAATATGTTTGAGATCATCTTTATTTTTCATTCATTAGGGATTAAGGGGTTATCCAGGAATGGAAAAACAGAGCTAATTTCTTCCAAAAACAACACAACACCTGTCCTCAGGTTGTGAGTGGTATTACATAGTTACATAGTTAGTACGGTCGAAAAAAGACATATGTCCATCAAGTTCAACCAGGGAATTAAGGGGTAGGGGTGTGGCGCGATATTGGGGAAGGGATGAGATTTTATATTTCTTCATAAGCATTAATCTTATTTTGTTCCAGGAATGTATCTAATCCTGTTTTAAAGCTGTTAATTGTTCCTGCTGTGACCAGTTCCTGAGGTAGACCGTTCCATAAATTCACAGTCCTCACGGTAAAGAAGGCGTGTCGCCCCTTGAGACTAAACTTTTTCTTCTCCAGACGGAGGGAGTGCCCCCTCGTCCTTTGGGGGGGTTTAACCTGGAACAGTTTTTCTCCATATTTTTTGTATGGGCCATTAATATACTTATATACGTTTATCATATCCCCCCTTAAACGTCTCTTCTCAAGACTAAACAATTGTAACTCCTGTAATCGCTCCTCATAGCTAAGATGTTCCATGCCCCATATTAGTTTAGTCGCGCGTCTCTGCACCCTTTCCAACTCCGCAGTGTCCCTTTTATGGACAGGTGCCCAAAACTGAACAGCATATTCCAGGTGAGGCCGTACCAATGCTTTATGAAGGGGGAGTATTATGTCCCTGTCCCTTGAGTCCATGCCCCTTTTGATACATGACAATATCCTGCCGGCTTTGGAAGCAGCAGCCTGACATTGCATGCTATTCTGTAGTCTGTGATCTACAAGTACACCCAGATCCTTCTCTACCAGTGACTGCCAGTTTAATCCCCCCTAAGACATATGACGCATGCAGGTTATTAGTACCCAGATGCATAACTTTACATTTATCCACATTGAACCTCATTTGCCAAGTGGATGCCCAGACGCTTAGTCTATCCAAGTCATCTTGTAACCTATACGCATCCTCTATAGACTGTACTGTGCTACAAAGCTTGGTGTCATCTGCAAAGATAGAAACAGAGCTGTTAATACCATCCTCTATATCATTAATAAATAAATTAAACAACAGCGGGCCCAGTACAGAACCTTGGGGTACACCACTAATAACTGGGGACCAATCAGAGTACGAATCATTGACCACCACTCTCTGGGTACGATCCATGGCTCTCTTGGCTCTATTCATTTTAATAGAACTGAACTGCATACCACATACAGCTGTTCTTCGAAGAAATTAGGTCTGTTTTTCTATTTCTGATTAACCCCTTTTAAAGGCTCTTTTAAAAGAAAAATCTAAATGATTTCCATTTCGGATGAATTTCAGAATGCTGTCCAGATCTGAACTCGCAACAGATTTTCGGTATTTGTAATCACACTAAGTGCGCCGTACAAGAAAATAATCCCCCACGGAGCTCCCAGCACTTTATAAAGGTTCATCCAGGGCACAGTTTCCATGGCAACAGTGCACCATATACTCCTCCTCTTTGTTTAAAGCCAAAAAAATGTGTTGGAAAATAGCAGTTTTTTATCAAGATGTCGCTGTTCTTTTCCCATACTGAGCTGACATTTTTTCTCTCCTTGCTTGGCATTACAGAAGTGTCTGATCATGGTGCTATTTGTTACAGTATAGCTTTAGCTTCATTTTTCCACGGCCTTCTCCGCTGCTTGCTTTTTGTTTCCCTATCTAATTCTTATGACACAATTCTCAGAAGATGGCCCGGTGGGTACTTCCTTGTCATGTTTGATTTTAGCGTTTTGTGCTGAAGGATTTCCTAAACTTCGCGAGCAGTAAACAGAACATAATGTGTGAGCGAGCAGACACAAAAACATTTCAGAATATTTCCTGTAAATTAAAGCCACTCTCCAGACGCCCTCGTATTAACTCATTATATGTATGTCAATTACACCATAATCTTTTTCTTACTGCTGGTTTAGCAGTTTAATTTCTAATTATTCTGTCCTTGCTATTACGGAAATTAGCTCTCCATGCTGAAACCTTCCGGGAATATATGAGGGGCCAACAATAAGGCAGGAGGCGGATTTCAGAGTACTTCAGATTTACAGATTCTAGTTGAAGCGTTACGGTCATAAACATGTCATAAGTTTAGATCAGTCGGGGTCTTAGTGCTGAATTCCCCTCCAAGTGTTGGCTTTAGCCAGGTGAAGCATGCCTCTGGGTGCTTCACTCCCCAGTTCATCTCAAAATCAGACTGATCGCTGTAGCCCGTCTCTTGCAACTAGTCAGATCAAGGGGAGGGGAGAGGGGGGGAGAGTGGGGGGGAGGGGGAGTGGGGGGCGGGGAAAGGGATTGGGAGATATATATAAAAGTAGGCAAAGAACATACAAAACTATTATTATTATTATTTTTTTATAAATTAAACTCAACAATTATAAATAAATTACAAAAAAAAACAAGACTATACACCTTAGGTAGGGCACTAGTGTCTCCTTATCACTACTATCTGCAGGAAAGTTCTGAAGTAGACTGCAGTTTCTTCATTGTCTTGTTTTCAAGCTTGCATTGTGCAGGAGAGCGCCGTCTTTTCTCCCTGACAACAGGGAACTTAGGCAGAGGACAGTGGATAGGAAACAAAAAAGCCGCTGCGAGGACTCGCAGTCAGGGGCAGAGCGGCAGAAAACACATCACACTGCAGAGTGTCGCACCAGGTTCTGCATCCCGCTCTCTGGCATAGATTTTATACACAATGCTAGATACACTTTTTGCTTGGTTGGCCTGATGCCACCCTGTCGCCAAATAAACAAATTTCAGAAGTAGCCAACCTGGTCTCCAAAGGCGTAAAAGGTGCACGTCTGTGGTTCATCCTGTCGGTATATAATCTACTGGCAGGGTTACACCACAAACATCATATGTTATCATGGACCTATCCTGTAAAAAACTGTGAATGGAGGCATCTAAAGATTATATATGGAACATTTATCTTATTTCTTTTTATATATATTTTTTTTTTTTCCTAATGCGAACCAAGTATATAAAAATTGTGAACATATTGCAGCCATGTTAAGGGCTACTCCAGTGGAAAGGTTTTTTTATTTTTATTTTTTTATATATCAACTGGTGCCAGAAAGTTAACAGATTTCTAAATGACTTCTATAAAAAAAATACTTACCCTTCCAGTACTTTTTAGCAGCTTTGTGCTACAGAGGAAATTTTCTTTTTGAATTTCTTTTTTTGTCTTGTCCTCAGTGCTCTTTGCTGACACCTCTGTCTGTGTCACGATCTGTCCAGAGCAGTATAGGTTTGCTATGGGGATTTTCTCCTGTTCTGGACAGTTCCTGATACGGGCATCAGGTGTTAGCAGAGAGCACTGTGGACAAGATAAAAAAATGTATTAAAAAAAGAAAAGAATTTCCTCTGTAGCATACAGCTGCTAAAAAGTACTGGAAGGGTAAATATTTTTTAATAGAAGTAATTTACAAATCTGTTTAACTTTATGGCACCAGTTGATTTTAAAAAAAAAAATATGTTTTCCACCGGAGTACCCCTTTTAAGCATTTCTCAAATGTATTGATTTATTTACCTATACTGTATAATGCAGTGTTTCTCAACCAGGGTGCCTCCAGCTGTTGCAAACGACAACTTCCAGCATGCCCGGACAGCCATCGGCTGTCCGGGCATTCTGGGAGTTGTAGTTTTGCAACAGCTGGAGGCACCCTGGTTGGGAAAAACTGATATAATGAGTATTGTCTATGTAGAGATCTTACAAATATAATTTTTTTTCTTACAGACATCATTTTCTACAACATCATCAAGCAAGAGATCCTTGCACAGGACACTTTCTGATGAGAGTATCTATAGCAGTCAGCGGGAGATGGTGTTCATCAACGCTCGAGCGTCTCTTCTGGACCAAGCTCTGCCCAATGATGTCCTCTTCAGTAGCACATACCCCTCACTGAATAAGTCATTGCAAATGCGCAGACCATCATACACTATGGGTATGAAGTCCATACATGGTGAGAAAAGTAGAGTATTGTATATTAGGATCTCCTGTCCTATATCCAAGGATGCACGTTCAAACACCTAATACCAATTGTCTAATGTGTATAAGCCCCGTGGTGGAGTTTTTAAACCTTTTTTTTTTTTTTTTTTTATATAGACAAAAAGCACCAAACCCTTTTGTATGTGCAGCTAATGTTATTGTCATATGAAGGCAGTATTAACCAAAATATGACTCCCATACATGGCAAATCCTTTAAGTGTAACTCCGATGTTGGTCTGGCAGCAGGATATGTGGAAAAATCTCTCCGCAACAGATCAGGATACAGATTAGCCATTGATTTGCATGGGACTTCCAGCAAATCCGTATCCTGATATTTTTAGTCTCTGACAAGTCTTAGGCTACAAAGGTTCTGGAAGACTTAAAGGGGTACTCTGCCCCTAGACATCTTATCCCCTATCCAAAGGATAGGGAATAAGATGTCTGATCACGAGGGGTCCGTCACACCCCCTCCCATAGACTTGCATTGAGGGGGCATCACAAGCCTCCGGCGCTGAACCCAACGCTCTAAACAAACGCAGGGTGCAGCATGGAGATCCTGGGGGTCCCCAATGGCGGGACCCCTGTGAAAAGAAATCTTATTCCCTATTCTTTGATTAGGGGATAAGATGTGTAGGGGCCATATACCCCTTTAAGGAGAAATCCTGCCACCAGACCAAGATTGAAGTTATGCTTTAAAAGTTATAAGCAAAAAAGCATTTACTTGTACCCAAAAATATTTGTCTCTATTGTCCTTCAGCCCGATTTATATGAGAGATGATTTTGCTTGCGGGTACAGTGGTCCCTCAAGTTACAATATTAATTGGTTCCAGGACGACCATTGTATGTTGAAACCATTGTATGCTGAGATCATAACTCTATGGAAACCTGGGAATTTGTTCTGAAGCCACCAAAATATCATCCAAAGATAGGAAAAAGTGAGGATTAAAGAAAAATAAGTAGATAACTAATATAGATAAAGCAAATCCTTACATATAAAAGTAAAATCACTATCTATGTAGAGGACATGAACTTCTTCAGGGTCCTGTACAGTACACAGTGTCCCAAAAAAGTAATATGGAGCCGCCCTTACTTGGTGTCCAATGGAGCAACTAAGTGTGGCACAGGTAAAGAGTAGTACAGAACATGTAATACCTCCCTCTACTGTAGGGGGCGCTACCAGACAGCCAGTCAGTGCATGCACTTCAGTAATACAGGGGTTTTATCAGTAAAATGCCCATTCCGATTGATCAGTTCTTCCGGCCATTGACACGTTTCACAGATCTGTCTGTAGCATTGTATGTGCAGTCTGGTTTCAAGTTACAATGGTCCAGAAAGGACCATTGTATGTTGAGGCCATTGTAAGTTGAGGGATCACTGTATAAAAAAAAACCATCTAGGGCTTTGTTTATAGTTGTGTTATTTTTTTTTTTTTTTTTTAAGCATGGTTTCTTATTATTGTTATTATTATGTTAAGGGAAATTTCCCTTTCATAGAAGTATATTAACACAACAATTACTTTTTGTAAGTAAGTCACCCTGCTGGTACATCTTCTATATGTCCCACTGATCAGCTGCTATTTATTTGGGGGAAGAAGCAGCCAGCCAACCAAGCAACATGTTTATACAGTAAGAAAATGATCGTATTACGTGAGTGACCATATAGCACATAGCAGTGCAGAGTCCCTTAGCGTGAGAGCCTCCATTTCTCAATAGCTGTTTACATTTGCCAGCTGACAGCCTCAGACTACAAGCTGTCACTTAGTAGCAGTGTATGTTGATAAAGTGACATTGTGTTGCAGATGCAACGGAGACAAGTCGTGCATTAAATATTGCTGAAAAAATGTGGAGATCCATAACCTCACATGACACGGCTATTCAGAACAGATATGAATAATGTATGCTTTGTCAGTCATGTTAAGGCAGTAGTTGAGGGCTTTTATGGAGCTGGAGCAAAGCAAGTAATCTCTTGAAAACACAGAGAAGCAATTTGTCCCATGGTCACCCAGAATTAACAGGACTTCCTTTATTCTACTGGAATGCCAATCTTAAATAATAGCTATCTTCCTTGGTGCTTCTAGGTGAGTTTTCTGCCTCGGACACCTCCCTCACAGACATCCATGATCAGAGAAGACAGGCCATGCCTGACCCAGGACTTATGCCCCTTCCAGATGCTGCTTCTGATCTAGAGTGGTCAAATCTAGTAGATGCTGCCAAGGCCTTTGAGGGTAGGAGTGCTTGAAAAGTTTGCATGTACTATATAGTTTTTTTTTTTTTTTATTATTATTTTTTTTCTTCGTGCACTTGTTGTTTATAAGAAATTTAAATACCGTATTTTTCGCCATATAAGACGCACTTTTTCTTCCCCAAAACTGGGGGGGAAAAGTCGGTGCATCTTATACGGCGAATACGCACCTATGGCGGCGGTCCCTGAGGCCATCAACGACCGGGACCCGAGGCTAATACAGGACATCACCGATCGCGGTGATGCCCTGTATTAACCCTTCAGACACGGCGATCAAAGCTGACCGCCACATCTGAAGGGAAAGGGACACTAACCCGGCTGTTCAGTCGGGCTGTTCGGGACTGCCACGATTTCACCGCGGCGGTCCCGAACAGCCCGACTGAATAGCTGGGTTAGTGCTTACAGGACACCGGGGGGGACCTTACCTGCCTCCTCAGTGTCTTCTCCGTTCAGGGATCCCCTGTATGGCCGGCGCTCTCCTTCCTCGTCGTCGCGTACGTGCGTCGGCGTGCGTAACGACGTGATGGCGGCGACGGAGAGCGAGGATACCCGGCCGGCAGCAGAGACGTTCCGGAGCGACGGGGACACGGCGACAGCGATGGAGCGACATCCAGGGCAGCAGTGACGTGTCTGGAGCGGCGGGGACACGTGAGTATTACCTCCTATGCAGTGGTCTTCAATCTGCAGACCTCCAGATGTTGCAAAACTACAACTCCCAGCATGCCCAGACAACCAACGGCTGTCCGGGCATGCTGGGATTTGTAGTTTTGCAACATCTGGAGGCACCAGATGGGTGCAACTATTGGGTTCAAAATCTTAATTTTTTTAGATTTTGTCCCTAAAAATTGGGTGCGTCTTATACGCCGGTGCGTCCTATAGAGCGAAAAATACGGTAACTATAGGGCACGTATAACTAATAAGTTGTTTAAACATTTTTATGTCAAGTCTGTCTTGTAGTTATTCTTTCACCCTCACCTCCCAGTATCTCCTATATTGTAAACCGATTCCTGTACATCAGTCAAGGAGGGACTGGAAGGTGAGTGTGAGTGAGGAGGCATACCAGTCCTGAGCAGCTTGCCTCTGCTTCCTTGACTAGGAAATAAAAAAAAAGTTTATTTTATTTTTTCGTTTTTATAGTTTTTTTTTTTTTTTTTTTTGTTAAAGCGGAATTACAGGCAAAAACATTTTATCCACTATCCAATGGGTAGGGGATAAGATGTTCGATCGCGGGGGGCCCACCCCCCCGTGATCTCCCTGCAGCACCCGCATTCTATGCGGGGACTGCGTCTCTAGTTTCGGAAACCTCCAGGTTTTCGGGACGTCACGCCACGCCCCCTCCATTCATGCCTACAGGCCTCTCTCATCTTTTTAAGTGGGAGAACGTGCACAACTGGTGGCTGACTAAATACTTTTTTTCCCCACTGTATATAGTTGTGAATAAGAAATTTCTTAAAAATTCTGCTGAAATTTATTTCTTTATTTTCACTAGATCAGAGAGCTTCTTTTTTTTCCTCTCCAGAGGATGAACATAGACCTGGGAGCTCCGCTTCAATGGGTGAACAGTTAGAGGGCCCGGCTACCTCTCAGGCGAGCACTTACTTTGGGTATGATTTTTATTAATTTCATTTTATGCTCAATATATAAGTACAGCTTAATAGAGCTGAAAAATAACAAAATACACTGTACTCACCTTGCCCAGTCCAGCTCCAGTGCCTGTGTTGTAGAAGTTAGAAATAAGTTGCTCAAGCCATATCAATAGACACAAAAAAATGTCCAGCTATGTATTTCAAACAACACTTATATATGGCAAAGAACAGACAAAAAAAAAACTATGGTCTGGACGCACATCCAAGATAATAAATAATGCTATACAAATGTTATTGAGTATGAAAGCACAAAAGACATACATATTAAAAACCTTTTAAAGCTCCAATAAGAGCACATTACAGAAAACAAAGGGGGCAATCCGGTCATCCTCAAAGAGCACATGTATACAATGATGATGGGTATGCAAGTTAGGTCCTTGGGGCATGGGCGGAGCTTGGACCTGAGCTCCGGGCACTCTGACGTAATCGTCGGCCGGGTGCTCCACCCTGCTCATCCATATGCATAACCCCCTCAGTAGCAGAGGGTGTGCTCGGAGCTCGGGTCCAAGCTCCGTCCATGCCCCAAGGACCTAATTTGCATACCCTGAAAACGAGTAATAACGGCGGAACAGCGTGGCGGTTCCGGACGCTATAAGTATAATTTTAATCAGTATCACCCGCACTACAAGCCTGTATGACAACAACCTACAGGTGTGGAAGACCACACAACAAAATTGTGAATGTACCCCAGTTAGAAGTAACTTATGACAAGTATGATCATGTATAAAAGTGATTTTATTGAAATATATAGTTTAAAAAATACATATATGTATATCTGAAATCACAGAATCGATTCATAAAGGGTAGTATAAAAATAAATAAAGAAATAAATAAAAATAAAGAAAGAAGAAAGAAAGAAAGAAAAAAAAATTCGGTCACAAGCCTGTATGACAGGTTAGTGCGGGTGATACTGATGACAGATTTCCTTTAAGGGTAGGGTATTTATTGTATGGGAAGCCACCTCCAGTAGGTGGCAGTGTAGGGCAAGTTCTTTCCTTGAGCTGCAAATGAGCTTTGCAAAAGTCTTTTCCCATGAAGCATTGCTCGGCTTTACTGCAGAGAAAAGCTTCATATTGTAGGTACAAGATATCTGGCTGTTTTTCAAATGGAAAAAATACAGTCCTAGTGTGTAAGAAAATAACTTGTAGAAAAACTGTAGAACTGAAATGATAAAACCCTTTTGAGGATTAATGTGTTGCTTTCTTGGTTAGTATAATGTTAAAATAACCTATTACTTGTCATCTGTTTCTTCATCACAGGAAAGAGTCTCCCACTGTACTTGCTGCAAAGGTGGAACAGTTGGAAAGTATGCTGAAAATGCTGCAGTACGACCTGAAAAAGGTACAACAGTATTGAGGAAGCCTACTACACATGCAGATAGTTCAATAAGGCTTCATTCACACTGGATGTACTACACCTCTGTAATGGAGCTATATACAGTGAATATAAGAAGTCTACACACCCTGTTACAATGCCGGGTTCTTGTGATGAAGAATGAGAAAGATAAACCGTGTCACCTGTAACAAACCAATGGCAAATCAAAGTGAAATCTATGAGGGAGTAAAATAAGACACTATAAGCGGATTGCATAAGTGTGCACACCCTTAGGGTAGGATCACACATGCTTTGTATTTGCTGCTGTATATTTTCATACCCATTGAAGTCATTGGGTAGCAAAATCTGCAGCGTATTTTGCTACCCATTGACTTCAATGGGTATGAAAATATACAGCAGCAAATACACGTAAAAATACTCTTCTTGTGGCCCTACCCTTAAACTAATACTTTGTTGAAGCACCTTTTGATTTTATTATAGCAATCAGGCTTTTGGGTAGGAGTCTGTTAGCATGGCACATTTTAACATGCCAATATTTGCCCACTCTTCATTGCAAAATGGCTACAAATCGGCCACATTGTGAGGACCTTCCCTGTGCTCAGCCCTCTTCAGATCACCCCACAGATGTTCAATTGGATTAAAGGGAACCAATCATCAGATTTTACCCTATATAACGCTTGGCAAAGCGTTATATAGGGTAAGATCTTTATTTTCACCATTCCCGGGGGACGCTCCTGCCCACAGGGATGGTGAAGATATGAAGTTATAAACTAGTCACCGCCGCCGCCGTAAGTAGTCACCTGGGCGGGGAGCTCTTCTCATCTACTCCAGTTCTTCGGCCTGGAGCGACGCCCCCTCCGCTTGATTGATGGACCGCGTCATTGTTCCGCTCACTGAACAGACGGAGCAGAGCGATGACGCTGCCCATCAATCAAGTGGAGGGGGCATCGCTGCCGGCCGAAGAACGGGAGTAGATGAGAAGAGCTCCCCACCCAGGTGACTACTTGCGGCGGCGACTAATTTATAACTTCATATCCTCACCATCCCCGCAGGCAGGAGCGTCCCCCGGGAATGGTGAAAATAAAGATTTTACCCTATATAACGCTTTGCCCAGCGTTATATAGGGTAAAATCTGATGATTGGTTCCCTTTAAGCTCTGTGCTCTGGCAGGGCCATTACAAAATGTTATTCTTCTTCTGGCAAAGCCATGATTGTGGATTTGGATGGGAACAACTTCTTAGGCTTTCTAGGGACGCCTGTAGGTTTTGTGCCAAAATTGCCTGATATATGGAACTGTTCATACTTCCCTCTACTCTGACTAAGGCCCCGGTTCCACCTGAAGAAAAACAGTCCTATAACATAATGCTGCCCCACCATGCTTCACTGTGGATATGGGGGGGTATTTATCAAAGGATTTATGTGTTTTTTTTTTAACATAACTTTGGCGCAGTGTCTTTTTGCGCCAAAGTTTGGCGCTTCTTCTCCACTGTCATTTTTACAACTTTCTCAAAACCACGCGGTCCTGTGTTTGATTTTAACTTTAGTCAGTAATTCATCATTTGCGCTAATCGATCTTTGGCGCAAATCCCGTTTTTTTGGCGCAAATCCCCGCCAAAAAATTTTGCACATGGAAAACACACTTACCAATGTCAGAAAATGTAAAGGCGTCAAAATACATAAAAAATGTTTTTTGTGAAAGCAGCAACGCCTCCGGGGCTGCTCAATACTATCCTGCGACATAGTTGTCTCTGAGGAACCTTCACCCTCCGTTGAGCCAGCATTGGACATGGCCGCACAGGTTCAGGAAAGGTAAAGCACTAAAGCAGTGGTCTCCAACCTGCGGACCTCCAGATGTTGCAAAACTACAACTCCCAGCATGCCCGGACAGCCAACGGCACTGTTTCCCTGTCCTTTGAATGCAGATATAAATAATAATGATATTATTCTGGTTGCTAAGGCTTCATCCAGGCATGTCTACACTGTAAATCTATACTATAACTTTCTTTTTTTCCCCATAATAAAAATGTTGATAAATCTAATATTATAGGTTTACTAAGCAAAATGTACCATAGCTTTGACTGTGACAAAAATCTGGAATGTGTGCTGTATGCCAAATTTTGTGATTTAGATCTAAAAAAAAGTGGGCATGGCTAAGGGGATTCCTAAAATGTTCTTAACTTGCCCTCTATTTGTTGCAAAATAATGGAGCAAAGTAAGCCAACCAATAGTGGTCCTGCCTGTCTCATGTCATGTGATGCTAATTTAACCCCTTAAGCGTTTTCCATTTTTGCACTTTCGTTTTTTCCTCTTTACCTTTAAAAAAATCATAACCCTTTCAATTTTGCACCTAAAAATCCATATTATTGCTTATTTTTTGCGCCACCAATTCTACTTTGTAATGACATCAGTCATTTTACCCAAAAATTTACGGCGAAACGGGAAATAAAATCATTGTGCGACAAAATTGAAAAAAAAACGCGGTTTTGTAACTTTTGGGGGCTTCTGTGTCTACGCAGTACATTTTTCTGTAAAATTTACACCTTCTCTTTATTCTGTAGGTCCATACGATTAAAATGATACCCTATTTATATAGGTTTGATTTTGTCGTACTTCTGGAAAAAATCATAACTACATGCAGGAAAATGTATACGTTTAAAATTGTCATCTTCTGACCCCTATAACATATATTTTTCCGCGTACGGGGCGGTATGAGGGCTGTGATCTGAAGTTTTTAAGCGGTACCATTTTTGTATTGATTAGACTTTTTGATCGCTTTATATTCATTTTTTCCTGATATAAAAAGTGACCAAAAATGCGCTATTTCGGAATTTGGAATTTTTTTGCGTGCACGCCATTGACTGTGCGGTTTAATTAATGATTTATTTTTATAATTCTGACATTTCCGCACGCGGCAATACCACATATGTTTATTTTTATTTACACTTTTTTTTTATTCAAACTTTTGTTAGGGAAAGGGTTAAATGATCTTTATTCCCTTTTTTTTTTTTTTTTCACTTTTTTTGCAATGTTATAGCTCCCATAGGGGGCTACAACACTGCACACACTGATCTTTTACATTGATCAATGGTTTCTCATAGGAAACCAGTGATCAATGATTCTGCCGCTTGACTGCTCATGCCTGGATCTCAGGCACTGAGCAGTCATTCAGCGATCGGACACCAGGAGGCAGGTAGGGGGACCCGCCTCGTGTCCTACAGCTGTTACAGCCACCTGAGCTAACCGGCAATGTTTTACTTTCACTTTGAACGCCACGTCTAAAGGGTTAATAGCGCACGGCACCGCGATCAGTGCCGCGTGCTTATAGCCACGGGTCCCGGCCGTTGCTAGGTGCCGGGCCTGACCCGCTATGACGCGGGGCCACACTGTGACCCCGCGTTATAGAACTGGAGCGGACTTAGGACGTACAGGTACGCTCTGAGTCCTTAAGGGGTTAAAGGAGTTGCCTATTTTTATAAATGTAAAAACCAGAATATGTTAAATAACTATGTCATACTCACAGCTCCCAATCCAGTGGTTGTGCTCTGTTTTGCTTCTTTTTGGATGGTAACGTCATCAGGAGATGCAGGACAGTGCGTCATAGAGGAAAAAATAAACCGAGCACCAACATTGGACTGGAAGATGCAAGTACGGCATAGTTAATTTACACTGCCTGCTGCTGACCTAAAATGGCCAAACTCCATTCAGACCGCAATAATAGATCTCCCCCATTGTGTTTTCATGATTTATACATTCATTTTCCTGGACATAATCATGGCAGTCTTAATGAAACCATCCATTGTTAATATTGCTTACTGCAATCGCAGAGCTAAAAGCAAATGGTCCACAATAGAAAATAAAAGGTTTCTATTACACATTAGGCTAGATTAACACTGTGTGGAAACCATATTTATTTATCTTGCCAAAATATATATTACCTTTCTCATACACATGATTTCACATTATTGTTCGGAAATTAAATACACTTATCAACAATGCTTCCCTCGCCCAGATGAGGTTTTGGGTTCATCTGGTTTTAATGCTTTTAATTGGAGACCTGCAAGTAACCTGCGTAGGAGTACCCAGAGATTTCTTGGCAGGTTCCTGAGAGTCTGTATCTGATGGTTCTTTGCACAGCAGGCAGAGGGATGGTCCCTGGAATGTATAAGCAACCCAGGCATATGTAACTAGACATTGTTCTCATCTGTTATACCCCTGATATTTATTCTTTAAAAGAAAATATTTTGGTATTGATCTTTAGTTTTATTGTATTATACTATATAGCTAGATAATATATCATTTTCTTTTTATTTAGAGTTGTTTTATTGTATTATTATTATTAACCCTAATGCATATCTAAATCCATTACATGTTAAGTAGAGATGAGCGAACTTACAGTAAATTCGATTCGTCACGAACTTCTCGGCTCGGCAGTTGATGACTTTTCCTGCATAAATTAGTTCAGCTTTCCGGTGCTCCGGTGGGCTGGAAAAGGTGGATACAGTCCTAGGAGACTCTTTCCAAGGAATGTATCCACCTTTTCCGGCCCACGGGAGCACCTGAAGGCTGAACTAATTTACGCAGGATAAGTTATCAACTGCCGAGCCAAGAAGTTCGTGACGAATCGAATTTACTGTAAGTTCGCTCATCTCTAATGTTAAGTAAATTGAGAAATAAGTCAGGATAGTAAATTTACAACATGTAGATCTTACAGCACAATTTATGCCATATCATTGCCACAGCATAGCATTAATCAGTGTTATCGGTGCATTCCTTAAACAGGCTGCCTGTATAATCTGAGCGCCGATCCAGGAGGTGAGGGTCGTTGTCACGCCACGCCCCCTCCATTCATGTCTATGGGAAGGGGTGTGATGGCTGCCACGCCCCCTCCCATAGACATGGAAACGGAGGAGGTGTGGCGTGATCTCAGGGCCACCCGCACCAAGCGCTCTGAACATATTGTTCAGCACTGACATCGCTGGGGGTCCCAGATGCCGGACCCCTGCAATCAGACATCTTATCCCCTATCCTTTGGATAGGGGATAAGATGTCTAGGGGCAAAGAACCCTTCAAATTTCATCAGTAAAAACATATTAAAAGTTTTTCTATCTGACAGTGCCCATTTAAGTCAATATAAGGCAGATAGATTTTCCATGGATTTCTGCCAAAATCAACATCAGAAATTGTGGTAAATCTGCAGGAAATTCTGCACGTCTTACAAGTGGATATTGTTATAAATTTTACTCTGCATAGTAAACGGTAAAATCTTCAGTAAAAATCCAGAGCATTTCTACAACAGAATGAGATGATGCTGTTTTTACAAAGGCTATGGAAGCTAAAGGGGTACTTCGGCCAAAGACATCTCATCCCCTGTCCAAAGTCACGCCCCTCCCGTAGACATGAATGAAGGGGGCGTGGCGTGATGTCACGTCTCCATTCCCAGAAACAGAGAGGTTTCCGGGACTGGAGCAGCAGCCCCGCATAGAATAATGTAGCTGCATGGAGATCCTGAGCACAGCATCTAATCCGCAGTTACAAATCCTGCACAGGATCCTGTATGTGTGAACATAGGGCTGGGAGGTATGACCAAATATGTGTATCTCGGTATTTTTTTTAATTTACGGCGGTTCCACGGTATATAACGGTATTTTCACACACCCCCTCCCCCCCAAATCATGTGACCGCCAGCCGGCTTCTTACAAGGCAGTGGGCTCAGCCTATCACTGGACATCGCTCCGGCCGGTGATAGGCTGACGGCTGTCAGACGTTCCCGTCCCCAGCATGCGGCCGAGGTGGGTGAGTTAAACGTTTATTTTCTGTATCTTTTGCAGCCCAGGCATAGGGATACAGCGTACAGCAGTGGTCTCAAACCTGCGGACCTCCAGCTGTTGCAAAACTACAACTCCCAGCATGCCCAGACAGCCAACGACTGTCCGGGCATGCTGGGAGTTGTAGTTTTGCAACAGCTGGAGGTCCGCAGGTTGGAGACCACTGGCGTACAGTGAGTTCCGGCGGCCCCCAACAAAAAGGAGGAGGGCAGTGCTTGACATCTGTGAGTAGTACCCCGCTGGGCTGATCATTAATTGGGGGGGGGGGGGGCAGAACAGCCCTGGCAGGTAACATAGAATTAGTTCCCCCATGTGGGGACAGTGCTGCGCTAGGCTGAAAATACATTCCCGAGGGGGAGAGGCCCAACCGGTATTGCGGTATGGGGGAAAATTTATATCGTGCAGCCCAAAAAATTCGGTATGAACCGGTATAGCGCCCAGCCCTATCTGAACATACCCTTAATGTAGACCTACAGATGTATATGTAAGTGAGTGGTCTGTTTCTTCTGTTCTTGTCAGAAATTGAGTAACCCCCTACTCTGACCCTAGTAATTTTCATTTAGGTTCCCCAAAAAAAAAAAAAAAAAAGATTGAAACCTATTAACCCTGTATCGATGTATGTTGCAATAAAAGAACAGACGCAATGCTATTAGAGATGAGCGAACTTACAGTAAATTTGATTCGTCACGAACTTCTCCGCTCGGCAGTTGATGACTTTTTCTGCATAAATTAGTTCAGCTTTCCGGTGCTCCGGTGGGCTGGAAAAGGTGGATATAGTCCTAGGAGACTCTTTCCTAGGACTGTATCCACCTTTTCCAGCCCATCGGAGCACCTAAAGGCTGAATTAATTTATGCAGGAAAAGTCATCAACTGCCGAGCGGAGAAGTTCGTGACGAATCGAATTTAAGGTATGTTCGCTCATCTCTAAATGCTATACTAGCCCATATTTACCGAGAATGTCAGGTTTTCAGAATCCCTGCATAGTAAAATTCTCTTTGTCCTTTCCTTCCATCAGCTTTACCAACAGTGTATTTGGTTGTTGTTGTTGTTTTTTTTGTGTGTGCCATTATGGGACAATTTACACCAAATTGCTCTCATAATGTTAATACTTAGTCAAGACTTTTCATTTACTGTGAAGTTTATTGATCTGCTTTGTCAGTCTCCGTGCAAGATCAAGAAAAACCTGACAAACACATAATCAACCTGTCAAGGAAAATTTAGAACATTCTTAAAAAAAACTAAAGCCTCTAAAAAGGTTCCTTTTCTGTTTAGTAAATCCAGGCCATTGTTTACTAATTGTCATATGCGTTTTTGTGTATTTTGGTAGGAAAAGGAAGATAAAGCAAATCTTCAAGCCGAAGTGCAACTTCTACGAGAAGACAACCTTCGCTTGCAGGAGGAGTCCCAGAATGCATCTGCAAAACTGAAGAAGTTCACAGAATGGGTGTTTAACACTATAGACATGAGTTAATGGACAATACAGACTGTACAGAGCAGAAGACTTCTTGTGTCCAGTCAAGTGTGTACCGTAGACCTTAGCTTTAACCGCACCTGGATCCAAGTGTACATACAAAGGAGCCGCAGTGTTTCACATCTCCCTAGTTTTTAACCTTCCCTGCATGTATTGAGCAAAGTGTCACTTATACACACTGCCTATGTTCTGAGGATTACACACACAAAGAAACCTGTAGACTGAAATGTGAATATTTCAGAAGCAAATCTTGTACAGTTTTGAATGCAAAAACAAAAAATGCCAAATCCACTTTTGGGCAATAAATAACTCCTGAGCAAAAAAAATAAAAAATAAAAATATTGCCATAAAATGACTTAAAATAATGTTCTCATGCTAATAATCTGCATAAGAAATCAAATGAAGCCATCTAATAAGAGGTAAGATACAGCTTCAGCCACACGCTGTGTATGTTATCCAGAGAGCTATGAAAGGTTGGTTGGGTTTTTATGGTAGTATGGTGTTCACCACAGTTTGTTTAATTTTTTTTTTTTTTTTTTTTTATTACCCCACTAGTGTAGATAGTTACTTGTACCTCAACTTTTTGTTTGTGAAATAGCAATAATCCCCCCCAATTCACTAATAAATTCTAGGTACAGGAAGATTATGCAGAACTTTTTTTATTATTATTTGCTGCTGTTTCGACTGGAAAAGACTCTTCTGTCATGCATCAGTGATCTCTTCTTTTTTTCGTGTATTTCACGCCTCTTAACTGGCAGCCTTTATGAATCATCCACTGCAATGTACAGGACCATAGATTGTATCTGTCCCTGGAGGACCTTTCCATAACTGAACCCCCTGGCTTCATATTCAGAAATTTCACAGTTAACCTTAAACTAAAAATTTAAGTGTTTTTTCCTTTTTAATTTAATAGAATGCTAATATGTTTTGCATATTTTATGGTTATGTAGAAGCACACATCATGTTGCACAATCTTTAATTAAATATTATTTCTAGTGACCTTTTCCGCCCCTCCCCCCCCATTGCCTATAAGGGATGGTACAAATGTTGTACAGTCATAATTTGGGCTATTTATTTCAGCAATATAGAGGACAAAGATACCGCTTTTACTGCACTTTTACGTTCCGCTGGAAAACTACATAGCATCAAAAATGAACCGTTTCAAATTTGCCTATAACCCTACATTTTTAAAAACCAAACCCTATATTTGCTACCAGATTCTATCTAGGCAGAGAGATTTATATTTTGTAAGAAAATGTAATTTGTTCTCTGAAATTATTGTCTGCAATGCTTTTATTAGTAATTTTTGTGACACTTTGTTTCTTTGCATTGTTTTGTTTTTATTTTTTCTTTGTTTTTAATTACTTAAAAAGGCATGTACATAAAATACTTATTCACCCACATGGCAAAAAGCTTCCAGATTAGTTATTTACCCTACCAGATGGTAATAAGATGTTATAATAGAGATCAAAGTGTTTGAGTGTCTTTTTTTTTTTATTGACTGTATGAAGGAGATTTATATAATAATGCCTGGTATCACTTGTACATTGATTTTTTTTTTTAAGTCTCTCTCATCTGAATTCTCCGATTTCTCTTCTTCAGCAAGGGAGGTCTTTGAGGCAGGCTAATTTATTAGAATTTTGCAACAAAGTTATTGTATCTGAAGTTGCAGAGAAAACTTGTAAAATCCTGAAAATAAACTGGTTTTAAAAGTTTATTGGCTTTATAGTTCATTTTTCTTTCAGTCGTGGTATAAGTACTAGGTTACCCACATGTGTAAAAAGCTTTATATCACACTGTGTGTATCAGCCAGGGAAGCACACGGCTCACTCCCCAGCCGGCCAACAGAACCAACCTTTTTCTATACAAGTCTCTAGGTCAGTTGTTCCCAACTAGGGTGCCTCCAGCTGTTGCAAATCTACAACTCTCAGCATGCCCGGACAGCCAAAGGCACCCTGTTTGACAAACATAGCTCTCTGTATACCATGTAACTGAGGGGGAAATTATATTACATGTATATTGTCAATACGCTTTCAACAGCTGTCAGCAGGGCCAGCGCATGCGTAAGGCAGCTAAGGCGGAAAATCTGGGGTTGCTGTGAACTGGGGCAGACAGGGCAGCAGCACAACAGATTGGTGAGGTAAGGGTTAATATTACCTTCTGCGTGCGTGTCACGTGAGGGACGTCGCTGCCGCATTGCTGTGTGCTGATCCTGTCATGTAACTGGAAGAGCAGCGCTGCAGCGATGTCCCCCGCACACGTAGCAGGTATGTGTGCTTTAACTCCTTCACGACCCATGACGGACCTAGTCCATCATGGTGCTGCTCAGGGTGTATGGAGGGGGCTCCTGACTCCAGCCGATTTCAGTAGCTGGGGGCCACCGCTGCCAATAGCCGATTACTGCAGCCTGGCTAATAACTCTTTAAATTCTCCAAAGGGACCAAAAAGTTAAAAAAAAACAAAAAAACGTTTTTAATAAAGGTTAAAGCACCGTTTCCAAAATGGAGCCTCCAGCTGTTGCAAAACAAAAACTCCCAGTATTGCCGGACAGCCATTGACTGTACAGGCATGCTGGGAGTTTTTCAACAGCTGGAGGCACCCTGTTTGGGAAACACTGTGATAATTTTGTTATCGGAGGGAAGTGTAATTCTTGCATCCAGGTCGGTCCCTAAGCAAATTGTAGTTTTCAAATGCGCATGGCGCTCTCTCACTTCGGAACCCTGTCTTATTTTAAGGAAACAGTTTAGGGCCACATATGGGGTAATTCCGTACTCTGGAGAAATTGCCTTACATTTTTTATGGGGCTTTTTCTCCTTTTACTCCTTATGAAAAGGTAAAGTTGGGGTCTACACTTGCATGTTGTTAAAAAATAATAATTTTACAGTAACATGCTGGTGTTGCCCCATACTTTTCATTTTCACAAGAGGTAAAAGGAAAAAATTGTAAAGCAAAATTTGTAACACAATTTCTCCTGAGTACGAAAATACCCCATATGTGGGCGCAAAATACTCTGCGGACGCACAGCAAGGCTCAGGAGTGAGAGTGCACTAAATTGGTGATTTGCACAGGGGTGGCTGATTTTACAGCGGTTCTGACAAACGCCAAAAAAAATGCACACCTATAGTGAGCCTTAACACCCCACAGGTGTTTGACGATTTTCATTAAGGATGGGAAAATTAAATAAATTCATTTTTTATTTTCAGAATTAAAATAGGAAAAACGCCCCCAAAATGTGTAACCCCATTTTTTCTGAGTATATAAATAACCCATATGTGGATGTAAAGTGCTCTGCGGGTGCACTACAATGCTCAGAAGAGAAGGAGTGACATTGGGCTTTAGGGGAGAAAATTTGTCTGGAATTGAAGGCAACGTGTGTTTACAAAGCCCCCATGGTGCCAGAACAGTGGACCCCCCCACATATGACCCCATTTTGGAAACTACACCTCTCACATAATGTAATAAGGGGTGCAGTGAACATTTAAGCCCCACAGGTGTCTGACAAAAGCCCAATGGCGCTCCTCTTCTGAGCATTGTAGTTTGCCAGCAGAGCACTTTACATCCACATATGGGGTATTTTCATACTCATTTTATCCTATTATTCCTTGTAAAAATTTATAATTTGGTGAAAAACCAGCATTTTTGTGAAATTTTTTTCCATCTACACATCAGATTTTATCGAAAAGTTGTCAAACACCTGTGGGGGTGTTAAGGCTCACTGTACCCCTTGTTACGTTCCTTAAGGTGTGTAGTTTCCAAAATAGTATGCCATGTGGGTTTTCTTTTGCTGTTATGGCACCACGGGAGCTTCCTAAATGTGACATGCCCCCCCAAAAAAAAACATTTCAGCAAAATTTGCTTTCCAAAAGCCAAATGTGACTCCTCGTCTTTTTCATTTACACATCTAACTTTAACGAAAAGTCATCAAACACCTGTGGGGTGTTAAGGCTCACTGTACCCCTCATTATGTTCCTTGAAGGGTGTAGTTTCCAAAATAGTATGCCATGTGTTTATTTTTTTATATTTTTTTTTGCTGTTCTGGCACCATAGGGGCTTCCTAAATGCGACATGCCCCCCAAAAATTATTTCAGCAAAATGCACTCTACAAAATCCCATTGTCGTTCCTTCCCTTCTGAGCCCTCTAGTGGCACCCACAAAGCACTTTACATCTACATACTACATATGAGATATTTCCTTACTCAAGAGAAATTGATTACAAATTTGGGGGGGATTATTTCCTTTTACCCCTTGTAAAAATTCAAAAAATGGCTCTACAAGAACATGCAAGTGTAAAAAACGAAGATTTTGAATTTTCTCCTTCATTTTGCTGCTATTCCTGTGAAACACCTAAAGGGTTAACAAACTTTCTGAATATTATTTTGAATACTTTGAGGGGTGCAGTTTCTATAATGGGGTCATGTATGGGGTATTTCTCACAGAAAAGCCAATCAAATCCACTTCAAACTTAACTGGTTCTTGAAATATTCAGATTTAGAATTTTTCGTGAACATTTAGAAAATTGCTGCTATAATTTAGAAGCCCTCTAATGTCTTCAAAAAGTAAAAACATCTCAACTTTATGATGACAACATAAAGTAGAAATATTGTATATGTGAATCAATATAGAATTTATCTGGAATGTCCATTTTCCTAACTAGCAGAAAGTTGCAAAGGTAGACAAATGCTAAATTTTCATGAAATTTGGGGATTTTTCACCAAGAAAGAATGTACGGTAAGTAATGACAAAAATTTACCAGTATGTTAAAGTAGAATATGTCACGAAAAAACAAACCGTCTCGGAATCAGAATAAAAGGTAAAAGCAGCCCAGAGTTATTGATGCATAAAGTGAGAGTGGTCAGAGTTGCAAAAAAAAGGGCTGAGTCCTTAAGGTGAAAATGAGCTAAGGGGTTAAAACAATATATGACAATCTCATATGTAACTATGACTTAAACTCACAATTTATACCAGTGTAAGGTGCAGAATTGCGCCCCATGCAATTTTGCGTTGGCCCTTCCCCTCAGCTGTCCGGAGATTTCCGAACATACAGCGAGGGGAGGGGGAAGGCAGAGCTGTGCAGGACGCAGTTTTGCACCTCCCTCAGGAGGAGGATTCTCATAGCCGCAGGCATGGTCCGATGAAGTAGGCATGCCCTACGAAACGTCTGTCACACAGTTTTCACTTGCTCTTGTGACCAATCCTCCCGTTGCAGCATGCTGCGGTCAGTCTTTTATTGCCTTATGATAACTGCACAATAAAGAAGACTTAATGCACAGCAATACCGGTGAGTGCTATCCTGATTCTTTCCTCTAATTTGGATTAGCATTGTGTGCTTGGGACGTAGCACCTCCGGATTGTGCTTGACAATATTATGCCTCTAGCTGCTTGTTCTGGTTGCTAAAACCGTGGGAAAGTTAGGAGGAACCTATATGCAGTGCCATATATTTGGTTGTTCTCGTTTCTTGTTTTATATTTGGATACATGCTTTCTTTTGGAATGACAGCCATGTAGACCAATTTGATGCCATGTGCAGCATATGGTCAGAGCACTAACAGGCTGACACCCCCCCCCCCACACACACACACACACACACCACCCTTCAACCTTTGCAGCAATGCTGGCAGTACTCATACCTCTATTTCCCAAAGACAACCTCTGGACATGACGCTGAGCACGTGCGCTCAACTTCATTGGTTGACCATGGTGAGGCCTGTTTTGAGTGGAACCTGTCCTGTGAAACATCTGTATGGTCTTCAGGGTTTTGGCAACCTCCTTATAGCCAATGCCATCTTTTCATAGAGCAACACTTATTTTCTTCACATCCTTAGAGAGTTCTTTGCCATATTGAACTTTCAGTGACCAGTATTACAGAGTGTGAAAGCGATAACACTAAATTTCAGACCCCTGCTTCCCATTTACACCCGAGACCTTATAACACTAACATGTCACATAATATTGGGAAGGAAAAATGGCTAATTGGCCCAATTACTCACTTTTACTACCAATATTTAGACATTAATGGCTGTGTGTGGAGTTATTTTGAGAGGATACAACATTAAACACTTATTCAGGCTGAGCACTCATTACTTTACAATGTAGCAGAGGGTCATTTCTTCAGTGTTATCACATGAAAAGATATAATCAAATATTTACAAAATGTTAGCGGTGGACTCACGTATGTAAGATACTGTATATGTATATAATGTGAGGGAGGGACTCACTTATGTGAGATTCTGTAAATTTCCCAAACTACATTTTTAGAAATGCTTATATATTGAAAATATGTTTAATTCTACATAATCCATCAGTTTAGGCCAATTTTTTTTTTTTTTCTGTGTGTTAAAACCCTTTTAACCCTTAGATGACACAGGGCATACACGTGTTCAGGAACTATAAAGTGATCTTAGGAGCTGAGCTTTCTTCATAGCCGGTAAGTATTGGCTGCAATCACACTGATGTCCAGCTCATTGCAGGTGAGCTTCGGGGACTGATCGGGATCTCTGCAGCATGGTGGCCCGAGTCAGTAAAAATATAGCCTACCTCAGGCACAATGTATATGTAGAGTGCCGATAGAGCTAATCAGCTTTGTCTTTGCAATGAACAGTACAAGCATAAAAAGATTTTTTAAATAGTCACTACAGAATGTGTATGGAACTTAAAAAAAGTGTGATTAAATAAATATATATATATATAAGCTTCTCCCCTAATAAATTTTAAATTACCAAACTCTTCCCATTTTTCAAATTATAAAAAAAAAAATTTGGGTACCACTGCGTGTGGAATTGTCTCAATTAGAGATGAGCGAACTTACAGTAAATTCGATTCGTCACAAACTTCTCGGCTCCGCAGTTGATGACTTTTCCTGCATAAAATAGTTCAGCTTTCAGGTGCTCCGGTGGATACAGTCTTAGGAGACTCTTTCCTAGGACTGTATCCACTTTTTCCAGCCCACCGGAGCACCTGAAAGCTGAACTAATTTATGCAGGATAAGACATCAACTGCTGAGCTGAGAAGTTTGTGACGAATCGAATTTACTGTAAGTTCGCTCATCTCTAGTCTCAATCATTAACAAATAATGTTTATTATCCCGCATGTTAAAGGGTGTAAATAAAAAAAATGTATATATATACCAAATGGTAGAATATCACATTCACATCTCCCCTTATTTCTTATCTCTCCTTAATTCACATTTCACAGTACTCTTGAGGACTGGTAACTATAAATATTCCATATTTATATCACATATTCTTCATAGCTATAGGCCTTTTTGGGTGAAGGCAACACCCTTAACCTTGAGTACCTTCTACATATCCCCTAGGTGAGCTACACATACCATATACTATTCCAAATGGTAGAATAGCTGATTTTTGGTCACTTCATATACCAGAGAAAAATGAATAAAAAGCGATCAGAAAGTCCCATCTGAATAAAAATGATACCAAGAAAACAGCTAAAAAAATTACCACCTTACAGTTTTGTATATGGGGAAAAAAAGCTATAGGGTTAGAATAGGACAATTTTAAACATACATTGGTCACCCAACAAACAATACTTTCAACATACGATGGACTCTCAGAGCCCATCATATGTTGAAGGTAGCATCAACATACAATGCTTCTGTGTGTCGGGGCCATCGCAAAAATGGCAGCAGCCACCGGATAGCCATTTAAGCAGTTGCCGTCTAAGGAAAAGGCAACCAGTGTATGGTGTGGGCTCCCGTCACCATACTGGCCGGCCCCCAGCTGATTCCTGTAGCTGGGGGCCAGGATTAATAGCCGACATGCGGCGATTGCCTGTTAACCCTTTAGATCGCTGCTGTCAAAGCTGACAGCGACATCTAAAAGGGCATGTAAATGCTCCCTGGTGGTATAGTGGGGGAGCTCCTCTGCATCATTGGTGTCCATGGTTCTTCATTTGATTGAGCCTGGCTAAGCAGGCTCAACCAAATGAGCACAGATCACACAAATCAATGGAGTTCTATGTAACTCTATTGACCTGTATGAGGAATCTAATGATTCCTCCTAAAAGTTCCCCAAGGGACCAATAAAGTGTAAAAAAAAAAAAGTTTGACCCCTTAAGGACCGGGGGTTTTTCCGTTTTTGCATTTTCGTTTTTTGCTCCTTGCTTTTAAAAAATCATAACTCTTTCAATTTTGCACCTAAAAATCCATATGATGGCTTATTTTTTGCGCCACCAATTCTACTTTGTAATGACGACAGTCATTTTGCCCAAAAATCTACGGTGAAACGGAAAAGAAAATCATTGTGCGACAAAATTGAAAAAAAAATGCTGTTTTGCAACTTTTGGGGGCTTCCGTTTCTACGTAGTACATTTTTCGGTAAAAATGACACCTTGTCTTTATTCTGTAGGTACATACGATTAAAATGATATCCTACTTGTATAGGTTTGATTTTGTCGTACTTCTGGAAAAAATCATAACTACATGCAGGAAAATTAATGTTTAAAATTGTCATCTTCTGACCCCTATAACTTTTTTATTTTTCGTGTATGGGGCGGTAGAGGGCTAATTTTTTGCCCCTTGATCTGAAGTTTTTAACGGTACCATTTGCATTGATAGGACTTATTGATCGCTTTTTATTCAATTTTAAATGATATAAAAAGTGACCAAAAATGCACTATTTTGGACTTTGGAATTTTTTTGCGCGCACGCCATTGAACGAGCGGTTTAATTAATGATATATTTTTATAATTCGGACATTTCCGCACGCGGTGATACCATATATGTTTATTTTTATTTACACCGTGTTTTTTTTTTATTGGAAAAGGGGGGTGATTCAAACTTTTTAATAGGGGAGGAGTTAAATGATCTTTATTCACTTTTTTTTTTTCACTTTTTTTTTGCAGTGTTATTGCTCCCATAGGGACCTATAACACTGCATACACTGATCTTTATCATTGATCACTGGTTTCTCATAGGAAACCAGTGATCGACGATTCTGCCTTATGACTGCTCATGCCTGGATCTCAGGCACTGAGCAGTCATTCGGCGATCGGACAGCGAGGAGGCAGGTAGGGGCCCTCCCGCTGTCCTGTAAGCTGTTCGGGATGCCGCGATTTCGCCGCGGCTATCCCGAACAGCCCACGGAGCTAGCCGGCAACTTTCGCTTTCGCTTTTAGCCGCGCGGCTAAAGGGTTAATAGCGCGCGGCGCCGTGATCGGCGCTGCGCGCTATTAGAGGCAGGTCCCGGCTTCACTATGACGCCGGGCCCGCTGTGATATGATGCGGGGTTACTGTGTAACCCTGCGTTATATCAGGAGAGCAGGACGAAGGACATACCGGTACGTCCTTGGTCCTTAAGGGGTTAAGGACCAGGGGGTTTTCTGTTTTTGCACTTTCTTTTTTCCTCCTTACCTTAAAAATCATAACCCTTTCAATTTTGCACCTAAAAATCCATATGATGGCTTATTTTTTGCGCCACCAATTCTACTTTGTAATGACATCAGTCATTCTACCCAAAAATCTACGTCGAAATGGAAAAAAAATCATTGTGAGACAAAATTGAAAAAAAAAACGCCATTTTGTAACTTTTGGGGGCTTCTGTTAGTGCTGGGCGGTATACCGGTATGAACCGGATACTGTTTTTTTTTCCTCCCACGGTATGGATTTTTGCCCATACCGCTATACCCTCCCCGCCCTCCGAGTCAATTAAAAAAATTAAACTTACACGTAATGGGGGTGGTCTGGGCCATCCATCCTTCCTGTAGTGTCCGGCGGCATTCCGGGTGGAGGGTGAACTGGTCCGGGCTGTCCTTCTTCTCCGGGGGTCCTCTTCTCCACTCCGGGCAGGTTCCGGCCTAGTACGCTGCATAGACGCCGCTACGCCGTGACGTCTAGTGCGTCGCTGTGCAGCGGTGTCTATGCAGCGTTACTAGGCCAGAGCCTGCCCGGAGTGGCGAAGAGGACCCCCGGAGAAGGACAGCCCGGACCGGTTCACCCTCCACCCGGAATGCCGCCGGACACTACAGGAAGGATGGATGGCCCGGACCACCCTCCCCGGACGGTCCCTGCAGCAACTGGGAAGGTGAGTCAGGGTTCTGGGATGCACAGGGGTCTGTATAATATACTATACCTACAGTAGGCCCTCCAGCTGTTGCAAAACTACAACTCCCAGCATGCCCGGACAGCCAACGGCTGTCCGGGCATGCTGGGAGTAGTAGTTTTGCAACAGCTGGAGGCACCCCTAGTTTGGAAACACTGACCTATACTATACACTACTATATAGTCCAACATGTTGGGAGTTGTAGTTTTGCAACAGCTGGAGGCTGTAGGGTTGTTTGTTACATCTATTTAAAAGGGTACTCCACTGCCCCAGTGTTCAGATCATTTAGTTCCAAAAGCCCATTTAGTTCCGCTACGCCACCTCAGTGCAAGTCTCAATGTGAAAAAAAAAATACCGTGTGATACCGTGATACTTTAGAAAAATGCCATGATACTCCTTTTTGGTCATATCGCCCAGCACTAGCTTCTGTTTCTACGCAGTAAATTTTTCGATAAAAATGACACCTTATCATTATTCTGTAGGTCCATACGGTTAAAATGATACCCTACTTATATAGGTTGGATTTTGTCGTACTTCTGAAAAAAATCATAACTACATGCAGGAAAATGTATACGTTTAAAATTGTCATATTCTGACCCCTATAACTTTTTTTATTTTACCGGGTATGGGGCGGTATGAGGGCTGAAGTTTTTAGCGGTACCATTTTTGTATTGATCGGACTTGTTGATCACTTTTTATTCATTTTTACATTATATAAAAAGTGACACAAAATACGCTTTTTTGGACTTTGGAATTTTTTTTGCGCGTACGTCATTGACCGTACGGTTTAATTAATGATATATTTTCATAATTCGGACATTTCCGCACGCGGCGATACCACGTATGTTAATGTTCTCACTTACCTGTGTCTCACCTGTATATCAGGGAAGTAGTTCCAGTAGGTAGTGTGGCCGGAAGAAGCACTTAATTTAGTGCGAAACGGAGCTTGTTTCTGCGTGCACCCCCCGCTCCTTCCCTCTCCTTCCCTCTCCCCTATGTTCTTATGTGAGTATTTTATGCAATAAAGCAAGAAGACGAATATGGCGAGTGGCCGGTTTTTCTTTTCTTCATACAAATATGTTTATTTTTATTTACACTTTTTTTAGGGGAGGTGTTAAATGATCTTTATTCACTTTTTTTCACTTTTATTTTGCAATGTTAGGGACCTATAACACTACACACACTGATCTTTTACATTGATCACTGGTTTCTCATAGGAAACCCGTGATCGATGATTCTGCCGCTTGACTGCTCATGCCTGGATCTCAGGCACTGAGCAGTCATTCGGCGATCGGACACCAGGTGTCACCCCAGTAGTAAGGAGATTACACGAGGAAGGGGTTTGTTACAGTGTTTTACCCCAGTAGTAAGGTGGGGCGTGTCCAATGGGCAATTAGTCAAGGGGTGGAAAAATAAGCTTTTGCCTAAGGTGGCAAAAATCCTTGCACCAGGCCTGGATGTGAATGGGGCCATAGTCAACTTTAGTCAAGTTAACATCTGGTACATTTTCCCCCACTTTTAGTCAACAAACACACTCTATATACCAATGGAACAGGGACAGGAGAACACCATTGTGGATACATAAAAAGGGGACAATAAATGAAAAAGTATTTAGGCAACTAGACCAGGAAGGCAGTGAAAAAGTATTTACAAGTTATGAGGCATAATAATAAGCTTACACTTCCTGTTCTGCAGAGGTCACTTTCTAGCAGTGCACCCCTTACCTCAAACTGGATTACAGTAAAGGTAAAATTTGTAGATACATAATTCACCATTTTCAATGGCTGAAGCAGAGCTCAGCCTCCCCACAAGTATGGAATGACCTTATGCAAAGGGCACAGAGCATGCCTAGAAAATGCTTTCATTCTAGTATACAGGGTATCTCCCAGACTATCGTGGCTATGTCCTTGATAATTTAGGCAACATGGCTGCTCCCATAATTATGAACTAAAATAACAATAAAAAACACTTTAAACATATTACACTGTGATCAGTAAAAAATAGATGATACATTTGCTTTAAATAATGTAAAAGACAAACCCTCATTTATCCTATTTACAGACGCACATAGCAAATCTGATGTCAATATTCAAAAAGGTAATCCCAGAAACTATAGGCCCAAAGATTTGACCTCTATTGTAAGTAAAATGATTTAAGGATTTCTAAATGATGCTATACTGAAGAAAAAATGTATAACTCCATACAAGAATTGGTTTATAAGGAATCCATTCAAGCTAAGGCTGCTTTCACACTATAAAATTCATCCGTTTTAAAGATCCATCTGATGTTCTATCATGAAAACCCTGCAAATCGGCCTTAAACGGCCATTAGAAAATCCCATACGGCCGTTAGAAAATCCCATTAAAGTCTATGGGATTTTTACATTATCCGTTTTAATCCGTTATGAATAACGGATGTTATTTTGTGACGGGAGAATGAACGGAAGAAATAGTGCATGCACTATTTCTCCTGTTACCATCTTCCATCACAAAATAACGTCCGTTATTAATAACTGACTATAATGTATTAAAACGGATAATCCCATAGACTTTAATGGGATTTTCTAACGGCCGTTTAACGGCCGATTTGCAGGGTTTTCATGACGGAACATCAGACGGATCTTTAAAACGGATGAATTTTATAGTGTGAAAGCAGCCTAATCTGATTAGTTTTTATGAGGGAGGTAAGTCTAAGACTGAAACAGGGATGTTGAATGTCATATTTGTTGATCTTTCCAAAGTATTTGATGTTGTGCTGCATACAAAATTGGTACATAAAGATAAAACAACACTTGGGCTGGGGAAATGTGTGTAAGTAACTGGCTCAGTAATTTATAGTGACTATAAATGGTTCATACGCAGATTGGGTCACTATTACTAATGGGGTACCACAGCGTTCTGTTTTCTTTAATATTTTGAATAATGACCTTGTAGGGGGATTACACAGTAAAGTGTTAAATATTTTACAGTGTAACATCTGCAAAAATTGTCACCATACAGGACAGTATACTGTCACAAGTTGGAGGCATTTGCTGAGGAGTAACAAATAAGGTTTAACATTGATAAAGATAAGGTTATGCACTTGTGAAGGAAAAAACAAATGATGTTTAGTTACTCAATGGGAAAAGGGTATTATTTTAAAAAAAAAATCAAATTTCAGGAGCACAGGGCACATTTGTCGCATAGATAATAAACAGAGACAGAAATGGGCATGTATAGGAAGGATCCGTGCTTGTCTTTGGGCTAAATGGCTGTGTTGTGTGTCCACCATAACGCTGCTGCTTTTATTTTGTGAAATTTCCTTTTATTTTGTGAAATTTCCTGTTGGAGTTCCCTCCCTCCAACTACAAGTCCAAGGATCCTTTCTTTGTAAGTGTGAGGTAATTTTTCCCTCTTCCACACATCAGCCACCCACTTATTGCAGTACAGCTTTAGCCCTTTGGAGAATGATCTCCTTCTCACCCAGCAGTCTCTCCACCCATTGAAGCAGACAGGCTTCGTTTCAACACCTAACTAGTGATGTAAGGTCTTGGGCCGCACTGCAACCCAGGGAAAGCTGAGACACTCCTTTTGTATGCTGACAAATATATCACATAAGAATTGTGAAGTCAGCCATCAAACACAGGTACAGACAATATATGAACAACACTAACTTTACAACATTGCAGCATAGTCAAATAAAACAAATTCCTGGAATACTCCTTTAAAATAAGAACCTATGCCTCCTCTACACAGCCCACATCAAACCGAGGTTCTCAGATTGATAGAACAGAGGATGTTTGGGCTCCTATGTGTATACCACCTAGAGAGCACTTTATAGTTAGCAGTGACTTTTTCCAGGTCCTTACAGTGGCTCACAGTACTCTGATGTCCCCAGGACTTACAGTAGGGTAGAATAGGGTACCAATCAGCAGTCACATTGAAATTTTCAATACTAAATGCTAAAACCAAATACAAACTAAACAAGACACATCACATAGACAAAAACCAAAACACACAGCCTAATGGCAGCAAGAGATAATCGCAATCAATATGACAAGCCGAAAACCAGCAAATAATGAGGAATCATCTCCCAGGACCATGACCAAGACCAAAACTGAACCAGCAACTGAAAAAAATAAAAGCAGAAGAAGATGACATAGTAAAATAATTTCTGGCATGCATAGGATAGGGTATAAGTAGTTACATTTTAGATTGTTTTTTAAACGACATCATAACTTTTCTAAGCCTGCAGTATGTACAAATAGGAACTGAGTTTATTATTTTATTTTACTTTTGTGTTCACCATATAGTAACCACACAGAGGACATGCGGCCCCACATTTTACAGTCTCCCTAAAGCCAATTTGTCTGGTTTTGCCCAGAGCAACTGATCACAGCTCAGCTTTCATTTCACCAGAGATCCTTAAATGGGCTCTCATTAAAACTAATTTTTGCTATTGCACTCCTTATGGTAAATAAAAAATATTTCTAATATACTTTGTTTAAAAAATAAATAAAAAAAATGTAGAAAAAACACCATTTTGTAAAATTTGGGGGCTTCCATTTCTATGCAGTACATTTCAGTAAAAATGACAATGACACTTTGTTTATTCTGTAGGTCCATACGATTAAAGGGGTTGTGCGCTGCCATGCCTTTCGGAGCTCCGCTCGCAGCGTCTGGAAGTTCATTACTCCGAACGCTGTGTGCGGGCTTCAGTGTTCGCGGCCGCCCCCTTGTGACGTCACGCCCGGGCCCCTCGTAACGTCACACCCGCCCCCTCAACCAAAGTCTATGGGAAGGGGGCACGACCACTGTCACGCCCCCTTCCCATAGACTTTGGTTGAGGGGGCGGGCGTGACATCACGAGGGGGCGGCCGCGAACACGGAAGCCCAAACACAGCGTTCGGAGTAATGAATTTCTGGATGCTGTGAGCGGAGCTCCGAAAGGCAGAACAGCGCACAACCCCTATAAAATGATACCCAACTTATATAGGTTTGATTTTGTCGTACTTTTGGAAAAAATCATGACTGCATGCAGAAAAATGAATACATTTAAAATTGTCCTCTTCTGACCCCTATAACTTTTTTATTTTTCCGCGTACGGGGTGGTCTTGATTTTTGTTTTGATCGGACCTTTTGATCACAAAATACGCTATTTTGGACTTTGGAGGTTTTTTTTTGCGCGTACGCCATTGACGCATCCTACAGACTTTGAACGTACGTCCATGATACAGCATCGGATTCTGACAGACGACAGTACACCTATCAAAGAAAGACATCGCCCAGTCATGCCAGGCATATACCAAACTGTCAAGAAGATGCTAGTCGACATGAAGGATGCAGATTTCATTCAAGAAAGTTAGAGTACCTGAGCAGCACCTCTTGTCTTAGTCAAAAAGAAGGATGGGACCATCCATTTCTGTGTCGACTACAGGAAGCTGAATGATGTCCCAAATAAGGACGCTTATCCCCTTCCAAGGATCAAAAAATCACTCCCCACCCTAGGATCGGCCGCTTACTTCTCTACCTTGGACTTAATCAGTGGGTATTGGCAAGTGCCTATGGCTGTAGAAGACCGAGAGAAGACAGCCTTCGTGACAACCATGGGATTGTTTGAGTTCAAGAGTATGCCGTTCAGGCTGTGCAATGCCCCTGCTACCTTTCAGCGGCTGATGGAGTGATGCTTGGGCCATCTTAACCTCCAGAGTGTCCTATCAGGAGCACCTGGCGGACGTCTTCCAAGTTCTAATCAAGCATGGATTGAAGATAAAGCCATCTAAGTGCCATCTGCTTAAACCTCAGGTACACTACCTAGGTCATGTTGATCGCGCCGAGGAAGTCCAGCGTAATCCCGAGAAGGTAGAGGTTCTCCAGAACTGGCCTACCTTGTGCATGGTGAAAGATGTCCGGAGCTTCCTAGGATTTGCTGGCTACTACCGCCGTTTCATCTCTCACAGATTCTACAGTGGGAAGCTACCTGTGGAATGGGCCAAGGAGCAAGAGACGGCGTTCCAAGCTCTGAAACACCTGTTGACCAAACCCCCCATTCTGGCGTATCCGAACTACAGTCAGCCGTTCCGGTTATATACCGCTGCCAGCTTTGAAGGTCTAGGAGCGGTCCTGTCTCAAGTTCAGGAGGGGCAAGAGCGGGTGATAGCCTATGTAAGTCATAACCTGCGAGGAGCATAGAAGAATGATGCCAATTACAGTTCCTTCAAGCTGGAACTCCTCACCCTCGTTTAGGCAACATTGTGTCGTATGGAACACTTACTGGGTATGTTGGGCGATCTTACAGCCTTAAGTTAGATTTAGTTGTGTTTTCAGGTTGTATGTCATCATGACAACTCTGTAGTGTTTCTGACATAGGTGACCCTTGGACGCGGCTCTAGTTCTACACTTGTTTATTTTCGCTTCTGTTGTTTTGATATGACCGCACTTATGAATGGTATTCTGTAATACCTGTACGGATTTATTTCTCTTGTCTTACTTTGGCCCAGCCATGTTTATTGGGCATCTACTGTATATGTATGTTTCCTTTATGCTGTCAAAATCTATATATCTCTATATATAAAGGCAGGAAAAATCAGACACCATAGTAGGAGGCCTGTTTTGGCCTTTTCTATGGGGCTCTCTCCCTCCTATGTATGCCACTGACCACAGAGATTGATATATCTGTATGGTAAATGCAGACTCAATACAAACTGAAGGTTCAGTAACAGCTGAATATGCCAAAAATGGAACATGAAATGCTTATAACGAATTCAGCTTTTAAGGAATTGTCTACAGGGAACGTACAACTACTACAGAGATTAATGAATCTGCAATAGAAATGCAACGTTCACATCATTGTGGAGGGAAAAGGATGAAACAAATCCCAGGCAGGGAAGGCAAATAAGAGTTTCACTCTGTGCATCTTTATCTCCCTCTGTGGGATGCATAACTGCTTTTTCTTATATGGAATAGTAAATATTTAATGTGTCCAAAAAAACATAAAACAAAAAAATAAACACTAAGGGGGGATTTATCACAAACTGTTTGGAGGAAGAGTGGCGCTGTTGCCCATAGCAACCTATCCTATTTCTGTTTTTATTTACTAAAAGCAACCTGGTTGGTTACGTGCTATCGGCAACTGCACCACTTTTCCTCTACACAGGCTTTGCTAATATCCCCCTAAGGCCTAAATTTGTCAATCTACCTGAATCTAAAACTGTCTGGTTTTCCCATAACAACCAATCACAGCTTAGCTTTCATATATATGTTGGGGGAGATTTATCAAAATCTGTCCAGAGGAAAAGTTGCCCAGCTGCCCATAGCAATATAAACAAAATAAAAATAAACATATTTGGTATTGCCGCATGCGGAATTGTCCAAACTATTAAGATATAAACATTGGTGATCCTACACAGTAATTGGTGTAAACTAAAAATCAATACACCAGAACTGCGTGTGTTTGGTCACATCACATGTAACATAAAAAGTGACCAAAAAGTCCCATCTGAACAAACAGGGCTACGATTGAAAACTACAGATCTATCTACCACCCCCCCCCCCCCCCCCCCCCCCCCACACACACACACACACACACACACACACAAACAAAAAATAAAACTGTTATAGGGATCAGAAGAGGGCAACTTTAACTCGGTAAAATAAGTGATGTATTTACAAAGTATAATTGGTCATGCATAAAACAAGCCCTCGTATAGCTCTGTGAATGGAAAATTGAAAGCTATGGATTTAAAAAAAATTAAAATAAAATTTGCTGATCATAAAACGTATATCCTAACCACAGGATAGAGGATAAGCTTTTGATTGCAGGGATTTGAAGCGGGACATCACTGCAGTAATTGCCAAAGCCCATTCACCCAATGGAGTGTCCTTTTGGCCTCTGTCAGGGGTGTATGTCAGTATACCTTTTCATTTTGCTAGATGGAATTGTGAAGTTGACAATTTTTTTTTTTTTTATGGTGGCATCCTGAAAAAACGTATGCCATGCAGTATACATTTTTCTAAACAGGAAAGCTTATGGTCAACAGATGCCACAGTATGGCTGAATCATTAATGGAAACATGCTAGATTTATTAATGGATGTGTATTCTGTTTATGATCTGGTGTACACTGCATGTTGAAGAGTTATTAGTATATTGCTTCAACGAGACACCTGTATTTTTTTTTTTTACTCCCACACCTACTTATATACAAAGTCATCTTCTACCAGTCATTTCGTTGTGAGAATGCTGTGTGCCTGTGTGTGCTTCTCTGGCACTGCTCCTTTTTGAGCTATTTACTTCTAAACATATGATTTGTAATATTGCATAATACCTCTTTTTGGCAACAATTAAATTCTGATTTCATGAATATTTTATGTACAAACAAGCACTGGCTCTATATCATTCTTTAGAGATTATGATTCGAGAAAGAGCAAATTAACTTGCTGGGTGAGACTGGGACAACTTCAGCCAAGAACAGAGATTACAGCAGACACCAACTTTCACAGGGCTTTAGAGCTTAGGTAGAGAAAAATGGAACTCTCAGTCAGATCCCAGTGAGATCTAAATTGAGGTTTGTCCTGGGGCTTTTTGTATGAACTCCACATTAGCATTTCTAATCCATAACCCTATTTTATATAAATAACTGTAAGGGACCACCCTGTATTTGTGCTGTATATGCCATATTTGGATTTAGGCACTATATATGTATGCTGTATACTGTACCATATATCTTGCATCTAGAAATAAAGCAATTCTGTATTTTAATAATGACTAGCTAGAGTACCCGGTCTTCCAACCTAAACCTTGTACTCTAGTCCTCATATGCTCATATGGTAATCTTTGTACTTAACTCTATAAATGTTTTTAGTTGACATATACTGAATGCCAACATGAGTAACACGTGTACCAGGTTTTATCGAAATATCTCCAGCCATTTGGAAGTTATGGTATCAGTTATGATATCAGTTTTATCATATTCATCAAATCTCATATCCATCCATCCATCCGTCTATCTATCTCATATCTATCTATTTTTCCAGTGAATTTAGGCAAATGGTTCAGACATTTGTACATGAATATTCTCTACACATCATGTCACTATGTTCACACAACAGAATTTCTGCACATAATTCTGCATGAATTTATAGCCAATTGACTTCAATGAAATTCCTGCAGCGGAAATTCTGCTGTGTGAATGGGACAGTGGAATCCTATTGAAATGTATTGGCTATAAATCCATGCAGAATTCCATTCAGAAATTCTGGCGTGGGAACATAGCCTAAAGCCAGTATCACACGGTAGAATTTCTGCACTGAATTCTGCATGAATTTATAGCCAATACACTTCAATAGGATTCCGCTGTCCCATTCACACATCAATGGGATTCCTTCATGCAGAATTCAGTGCAGAAATTCTACCGTGTGACCCCCTGGACGAAGGCTGCTGTTAAATGTGTATTGGGGTGATGTCATCCTCTCCCTCTGTCAAACTTTTGTATTCACCTGTGACCAGAGGTGTAACTTGTAACTTCTGGCCCCAGATGCAAATCTGCAACAGGGCCCCATGTGCCAAAATTGAATACTGGTATCATATGGGGCAGATGTGCTTTGGGGCCCCCTAAGGCACCAGGGCCCCGATGCAACTGCTAAATTTGCACCCCCTATAGCTACATACCTGCCTGTTACTGTTTTTTTTATCATTACTGCTGCTATATTCTTTTTGCACATCTTTAGGCTATAATACCATATGGTACAACATTTATCAGTACTCAAAACCTCCACCACTCCAAGGGATTGCCCAGACTGGACCTCAACAGTAGGAAGGATTACTTCGGAAGCTGGCAATACTGTAATGCCTTTATTGTTTGTATTGGCGTTTCAAGGTCTGGACCGAACTCTTTGCTTTGTTACTTATTTTTTATTGTGTGCTGCTTTTACTTGTATATGAACTTGACAAAGCATAACATACCACCCTCCCATTTAAACCAGAAGTAGTTAATAACATAAGATTAATATTTAAATATACAGTGCTCCATACTTGATTCTAAACATTCATAAAATCACATATATGACATAACCAAAAATGTATATATGTGTGTGTGTATATATATATATATATATATATATATATATATATATATATATATATATATATGATTTGATCACAAGGCACACAAATATACATAACAAAACAATGAAAGCAGATGATCTCTCTGAGTAAAACTAATAACTCATCATGCTGTGTTTTCTATAGTCTCATTGAGCTCATCCGAATAAAGAGATTTTACATTGAAAATCCAGTATGACTACTTATTTATCAACCTGCGGAATCTATCTTTTTGATTTAGTTATATCAGTTTCAGTTTGTTTAATTTTAGGAATAATTCTAACATACATGTTCTTTTGTATGCCTGTGCCAGAATATGTTTAGGGTAGCCTTTTTCTGTAAATGTCTTTTGTAATATACGAGAATTTTTTTGACAATCAATATCATCTGTACAATTTTTACGTATTCTTAAATACTGTCTATACGGGGCATTACGTAACCACTTTGGATAATGACAGCTTCTAAAGTCCAAGAAGCTGTTAACATTAAATTACTTAACATAAGTTTTAGTTTTAATACCATCTTCACTAGTTTTGCCCAATTCAAGATCTAAAATTTGGACAGATATTTCAGAATAGTATGGAGCAAATATGAGTCCCCAATCATTCTTGTTCAGATAATCGACAAATTCAATAGCTTGTTCTCGTGTCCCTACCCGAATAAATAAATAATCTATAAAAAGTTTGTAGTGAAAAATAAATAGTTGGAAGGGTGACGGCTGTGCAATGTATCGGGACTCAAATCACCCAATAAATAAATTAACATAACTTGGGGCGAATCGAGTCCCCATCGCACAGCCTTTCACCTGACGGTAAATGTCACCATTAAATTCTAAAATATTATGGTCCAAAATGAATTGGATACTCTCCAATAAAAATTGTATTTGATCGCTACATAAAAGTCCACCAGAGGATAAAAAATGCGCAACAAGTGGTAGAAAAGAAACACCTGAAGGTAACTTACAGTTATCTAATTCTCTGATTAATTGTGTTGAATCTTTTAAATATGCAGGAAGATCAATTACATATGGTTGAAGGAAGAGATCTATATAGAGCGACAAGTGACTAGTAATTGACCTGATCCCTGAAATAATTGGGCGACCGGGTGGATTAGTAGTACACTTGTGCACTTTTGGTAAATAATAAAAAGTAGCTAATTGGTGATTTTTAATATTTAGAAAAGTTTTTATTTTTTATTTAAAAGTCTAGATATACTGTAACAGCATTTTCTATAAGTTGATTATAAAGTGCATAATATTCACATGGAAGGATCAGACTGCAAAAGTTCATAATAATTTGAATCCGCCAGAATGTTATTAGCTTCAGTCAAGTAAGCAGTCCTATCCAAAATAACAATCCCCCACCCCTTGTCCGCGGGGCATATAATAATGTCATGATTAGATTGTAAAGACTTGATAGCTTTCCGCTCTCCGGGGTAAGGTTGTCATTGGAAAAAAGAACATCAGCATTAATATTCGTAAATAGTTGCTACCATAGTATAAAAAGTTTCCAAATAACCTCCACGAGGGTGGATTGGGTAAAATTGTGATGTAGGTTTTACATCTACATGTACTGCAGGAGGCGATATACTCCACGATAGTAAACATCATCGATTATAGGAGGATGAACTTCATTTACACTAGTCATTTTTGTGTTGAGACATCTAGATTGCTCCAAAGTTTAGAAAGAAATGTAAAATGTGAAAAAGTTTTCTAAAATATAAAAAAAAATTAGCTACTTTTTTATTATTTACCATAATCCCCAACTGTTGCCCGATTATTTCAGGGATTGGGTTGATTACTGATCACTTGTCGCACTATATAGATCTCTTCCTCCAACCATATGTAATTGATGTTCATGCATATTTAAAAGATTGGACACAATTGATCAGAGAATTTGTCTTTTCTAAGGGTATGTTCACACTACATACTTAGCGCGGAATTCCGGACGCTGAATTGTGCGTTGGAATTCCATGGTGTGAACTCTAACATTACTGTGAATGGGTCTTCCATGGACCCATTCACACTGCAGAATTTCAGTGGCGGGCAATTCCACCACTGAAATTGATCCGTGCAAAGAAAGAACATGTTCTTTCTTTGCACGGAAGTCCGCGAGCACTGCATAGCAGTCAATAGTGACGGCGCAGTGCCTCGCGGTCCTACTGTCGAAGTATTTCGTCAGTGGCTGCCAGATGGAATCTCCGCTCGCGGAATTCTGCAAGCGGAGATTCCACACCTAATCCGTAGTCTGAACCTACCCTAACACTTGACGTGTCTGCACTTTACTCAAATATCCAAAGCACTTTAGGCTTGCAAGCTGTTGCACATTTTTTTTATCCTCTGGTGGGTTTTTTGTAGCAATCAGATACAATTTTTATTGGCGAGTATCCAATTACTTTTGGACCATAATATTTTAGAATTTAAAGTGTACCTGTCAGATCCAACAAAAATTTTTTTTTTGAAATATATCACTCAGTATCTAATCCTGACCATGTACATCTAATTTTTAAGTGTCTAGCACCTTTTTTATTAGACTTTTAATTTAGCTCACTAGTCTGAATTCCTCACTGGTCTCACTGTGCAGGTCTACGCCCCCTCCCTCAGTATGCTGTCTGCTCACATCTCCCCTAGCATTAGCAAAACTACAACTCCCAGCTTGTTCTCAGTGACACAAGACGACAGTGGGAGGATTTTTCCTCCAGCTGTGAGCCCTGCGCTCACAGCTGTCCATCAAGGAAGTGTGTCCATGACATAGATGATGACACATGGACACAGCAGGACTAGTATGTGCCCAAGCAGGCAGGGGGGGGGGGGCAGTTGTTTGACTGGCTTTTTCAGTATGAAATACTGAAAATGTTCTAATGAAAGCAATTGCAAAACCTATTGGTTTTGCATGCTTTACAACATATCAAAAGTTTTTGTATCTGACAGTGCCCAATTAATGGTGACATTTAAAGTCAGGAGAAAGGCTGTGTGATGGGGACTCGATTCACCCCAAGTTATGCTAATTTATTTATGGGGTGATTCGAGTCCCGATACATTGCACAGACGTCACCCTTCCAACAATATATTTTTCACTACAGATGTTTTATAGATGATTTATTATTTGTGTAGGGACACGAGAGCAAGCTATGGAATCTGTCAATTATCTGAACAAGAATGATTGGGGACTTACATTTATTCTAAGTCAGTTGATGTCAACAGCTTCTTAGACTTCAGAAGCTGTCATTATCCAAAGTGGTTACGTAATACCCCATATGGACAGTATTTAAGAATACATAAAAATTATACAGATGATATTCATTTTCAACAAAATTATTGTATATATTACAGAAGAGATTTACAGAAAAAGGCTGCCCTAAACATATTCTGGCAGAGGCATACAAAAGAACATGTATGTTAGAACAAAAAGACCTAATTGTTCCTAAAATTTAACAAAAGTTCACAGGGGGGTACACAATTTAGAAATTAACTTTTCATCCAAAGCTTAAAAAGTTGAAAAGACCCCACAACATACAACACAGTCATGAGAACAGCAAAAAGCATAGGGTAGGGTCTATGATGTGTGTGACCCTTCAACCAACTAGACTCGGACAGATGTGAATATACAGAGTCTAGAAACTGGGATAGAATAACAGGTGCCAAGGGATGCCAGGAAGCTGGTAAGTAGTACAGAAAAAAACCCTGGTAGTCCCTGTCGGGGAGATGTAGTGATGTCTACCCTTGCTCCCACAGGGACCATTGGGGCACTTGCCCTTAGAAGGGTGACCCCTGCCCCAATTTATCCCTTTGACTTCACCCTAGAAGTCCCTGGTACTCAAAATCACAACCTTGCACTGGTAAAGCCCGACGCATTTCCTCCGCTGTCGAGGAGTACTTTCCTATATCTAGCACACCTTTGCAGGACCAGGTATGTGCTAGGTTTATCTCTAGGCTCACTGGTCTTACCCTAACCACTAATACTAAGTGTGCATTGTTTATGGTTTGTACAACGTTTATTGTTTGTGCAACATTTACCCTTTGCCCGTAACTAAAGTGGTATATATGCTCATCTGTACCTCTAACCTTGTTACTGCTTATGCATCATTTACCCTTTACCTGTAACTATAGTGGTATTTGTGCTCATTTGTAATTTAACCTTGGAAATGGTTTTATAGTTATTTGCCTGATTAACCCCTGAGGAACCCATTGATGTGGAGGAAATGCATCTGGTTTTACCAGTGCAAGGTTGCGATTTTGAGTACCAGGGACTTCTAGGGCGAAGTCAAAGGGATAGATCGGGGAAGGAGTTGCCCTTCTAAGGGCGAGTGCTCCGACTGTCCCTGTGGGAGCAGGGGTAGACATCACTACATCTCCCCAGCAGGGACTACCAGGGTTTGTGTACTACTTACCAGCTTCCTGGCATCCCTTGGCACCTGTTATTCTATCCCAGTTTCTCTGTATAGTCACATGTGTCCGAGTCTAGTTGGTTGAAGGGTCACACACACATCATAGACCCTACCCTATGCCTTTTGGTGTTCTCATGACTCGTTGTATGCTGTGGGGTCTTTTCAACTTTTTAAGCATCTGATTAAAAGTAAATTTTTTAATTGTGTACCCCCTGTGAACTTTTGATTACACTTTGGTACTTTTTCCTTCCTAGTGTAGTGGGAGATTACTCTGTGAACTAAATTTAAACAAACTGAAACTGATATAACGAATAAAAACATTATTTTTTAACTACTTACAATTGTGCTTCTGGAAAAATAAGAAATACGACTTTAAAATATTTGGCCTGTACTAGAAAGTGACCTGATAGGGGATAAGATTTTAGATCGCCGCGGTCCCGCTGCTGGGGACCCCGGGGATCGCCGCTGCGGCACCCCGCCATCATTACTGCACAGAGCGAGTTTGCTCTGTGCGTAATGACGGGCGATACAGGGGCCGGAGCAGCATGATGTCATGGCTCCGCCCCTCATGACATCACTTGCCGTCCCCTTAATGCAAGTCTATGGCAGGGGGCGTGACGACCGCCACGCCCCCTCCCATAGACTTGTATTGACGGGGGCGGGCCGTGACGTCACGAGGGGCGGAGCCGTGATGTAACGATGCTCGGGCCCCTGTATTGCCCATCATTACATGCAGAGCGATCTCGCTCTGCGCAGCAATGATAGCGGGGTGCTGCAGCGGGACCCCGGCGATCTGACATCTTATCCCCTATCCTTTGGATAGGGGATAAGATGTCTAGGGGCGGAGTACCCCTTTAAATTGACAATTATCAATACTATTCCTGTGGATAAAAAAGATATAGTGCCCAGGTTTATAAATAAGGAGTCATACTGGATTATCAAATTAAAATCTCTTTATCCAGATGGTCTCAATGAGACTATAGAAAACACAACATGATGTTGTTGATCATAATAGTTTTACTCAGAGATCATTTGCTTTAGTTTTTTTTATATGTATATAGATTTGTGTACCTTGTGATCCTTTTTTATATATCTTTTTGGTTATGTTATAATATTTGTGATTTTATGAATATATTTTATTGTATATTTAAATACTGACCTTATGTAACTACTTCCGGTTTAAATGGGAGGGCGGTATGTTACGTTTTGCTTTATTACCTATTTGTGTGCTGATGAAGAGGTCGGTCCAGACCTTGAAACGCGTTGTTCTATGAGTACAAACAATAAACACATTACAGTATTGCCAGCTTCCTGAGTAATCCTTCCTACCATTGTGGTGCTGTCTGTTGAGTACTGCTAAACATGTCGTTGGAGACGAAATGATTAGCTGAATCTGGACATTGATTCATTACGCCCTGATCAGTGTTGTGCCTACTCTTGCACAGTCTCGTGGGTAAGCGCCCCTTGTATATATTATGGCTTTCTTTTATACGGGCGGTTATGCTATGGAGTGCTTCTTGCATTTGTTTTCACTACGACATTTATGTGATTCCTGATGTGCATTTTCCTCAGTCTTATTGATTAATGCATATGTTTAGTGGTGATAGATGGGGATGCCGCCTTGTTTCATGTGTGACCGACTTCTTTTATACTCTCGTCACTTATATTTCCTGTATATGATTTTAACATGAGATAATAAAATTGCATTTCTGCATCTCCATTTATCTAAGTGTCTCCATTTTTAAATATTACTGTAGTCTTCTGAATTGTTGCCTACATTTGGAATGAATGTAACAACTTGATATTTTCATCTACACATGTATTAACATTTCCTTTCAATACCCATGGGTTAATGCAATTAAAGAAGACTTCCATCTGGATATATAGGATTTCTAATAATGCTTTCCTCACTTCTCTATATTTAGCTGCACTTTTGTGCTAAATTTCTTCTGCCAGAGTAAAGGTTTATTTATTTACATTTTTTTTTATGCTGGCAGACTGGGCATGTGGAGAAAAAAAACCAGGTTTTCACCCAAATACCTCTTTAATTTTTGTTTATATGCACAAAATGAAAAAAAGAAAACATTAGTTGTATATTGGGAAAGTGGCCAGCAAGTTGCCATCTTTCATGCAAGATAAATAGCATTACAATGGCATCCAGCAAAACCAATGAGACAGCTGTTTTAATGCACATGTCCTTCAGAGACTCTCATATACCCTCTAACTATTACTGGTCCAGACAAAGGAGACTTCACCGCCCCCCCCGACCCCCAATTGCATCCACATGCATCCAAATGCCCAATAAGCGTTATTAACGAAAGTTACACAACACACACACACAACACACACACAACCACCACCACCACCACCACCACCACCACATACAGAACTCCTTTTCAAAATTTCTGCTCTATACCTTACTCCTAAAATGTCAACTGTGTGGTTTTGGGTCACATGCTGGCCACAGAAACATCATGTCCTACAGTCTGCATATGACACAAGACCACAATATTATATAACTGGAATACAGCTAGAGATATTAGTCATGTCTAAACAGTAAATGATGTCATGTGGTAAGGTGACCACAATACATGGTTGTACTGTTTACATGTAGGTGCAGGATTTTACTATTTACTATACTATTGCAGGTTTTCTTAACCAGTGTGCCTCCAACTGGTGCAAAACTACAACTCCCAGCATGCCCGGACAGCCGATGGCTGTCCGGACATGCTGAGAGTAGTAGTTTTGCAACAGCTGGAGACACACTTGTAGGGAGACACTGGAATATTGGTATGAGACTGTATACTATGTAAATAGCCACAAATTGCTGCACAAAAACTGTAGGAAAAAAAATGCTAAAAACCACAGCATATGAATCCAGCCTATTTCCAGTAAACTATTAATAGATCCAATAAAAGAACGCTGTGTGAAAGAAGACACAGCAGGTGTGAGCAAGACACCACAAGATAACGTTGCTCTGGTTCACATGGAGTTTTACCTTTGCCAAAAAAAGTTTGCCAAACCTACTGATGTTGCAGGGATCAGCCAGCGGTCCAATGTGTATGGGGGCCTCCCGACTCTCCTCCAACAGATCATATCAGGGGAGAGAAGAATTGGCCATGTTGAATTTTAACTGCCCAATCCTTTTGTTATCCAATAGATAAGCTGCAATCAGAAGAGTCTGGCAATGGCTTACCACTCCTCTCTTCATTCAGAATATATAAAGGCTGGGCTGAGCTAAACGTTTGAGCATATGGAGGGATCGGGAGAGAGCAGGAGATTAGAAGTCTGCTAAATTCCACAGCCACTCAAAATATCAGGAAAAGACCCCAGCTCTCAGGTGAATTGTCAAAGCCTGGCGGTAAGCAAAGCTCTTGGAGAAAAATCTCTACTTCAAATCGGTCAGTCAAGGGGTACCTCTGTGGAAAACAATTATTTTTAAATCAACTGGTGCTAGAAAATCTTAATCCTTCCAGTACTTATCAGCTGCTGTATACTACAGAGGAAGTTGCATAGTTCTTTTCTGTCTGACCACAGTGCTCTCTGCTGACACCTCTGTCCATGACAGGAATTGTCCAATTGTCCAAAGCAGGAGCAAATCCCCATAGCAAACCTCTCCTGCTCTGGACAGTTCCTGGCAAGGACAGAGGTGTCAGCATAGAGCACTGTGGTCAGACTGGAAAGAAATGTAAAAAAAAAAAAAAAGAGAACATCCTGTGGAGCGTTCAACAGCTAATATGTACAGGAAGGATTAAGATTGATACAAGTAATTTACAAATCTGTTTAACTTTCTGGCACCAGTTGATTTAAAAAAAAAAAAATTCCACTGGAGTATCCCTTTAAGTCTTTCAAGTCAGCGTGTGTTGCTACTAATCTCGAAGCTGCATTCCGCAGCCGCTACAACTACCAGCAAGGCGTACGGTTCCCCGGGTTCCACTCTACCTATCCCTCTGCAACCAAAGTCTGTATTGTTTAAGTTCTGCTACCTCCAGCTAAATAAAGAGACACTTATCCATAACCTAGCATCAGTGTATTATTTATCCCGTGCCTGGCCAAGGAGAAGCTGCCGTATCATCGGACCGTGTAGGTTAAAGGTGCCCTGGCATCACGACGGGATACATCCAACCACCCCGAGTCATGGACAAGATCGTAATTTCCAACCATGAGCCGCCAACCACACAAATCCAAAAGGTTTTTCACTGATTTATGTCATTACTGGTGGAACAATCTATTGTGTAAACATCCCTTTATATACATTTAATCCCAGTTGCCCACACATACATAAGTATCATAAGTTTGGAATGCACTTTGTAAATAGGAATAGGGCCCATTCACATTACAGAATTTCTGAGCGGTAAGTCCGATTCAGCAGCCTCCCAAGTTTTTAATGGGATTCTGCTGCGTTGTGCACGCTGCAGAATTTCGCTGAAGAATATCTGCTGGTCGATGTTCCGTAGTGACCAACGGGGAGATTTATCATAACCTGTCCAGAGAAAAAGTTGCCGAGTTGTCTATAGCAACCAATCAGATCGCTTCTTTTATTTTTTAGAGGCCTTTTAAAGAATGAAAGAAGTTGTCTGATTCACACTACAGAATTGTCCTCCTGGAAAAATTCAGGGAATACATTCCGATGCAGCAGCCCCCTATTGTCCTCAGCAGTGTGCACACTGCACAATGAAGTATAAACTTGTTTATTCAATCGGCGTAATTCCTCCCGAAAACAGTATTGCCATCAATGTGGACGGTGCATGTCTATGTATTCACAGCGCCAAATCATTTTGGCGTGTCCTGAATGTTGCGCGTGGATTAAATGGCTCTCATTTTCTTATATTGACCAGGAGTTTTCCCCAACCTGTTACTTTCCAGCTATTGTAGAACTACAACTCCCAGCATGCCCTGACAGCCGCCGGTGTGTAGATTTGCAATAAGAAGCACAGGTGGAGACCAGTGAGGAGAATGGGGGGCCTGGAAACCTGCATGATAAAAATTTTTTAGTCAGATACAATACTGTAGGTCAGTGTTTTCCATCCAGTGTGCCTTCAGCTGTTGCAAAACTACAACTTCCAGCATGCCTTGACAGTCTTTAATTAAAGGGGTTGTGCGCTGCCCTGCCTTTCGGAGCTCTGCTTGCAGCGTCCGGAAGTTCATTACTCCGAACGCTTTGTGCGGGCTTCCATGTTCGCGGCCGCCCCCTCATGACGTCAGACGCTCAGACGCTGCGAGCGGAGCTCCGAAAGGCAGGGCAGCACACAACCCCTTTATAGTATGCAACCCTAAAGCAGTGTTTTCCATCCAGTGTGCCTTCAGCTGTTGCAAAACTACAACTTCCAGCATGTCTGGACAGCCAAAGGCTGTCCGGGCATGCTGGAAGTTGGAGTTTTGCAACAGCTGGAGGCACCCAACACTAACCTACAGTTTTGTATCTGACTAAAAATTGTGATGTCATGGAAGCCGACCGTACGTGACTAAAACTGTTGCAGTGTCGCACATATTACGTGCCTGAAACCCATTTATGTTGTCAAAGCAGTTTTCATGACCACAAAATTATAATGTCCCAGCAGCTTACCAGACCGAAATCCACTGTTGTAATGTCACTTTTCCGCTAAAAACACAGTCGTGATGTCACAGCAGCGTTCCTGATGGAACCAGACTGAAACTTTGGATGTCACAGTAAAGGCCATGTTCACACGGCGGGTTTTCTGAGTGGAATCTGGCGGAAAAATTCAGCTAAAAAATTCTGCTGCAGCATTCCTAGAACATGCCAGCACCCTGTTTGCGGAATGTCCGCTGTGTGAACGCGGCCCAATTCACCTAAAGAGTAGATACCAACAACAGAGGGCCCCTGTGCATGATCAGTATATGGGCCCCTGTGCATGAACAGTATATGGGCCCCATAGACCACCGTATTCATGGCTTCCCAAAAAATCCCTCAAAAGGTGCAAAGTACATTTAAATATAACCTAGTCTACACATTGGGGTCAATTTTGGGCAAAAGTATAAACTTGTTTATTCAATCAGCATAATTCCTCCCGAATACAGTATTGCCATCAATGTGGACAGTGTATTCACAGCGACAAATCATTTTGGCGGTCCTGAATATTGCACACGGATTAAATGGCTCTCATTTGCTTACATTGACTAGAAGTTTTCCCCAACCTGTTACTTTCTAGCTGTTGTAGAACTACAACTCCCAGCATGCTCTGACAGCCGCCGGTGTGTAGATTTGCAATGAGAAGCACAGGTGGAGACCAGTGAGGAGAATGGGGGGCCTGGAAACCTGCAGGCCTCAGGGGATGGAGATGGGGAGGAGAGCTGCTGAGGAAATGGAGGGAGAAGTCACTTGTGAGGTAAAGTTGTAACATCTGACATAATTTTACAGATTCTGAAAGGAAAACATATAGAGAGACTGCCATTGTTTTGTTTTTTTTCTGTCCGCACATCACTGTGTATGAAAGAACACATATACACAGCCTAACTGGTTGGGCCCCTCACAAGACACCATTTTACATTACTGCTACAATGAGGGGCCATGCTGACACCATATTGACAAAGGGGTGATTTATCAAACAGTGCAGCAGTTGCCCATAGCAACCAGAAAAACGAAAGCTGGAATCTGATTGGTTGCTATGGGCAACACGGTTTGATATAAATCCCCCCCAAAGGGTCTCTTTTTTGAGGGACAGTCCATACAGTTGAGCCAAATCCCTCTTGTCTCAAATGCCCATCCCCCTGAGGTAATAAATGTGTACATTTACTATATTGTTTCAGAAAGATTCGCAATACCAGACCCCAATGTGTAGACTAGTTAATATTTAAATGTACTTTGCACCTTTGAGGGATTTTTTGGGAAGCCATGAATACGGTGGTCTATGGGGCCCATATACTTTTCATGCACAGGGGCCAATATACTGTTCATGCACAGGGGCCCTCTGTTGTTGGTATCTACTCTTTAGGTGAATTGGGCCGCGTTCACACAGCGGACATTCTGCAAACAGGGTGCTGGCATGTTCTAGGACTGCTGCAGCTGAATTTTTTAGCAGAATTTTTCCACCAGATTCCACTCAGAAAACCCGCCGTGTGAACATGGCCTTACTGTGACATCCAAAGTTTCAGTCTGGTTCCATCAGGAAAGCTGCTGTGACATCACGACTGTGTTTTTAGCAGAAAAGTGACATTACAACAGTGGATTTCGGTCTGGTAAGCTGCTGGGACATTATCATTTTGTGGTCATGGAAACTGCTTTGACAACATAAATGGGTTTCAGGCACGTAATATGTGCGACACTGCAACAGTTTTAGTCACGTACGGTCGGCTTCTGTGACATCACAATTTTTAGTCAGATACATTACTGTAGGTCAGTGTTTTCCAATGGGTGAGCCCCCAGCTGTTGCAAAACTACAACTTCCAGCATGCCCGGACAGCCAAAGGCTGTCCGGGCATGCTGGAAGTTGTAGTTTTGCAACAGCTGAAGGCACACTGGATGGAAAAAACTGCTGTAGGGTTGCATGCTTTACCTACAGGACACCATTAGGTTGTTACCTATCATTCAAAGTTATTCTCTTAACCCCTTAAGGACTCAGGGTTTTTCCGTTTTTGCACTTTCGTTTTTTCCTCCTTCCCTTTTAAAAATCATAACCCTTTCAATTTTCCACCTAAAAATCCATATTATGGCTTATTTTTTGCGTCGCCAATACTACTTTGCAGTGACATTAGTAATTTTACCCAAAAATGCACGGCGAAACGGAAAAAAAAATCATTGAGCGACAAAATCGAAAAAACCCCGCCATTTTGTAACTTTTGGGGGCTTCCGTTTCTATGCAGTGCATATTTCGGTAAAAATTACACCTTATCATTATTCTGTAGGTCCATACAGTTAAAATGATACCCTACTTATATAGGTTTGATTTTGTCGCACTTCTGGAAAAAATCATAACTACATGCAGGAAAATTTATACGTTTAAAAATGTCATCTTCTGACCCCTATAACTTTTTTATTTTTCCACGTATGGGGCGGTATGAGGACTCATTTTTTGCACCGTGATATGAAGTTTTTATCGGTATGATTTTTGTTTTGATCGAACTTTTGGATCACTTTTTATTCATTTTTTAATGTTATAAAAAGTGACCAAAATACGCTTTTTTGGACTTTGGAATTTTTTTGCGTGTACGCCATTGACCGTATAGTTCGGACATTTACGCACGCGGTGATACCACATATGTTTATTTATTTATTTTTTTACACTGTTTTATTTTTTTATGGGAAAAGGGGGGTGATTCAAACTTTTATTAGGGAAGGGGTTAAATGACCTTTATTAACACTTTTTTTTACTTTTTTTTTGCAGTGTTATAGGTCCCATAGGGACCTATAAAACTGCACACACTGATCTCCTATGCTGATCACTGACATGTATTAACACGCCTGTGATCAGCATTATCGGCGCTTGACTGCTCCTGCCTGGATCTCAGGCACGGAGCAGTCATTCGTCGATCGGACACCGGGGAGGCAGGTAAGGGCCCTCCCGGTGTCCGGTCAGCTGTTCGGGACTCCGCGATTTCACCGCGGCGGCCCCGAACAGCCCGACTGAGCAGCCGAGTCACTTTCAGTTTCACTTTAGAAGCGGCGGTCAGCTTTGACCGCCGCTTCTAAAGGGTTAATACCGCACATCGCCGCGATCGGCGATGTGTGGTATTAGCCGCGGGTCCCGGGCGTTGATTAGCGCCGGGACCGATGCGATATGATGCGGGATCGCGGCGCGATCCCACTTCATATCGCAGGAGCCGGCGCAGGACGTAAATATACGTCCTGCGTCGTTAAAGGGGTACTCCTGTGGAAAACTTTTTTTTTTTTTTTTTTTAATCAACTGGTGCCAGAAAGTTAAACAGATTTGTAAATTACTTCTATTAAAAAAATCTTAATCCTTCCAGTACTTTTTAGGGGCTAAATACTACAGAGGAAATGCTTTCCTTTTAGATTTCTCTGATGTCACGACCACAGTGCTCTCTGCTGACCTCTGCTGTCCATTTTAGGAACTGTCCGAAGCAGCATATGCTGCTATGGAGATTTTCTCCTTCTCTGGACAGTTCCTAAAATGGACAGCAGAGGTCAGCAGAGAACACTGTGGTCATGACATCAGAGGAATCTAAAAAGTAAAGCATTTCCTCTGTAGTATTTAGCCCCTAAAAAGTACTGGAACAATTAAGTAATTTACAAATCTGTAACTCTCTGGCACCAGTTTATTTAAAAAATAAAAAATAAAAGTTTTCCATGGGAGTACCCCTTTAAGTGAGATAAGAGATCTGAAGTTTCTGTAAGGCTCTGTTCACATCTACTTCTGCTCATAGCAAAAGTAACATGTTGCCAGATACACTGCATGACAGAATCGACGGACCCCCACTGCCTTACAGTGGGGTACATCATTTGTTTCGTAATAAGGATTAGCTATTAAATGTGATGCAATTGCCGCCAACAGCACCCTAAGAGGACTTATTTTTTTTTTTTTAACAAAATAGCTTTTTCCCAAGTTTTGCTATACATCAATCTTCTGCACAGGGTAGCAGCAAAGATGTTGTAACACTTTACATTTTAGTATGCATTGATACACACAGGCTTACCATAGAAGAGCGAGAGAGAACGCTGGATGATAAAGTATATAGTGACATCTTGTGTTTGCCTTATAGAAATGTTCAAAAAGGTTCACAATTTCATAGTCATTTAGTAAATTGCAACTTCAGTCATCAACATACTCAACAATCCCAAATGTCAGCATGCAAATGACAACAAAATCTCATTTAGGGTCTATTCACACGTACAGTATTTTACAGATTTGATGTGCAGGATTTCCAGCTGTGTTCAGTTTACATTGAAATCTACAGCAGAAAATCCTGTGCATCAAATCTGCGTGTCAAATCTGCACAGAATACTGTACGTGTGAATAGACCATTAGGATGTATTCACATGTACAGTTTCCTGCGCAGGATTTGAAGCTTAGTTAAGTCATTTAGTTTACATTGAACTGAAATCTTGTGCATCAAATATGAGCAGAACAATGTACGTGTGAATACACCCTAAAGGATATTATCATTTAACCACGTTATCCCTTGTCCTTTAACTTGTCCAGGAGGAAGGACATACAGGTACGCCCTTGCATTCTGGTATGTAAGGACCTAGGGTGTACCTGTACGCCCTGGCCCCCTTACCGGGATTTAAACCGTTCTCACGAGCGGAGAATACTTCAAACCCGTTGGGTCCCGGTTGCTATGAGCGGAAAGGACCCACGGTTAATGCTAGGCACTGCCGATCAGGCCGATGCCCAGCCTTAACCCTTTAAAAGTTGCGATCAAAGTTGATTGCAGCGTCTAAAGTGCAGGTTTAACGGTGCCGGTTAGCTCAGTGGAGCTGATCGGTACATCCATGGGAAACCGCAAGTCCCGATCAGCAGAGTGGATGGTGGGAGGGTCCTTACCTGCCTCATTGCTGTCCAATAGGTCCTCTGTTGCTCCCAGCAGAGCACAGATAACACTGATCAATGCCATTCTATGGCATACCATTGAGCAGTCCAAAACTGTGCATTTTTGATCACTTTATAAACCATAGAAAAATAAAAAGCGATCAAAAAATCCCATAAAAATAAAAAATGGTACCGATAAAAACTACAGATCACGGCACAAAAATTATCCCTCATATAGCCATGCATGTGGAAAAATAAAAAAGGAATAATTTTTTTAAGTAGTAAAATTAAATAAAACCTACATAAATTGGGTATCCCTGTGACCATATGGACATACAGAATTGGTAACGCAAAAAACACTTGCAACAGCTGAAGGTTCACTGGATGGAAAACACTGCTGTAGGGTTGCATGCTTTACCTATAGGACACCATTAGGTTGTTACCCATCATTCAAAGTTATTCTCTTAAGTGAGATAAGAGATCTGAAGTTTCTGTAAGGCTCTGTTCACATGTACTTCTGTTCATAGCAACATGTTGCCAGATACACTGCATGACAGAATACACGGACCCCCACTGACTTACAGTGGGGTACATAATTATGTCTATTGTTTCGTAATAAGGATTAGCTATTAAATGTGATGGGGAGGGGGAGGGGGAGGGAGAGATATATATATAGTGACATCTTGTGTTTGCCTTATAGAAATGTTTTAAAAAGGTTCACAATTTCATAGTCATTCAGTAAATTGCAACTTCAGTCATCAACATACTCAACAATCCCAAATGTCCGCAAGCAAATGACAACTAAATCTCATTTAGGATGTATTCACATGTACAGTATTCTGAGCAGATTTGATGGCAGGATTTCAAGCTGTGTTCAGTTTACATTGAAACCTGCAGCAGAAAATCCTGTGCATCAAATCTGCGTGTCAAATCTGCACAGAATACTGTACGTGTGAATAAACCATTAGGATGTATTCACATGTACAGTTTCCTGTGCAGGATTTGAAGCTTAGTTAAGTCATTTAGTTTACATTGAACTGAAATCTTGTGCATCAAATATGAGCAGGACAATGGATAAAGGGTTTGCAACTTTTAAAGGGTTAAGGCTGGGCGTCGGCCTGATCGGCAGTGCCTAGCATTAACCGTGGGTCCTTTCTGCTCATAGCAACCGGGACCCAACGGGTTTGAAGTATTCTCCGCTCGTGAGAATTGCAAGTCCCGATCAGCAGAGTGGATGGTGGGAGGGTCCTTACCTGCCTCATTGCTGTCCGATAGGTCGTCTGTTGCTCCCAGCAGAGCACTGATAACACTGATCAATGCTATGCTATGGCATACCAAAACTGTGCAATTTTGATCACATTATAAAGCATAGAAAAATAAAAAGCGATCAAAAAGTCCCATAAAAATAAAAATGGTACCGATAAAAACTACAGATCACGGCACAAAAAATTAGCCCTCATATAGCCATGCATGTGGAAAAATAAAAAAGGAATACATTTTTAAAGTAGTAAAATTAAATAAAACCTACATAAATTGGGTATCCCTGTGACAGTATGGACATACAGAATTGGTAACGCAAAAAACACGCCCTCATATGGGTCTGTAGGTGCAAAATTTAAAGTGTTATGATTTTTAGAAGGGGAGGAGGAAAAAACGAAAGTGCAAATATGAAATTTGGCCTGGTCGATAAGGTCAAAATGGGCTTCTTCCTTAAGGGGTTATCTTGTGGATCAATAGGGTCCGAGCTTTTGGACACAAAGCCAGGTCTGAAGTTATCCTCTATTATATAGATAGGGAATAATTTAATGAAATGTATAGGGGTAATCCGGTGGAATTTTTTTATTTTTTTTTAAATCAACTGGTGCCAGAAAGTTAAACAATTTTGTAGATTACTTCTATTTAAAATTCTTAATCCTTCCACTACTTATCAGCTGCTGTATGCCCCACAGGAAGCTCTTTTCTTTCTGAATTTCTTTTCTTTCTTACCACAGTGCTCTCTGCTGACACCTCTGTCCGTGTCAGGAACTGTCCAGAGCAGCAGAGGTTTGCTATGGGGATTTGTTCCTGCTCTGGACAGTTCCTGACACAGACACAGCAGAGAGGACTGTGGTCAGACAGAAAAGAAATTCAAAAAGAAAATAACTTCCTCTGGAGCATACAGCAGCTGATAAGTACTGGAAGGATTTAGAGTTTTAAATAGAAGTAATTTACAAATCTGTTTAACTTTCTGGTACCAGTTGATTGTTTTCCACCGGAGTAAGGCTGGGTTCACACATTCTAAAAATCAAAATAAAAAATGACAGTAAAATAGTTATCATTTGTGATCTAATATGGTGTTCCACTAAATTCTATGGAAAAGTGGCTTTTAGTGCACACACAGTATAAAATAACTGCAGTAATTCCAACATTAGAAAAACTGCTGTATTTTAAAACCGTGGGGGGGACATATTAAAAAATTTTTTTAAAATATGAATATGCAAAAGTAAATTTTCATGGCACTTTTTTTTTTTTTTTTTTTTTCGTGCCCAAATTGCAGACTTTGGTGCCAAAATGTTTTTGGGCCCCCCCAAATTTTTTTTGGGTTTCCAAAATTGACAATATAAAATGGATTCTTCACCCTTTAAAAAAAATCATGAAAAACATGAAATTTACATCACCACGACCACTTTTGCAAACCTGAAATGACCTTGGATTGTTGGAATGTAAAACACTTTGAATATCTCATGGAAATAGAAACTTTTTTGTGGCAACATTTTGATGCATTAACTGTGTGCACTAATGGCTGCTTTCCTGTAGACTTTTATAGAGCACATTATTAGATGAAAGAAAAACAATTGCCCTGTTATTTCTATTTTACTTACACGTTGTCTTACACTATGTTACCCCAGCCTAAGGGTATACACGTTCACACATACCGTCTGTGTTGCAGATTTTATGCAGCATGAAATCCAAAGTATATAAGCGTAAATATACCTTAAAGTTATGTGTAAATAAATCTTAAAAGTTATTATGTTCCAAAATTTTTGCATGTTTTGCGCATACATGAGATATTGCTGCAATATTCATTGCAGTGTGCATAGAAAAAAAAACATGTGGTTTGCACACACTTTTGACGCTCTTACCCCGCTGTTGCTATGCAGCCCCATATACAGGGTGGGCCATTTATATGGATACACCTTAATAAAATGGGAAACTTCCTGTTTGTGGCACATTAGTATATATGGAGGGGGGAAACTTTTCAAGTTGGGTGGTAACCATGGCGGCCATTTTGAAGTTGGCCATTTTGAATCCAACTTTTGTTTTTTCAATAGGAAGAGGGTCATGTGACACATCAAACTTATTGGGAATTTCACAAGAAAAACAATGATGTGCTTGGTTTTAACGTAACTTTATTCTTTCATGAGTTATTTACAAGTTTCTGACCACTTATAAAATGTGTTCAATGTGCTGCCCATTGTGTTGGATTGTCAATGCAACCCTCTTCTCCAACTCTTCACACACTGATAGCAACACCGCAGGGGAAATGCTAGCACAGGCTTCCAGTATCTGTAGTTTCAGGTGCTTCACATCTCGTATCTTCACAGCATAGACAATTTCCTTCAGATGACCCCAAAGATAAAAGTCTAAGGGGGTCAGATCGGGAGACCTTGGGGGCCATTCAACTGGCCCACGACGACCAATCCACTTTCCAGGAAACTGTTCATCTAGGAATGCTCGGACCTGACACCCATAATGTGGTGGTCACCATCTTGCTGGAAAAACTCAGGGAACGTGCCAGCTTCAGTGCATAGAGAGGGAAACACATCATCATGTAGCAATTTCGCATATCCAGTGGCCTTGAGGTTTCCATTGATGAAGAATGTCAATGGCAATTGGCAAATGTCTATGCTGTGAAGATACAAGATGTGCAGCACCTGAAACTACGGATACTAGAAGCCTGTGCTAGCATTTTTCCTGCGGTGTTGCTATCAGTGTGTGAAGAGAGGGAAAAGAGGGTTGCATTGGCAATCCAACACAATGGGCAGCACATTGAACACATTTTATAAGTGGTCGGAAACTTTTAAATAACTCATGAAAGAATAAAGTTATGTTAAAACCAAGCATGTCATTGTTTTTCTTGTGAAATTCCCAATAAGTTTGATGTGTCACATGACCCTCTTCCTATTGAAAAAATAAAAGTTGGATTCAAAATGTCCGACTTAAAAATGGACGCCATGGTCACCACCCATCTTGAAACGTCCCCCCCTCACATATACTAATGTGCCACAAACAGGAGGTTAATATCACCAACCATTCCCATTTTATTAAGGTGAATCCATATAAATGTCCCACCCTGTACATTAAGTTGCGATGTGCTGTGTATTCTGATGCCTTTCTACTGTAGCCATTGGAGAGTCAATATAGTGGCCGAAGCTCTGCGCACCTGCCACAGGGTTCTTTTGTTATCTTATTCTATGGCCTGCCTAGGGACTTAACCCCTTAACGCAAAACGATGGGTATACCCGTCGGCTGCTGAAGTGCGTTCGCGCAGAACGACGGGTATACCCGTCGTTCACATATTTGCAGCTGTTGCGGCATCCCGTGGGCAGAACTTTTCACTGCCGGTTGATTCCGGCAGGTGAGAAGTTCGGCTTCACCCCTTCGCGCAGAACGACGCATTTATACGGCTGATAACGCGATAACTTAGCGCATTCCGCCGTATAAAGGCGTTCATTAAGTACGCGCTCCCACTGCGCTGATCGGGTTAATTAGCTAAAGTCCCGGGGGGGCCGCTGGAGACTACTCCTGCCCGACACTCCGGGATCCCGTTTGATTAACCCGATCAGCGATCGGGTGTGCAGAGGCAGCGGGGGAGGGGGGGGGGGGGGGTGCACGGTGATCCGGAGGTCCGGCAGCGGCGATGGCGGGTGCGTGGCGATGGCGGGGGTAAGTGCCCCCGCCATCTCCACGCACCCTTCGTCGCCGCTGCCGAACCTCCGCCCAAGTGTGGAAGTCCGGGGAGAGTGGGGCACAGCGGGATGAGAGAGAAGGGAAAGCAGTTGCTTACCCGGTGGTGGCTCCGGATGAGTGGGGATCCGGCAGGCTGCGGAGGGATCTGACTGGCCGGTGAGTGGTCTACGGTGGCCCTCAAGACGATTCAAAACTACAACTCCCAGCATGTCCAGACAGTCTGGGCATGCTGGGAGTTGTAGTTTTGCAACATCTGGAGGACCACTGTTTGGAGACCACTGTGTAGTGGTCTCCAAACAGTGGTCCTCCAGATGTTGCAAAACTACAACTCCCAGCATGCCCGGCTGCAAATGGCTGTCTGGGCATGCTGGGAGTTGTAGTTGTGTGCCTCCAGCTGTTGCAAAACTACAACTCCCAGCATGCCCAGGCAGCCAATTGCTGTCTGGGCATGCTGGGATTTGTAGTTTTGCAACATCTGGAGGACCACAGTTTGGAAATCACTGTGCACTGTTCTCTAAACTGTAGCCCTCCAGATGTTGCAAAACTGCAAATCCCAGCATGCCCAAACAGCTGTCTCGGCATGCTGGTTTGTAGTTGCGTACTTCCAGCTGTTGCATAACTACATCTCCCAGCATGCCCTTCGGTGAACAGTACATGCTGGGAGTTGTAGTTTTGCAACAGCTGGAGGCACACTGGTTGGAAAATACTGAATTGGGTAACAGAACCTAATTGAAGGTTTTCCAACCATGTGCCTCCAGTTGTTGCAAAAGTACAACTCCCAGCATGCACGGTCTGTCAGTACATGCTGGGAGTTGTAGTTTTGCAACAGCTGGAGGTTTGCCCCCCTATGTGAATGTACAGGGTACATTCACACGGGAGGGTCTACAGTAAGTTTCCTGCTTCAAGTTTGAGCTGCGGCAAATTTTCTGCCGCAGCGCAAACTCCTAGCGGGAAACTCACTGTAAACCCGTCAGTGCGAATGCACCCTAAAAACATTACACTACACTACACTACCACATAATAAAGGGTAAAACACTACATAAACACCCCCTTACACTGCCCCCCCCAATAAAAATAAAAAACGTATCGTACGGCAGTGTTTCCAAAACAGAGCCTCCAGCTGTTGCAAAACAACAACTCCCAGCATTTCTGGACAGCCACTGACTGTCCAGGCAAGCTGGGAGTTTAGCAACAGCTGGAGGTACCCTGTTTGGGAATCACTGGCGTAGAATACCCCTATGTCCACCCCTATGCAATCCCTAATTTAGTCCTCAAATGCCCATGGCGCTCTCTCACTTCGGAGCCCTGTTGCATCTCAAGGAAACAGTTTAGGGCCACATATTGGGTATTCCCATACTCAGGAAAAATCGTGTTACAAATTTTGGGGGCTTTTTCTCCTTTTACCCCTTATGAAAAGGAAAAGTTGGGGTCTACATCAGCCGGTTAGTGAAACAAAAATTTTATTTTTACACTAACATTCTGGTGTTGCCCCATACTTTTTATTTTCACAAGAGATAAAAGGAAAAAAAAGACCCCCAAAATTTGTAACGCAATTTCTCCTGAGTACGGAAATACCCCATATGTGGGCGTAAAATGATCTGCGGGCGCACAACAAGGCTCAGGAGTGAGAGTGCACTATATACTGTTGAGGTCTAAATTGGTGATTTGCACAGGGGTGGCTGATTTTACAGCGGTTCTGACATAAACACAAAAAAATAGATACCCACATGTGACCCCATTTTGGAAACAACACCCCTCACGGAACGTAAAAAGGGGTATAGTGAGCCTAAACACTCCACAGGTGTTTGACGAATTTTCGTTAAAGTTGGATGGGAAAATGAAGAAAACTTTTTTTTCACTAAAATGCTGGTGTTACCCTAAATTTTTCATTTTCACAAGGGAAAATAGGAAAAAAGCCCCCCAAAATTTGTAACCCCATTTCTTCTGAGTAAGAAAATGCCCCATATGTGGATGTAAAGTGCTCTGCGGGTGAACTACAATGCTCAGAAGAGAAGGAGCGCCATTGGGATTTTGGAGAGAAATTTTGTCAGAATTGAAGGCCACATGTGTTTACAAAGCCCCCATAGTGCCAGAACAATGGACCCCCCCCCCACATGTGACCCCATTTTGGAAACTACACCCCTCACGTAATGTAATAAGGGGCGCAGTGAGCATTTACGCCCCACAGGTGTCTGACAGATTTTTGGAACAGTGGTCCGTGAAAATGAAAAATTAAATTTTTCATTTGCACAGCCCACTGTTCCAAGGATCTGTCAAACACCAGTGGAGTTTAAATGCTCACTGCACCCCTTATTAAATTCTGTGAGGGGTGTAGTTTCCAAAATGGGTTCACATGTGGGGGGGTCCACTGTTCTGGCTCCACGGGGGGGCTTTGTAAATGCACATGGCCCCTGACTTCTATTTCAACCAAATTCTGTCTCCATAAGCTCAATGGCGCTCCTTCTATTCTGAGCATTGTAGTGCGCCAGCAGAGCACTTGATGTCCACACATGGGGTATTTCCATACTCAGAAGAAATGGGGTTACACATTTTAGGGGGGCATTTTCTCCTATTACCCCTTGTAGAAATGTAAAATTTGGGGAAAAAACAGCATTTTAGTGAGAAAAAAATAAAAATTCATTTACACATCCAAATTTAACTAAAAGTCGTCAAACACCTGTGGGGTGTTAAGGCTCACTGGACCCCTTGTTACATTCCTTGAGGGGTGTAGTTTCCAAAATAGTATGCCATGTGGGGGTTTACTTGCTGTTCTGGTACATAGGGTCTTCTTAAATGTGACATGCCCCCCAAAAAACATTTCAGAAAAACTCACTCTCCAAAATCCTATTGTCGCTCCTTCCCTTCTGAGCCCTCTAGTGCACCCGCCGAACACTTCACATACATATGAGGTATTTCGTTACTCGAGAGAAATTGGGTTACAAATTTTAGGAAGATTTTTTTCCTTTTACCCCTTGTAAAAATTCAAAAACTGGGTCTACAAGAACATGCGAGTGTAAAAAATTAAGATTTTGAATTTTCTCCTTTACTTTGCTGCTATTCCTGTGAAACACCTAAAGGGTTAACACACTTACTGAATATCATTTTGAATACTTTGAGGAGTGCAATTTTTACAATGGGGTCATTTGTGGGGTATTTCAAATATGAAGGCCCTTTAAATCCACTTCAAAACTGAACTGGTCCCTGAAAAATTCTGATTTTGAAAATTTTGTGAAAAATTGGAAAATTGCTGCTGAACTTTGAATCCCTCTGATGTCTTCCAAAAGTAAAAACATGTCAACTTTATGATGCCAACATAAAGTAGACATATTGTTTATGTGAATCAATATATAATTTATTTGGGATATCAATTTTCCTTATAAGCAGAGAGTTTCAAAGTAAAAAAAAAAGCAAAATTTTTCATCAAATTTTGGAATTTTTCACCAAAAAATTATGCAAGTATCGACGAAATTTTACCACTAACATAAAGTAGAATATGTCACGAAAAAAAACTATCTCGGAATCAAAATGAAAGGTAAAAGCATCCCAGAGTTATTAATGCTTAAAGTGACAGTGGTCAGATTTGCAAAAAAGGCCTGCGTTCTTAAGGTGAAAATAAGCTGTGTCCTTAACCCCTTAAGGACCGGAGGTTTTTCCGTTTTTGCATTTTCGTTTTTTGCTCCTTGCCTTTAAAAAATCATAACTCTTTCAAATTTACACCTAAAAATCCATGTGATGGCTTATTTTTTGTGCCACCAATTCTACTTTGTAATGACGTCAGTCATTTTGCCCAAAAATCTATGGTGAAGCTGGAAAAAAAATCATTGTGCGACAAAATTGAAAAAAAAAACGCTGTTTTGTAACTTTTTGGGGCTTCCGTTTCTACGTAGTACATTTTTCGGTAAAAATGACACCTGATATGTATTCTGTAGGTCCATACGATTAAAATGATACCCTACTTATATAGGTTTGATTTTGTTGGACTTCTGGAAAAAATCATAACTACATGCAGGAAAATTAATACGTTTAAAATTGTCATCTTCTGACCCCTATAACTTTTTTTATTTTTCCATGTATGGGGCGGTATGAGGGCTCATTTTTTGCGCCGTGATCTGAAGTTTTTAACGGTACCATTTTTGCATTGATAGGTCTTATTGATCACTTTTTATTCATTTTTAAATGATATAAAAAGTGACCAAAAATGCACTATTTTGGACTTTGGAATTTTTTTGCGCGCACGCCATTGACCGAGCGGTTTAATTAATGATATATTTTTATAATTCGGACATTTCCGCACGCGGTGATACCACATATGTTTATTTTTATTTACACTGTTTTTTTTTTTATTGGAAAAGGGGGGTGATTCAAACTTTTAATAGGGGAGGAGTTAAATGATCTTTATTCACTTTTTTTTTTCACTTTTTTTTTGCAGTGTTATAGGTCCCATAGGGACCTATAACACTGCACACACTGATCTTCTATGTTGATCACTGGTTTCTCATAAGAAACCAGTGATCAACGATTCTGCCGCATGACTGCTCAGGCCTGGATCTCAGGCACTGAGCAGTCATTCGGCGATCGGACAGCGAGGAGGCAGGAAGGGGCCCTCCCGCTGTCCTGTCAGCTGTTCGGGATGCCGCGATTAGCCGCGGCTATCCCGAACAGCCCGACTGAGCTAGCTGGGAACTTTCACTTTCACTTTTAGCCGCGCGGCTCAGCTCTGAGCGCGCGGCTAAAGGGTTAATAGCGCGCGGCGCCGCGATCGGCGCTGCACGCTATTAGAGGCGGGTCCCGGCTTCACTATGACGCCGGGCCCGCCATGATATGACGCGGGGTTACTGTGTAACCCCGCGTTATATCAGAAGAGCAGGACCAAGGACGTACCGGTACGTCCTTGGTCCTTAAGGGGTTAAGGGGTTAAAGGAGTATTCCAGGAAAAAAAACTTTTTTTTATATATCAACTGGCTCCAGAAAGTTAAACAGATTTGTAAATTACTTCTATTAAAAAATCTTAATCCTTTCAGTACTTATGAGCTTCTGAAGTTAAGGTTGTTCTTTTCTGTCTAAATCCTCTCTGATGACACCTGTCTCAGGAAACGCCCAGTTTAGAAGAGGTTTGCTATGGGGATTTGCTTCTAAACTGGGCGTTTCCCGAGACAGGTGTCATCAGAGAGGATTTAGACAGAAGAACAACCTTAACTTCAGAAGCTCAAAAATATATCACCCATTTTTCTAGATACATTTTTTTTTAAAATAAATAAACATATGTGGTATCACTGCATATGGAAGTGTACAAACTATTTAAATATAATGTTAATGATCCCGTATATAAACGGTGTACAGGTAAAATATCAAATCCAATATTGCTGATTTTCAGTCACATCTTATAATCAGAATTTTTTTTTTTTTTTAAGTATTCAAAAACTCACATCTATACAATTGGTACTGATAAAAAAAATTCTCTTGGCTGATCAGATCTCTGCGGTCATGCCGCTGGTGATCCAATCAGCCATTACAATCGCTGCATTGCCGGAAATGCTGTGATTAGTATTTATCATGGCATTTGAGTGGTTAATAGCGGACATCAGCGTGATTGCTTTATGTATAGCTAAATGTATGTCCTAATGCGTTAATGGCCATCTGCGGCTGAAAATAACTTATCCCCTATACCCTGGGTTCTCAACCTGGGTTACACGTACCCCTAGGGGTATGCCAGGGGTTGTTTAGGGGTACGCGGAGCGCTGACAAATACCGGCCATGTATGGGAGCTACGTGGTTGCCGGGGAGATGTGTGACCTCCCCTAACTTTGTGCGGAGTTGCTGCACAGGGCAGGAGGACGTCACACTTCAGTGCGGTCCCGCCGAACAGGACGCGCTGTGTGAATGAGCAGGCAACGTGACCGCAGGACGCCAGGTAAAACAAAAAAAAAATTAAAAACAACTGTATGGAGGGGGGACTGTATGGGACAGAGGGGGGACTGTATGGGACGGAGGGGGGGGATGTATGGGACGGAACCCAAGGCAATAAGATGGAGGGGGACAGGGATAATGGCGGAGGGAGGATGTGGAGTAATAATGCACAAGGCATAACATTTTAGTGTTGTGCTTTATTACTCCCCATGCCCCCCTCCGCCATTATCCCTATCCCTCTCCCCCCTCCATCTTGATCCCCTTGTGCTATTATTCCCCCTCCATCTTAATCCCCTCGTGCTATTATTCCCTCCTCCCTCTGATCCCCTTTTGCCATATTGGATAATAATGGCACAAGGGGATTAAAATGGAGGGGGGAATAATAGCACAAGGGGATTAACCCCTTAAGGACCACAGGTTTTTCCGTTTTTGCACTTTCGTTTTTTCCTCCTCACTTTTTAAAAATCATAACCCTTTCAATTTTGCACCTAAAAATCCATATGATGGCTTATTATTTGCGCCACCAATTCTACTTTGCAGTGACATCAGTCATTTAACCCAGTGTTTGCTCTTTAGTCTTTATGTTGTATCAAAACATCCATAGGCTTAGTCATGGTAGAAAACAGAGTTTTAAGATCTATCAGATTTGATAGTTTTGCAGCAGTAGATGGCAGTATAACCAAAAGAGAACTGTACATAAATATAGGAGTATTCATTCAGCACACTTAAACTGCTACTTCAGATAGCATATAAACCTTCCAAGTAAAATTAGACCCATGTTATGCGGCCTTAACAAGGAAAAGTCACAGCACAGCCCTGCTATATAAATCATTGAATAAGATTCACACAAAGGCCATGTTTCAGCATTAAAGGCAATCTGTCATGAGTATCACCCGCACTAAACTATCATACAGGCTTGTAGTGCGAGTGATACTGATCAAAATGATACATATGGCGTCCCGAACCGTCACGCCGTTCCGCCGTAATTCCTCTTTTTTTTGGTATATGCAAATTAGGTCCTTGGGGCATGGGCGGAGCTAAGAACCAAGCTCATCTTCGCAGGCAGCCGATAATCAGCCGAATGCCGCTTCCGGGTGTTCCCAGGAAGCGGCACATGCGCAGTATGGTAACATGGCCGCGCGAGCAGGGAGGGGGATTTTGAATATGGATGAGCACCCGCCCGGCAAATATAATGTCAGAATGCCCAGATCTTGGTTTGTAGCTCCGCCCATGCCCCAAGGACCTAACTTGCATATACCGAAAAAGAGTACTTACGGTGGAACGGCGTGACGGTTCGGGATGCCGTAAGTATCATTTTGATCAGTATCACCTGCACTACAAGCCTGTATGACAGGTTAGTGCGGGTGATACTGATAAGATTTCCTTTGAGGAGGTGGTACAGTTATTAATTTATTTGACCCCTTGCTGATTTTGTACATTTGCCCACTGACAAAGAAATTATCAGTCTATATTTTAAATGGTAGATTTATTTAAACAGTGAGAGATAGAATAACAACAACAAAAAATCCAGACAAACAAAAATAAGTTTTACATTGATGTGGATAATACCCTTGTTGGCAATCACAGAGGTCAGATGTTTCTTGAAATTGGTCACCAGGTTTGTACACATCTGAGGGGATTTTGTCCCACTCCTCTCTGCAAATCTTCCCAAGTCATTAAAGAAGATGTCCAGTGCTAATATATTTATCCCCTATCCGCCCCAGCTTAGCTGCTGTGTGTGACGTTTCACACACAGCAGGTCAGCTGGTACAAACACTCCCCTTCCATTCATCTCTATAGAAGAGGCCGGAGATACAGCTTTACTGTGTCACCTTATATCCCATAGATAAGAAGGGAGAGGGCATGTTTCGACCAGCTGAAGGGGCCTGCTGAGTCGGGCCCTATATGGGAGATTGTGGGGGTCCCAGCGGTCGGATAGGGGATACACTGGACTTCTTCTCAAGGTTTCAAGGCTTACGTTCGGCAAGTCAAACATTCCGTTTCCTCCACAGATTTTATTTAGGATTCAAGGGGTACTCTGGTGGAAAAAAAAATAAAAAATTTCAAATCATCTGGTCCCAGAAAGGTAAACAGATTTGTAAATTAATTCTATAAAAAAAAAATCTTAATCCTTCCAGTACTTATCAGCTGCTGTATATTTCAGAGGAAGTCGAGTTGTTCTTTTCTGTCTGACCACAGTGCTCTCTTCTGACACCCCTGTACATGTAAGGAACTGTCCAGAGCAGGAGAGATTGGCTATGGGGATTTGCTCCTACTCTGGACAGTTCCTGACACAGACAGAGGTGTCAGCAGAGAGCACTGTGGTCAAACAGAAAAGAACGATTAACCTTTCTCTGTAGCATACAGCAGCAGCTAAGTACTGGAAGGTTTAAGATTTTTTAATAGAAGCAATTTACAAATTTTAGGACTACCGAGGAAAGGGTTACACCATTTAACCCTGAAACGCGTCTAGTCTTGTCTACATAGTCACTGGCATAAACGCTATTTGTGAACTGTACCCACTATCAACGGTCATTTACCTTCTGTGAACCATCGGACTATATTCTATCCAGTCCAGTACCATCCGGTCCAACGATTACAAGTTCAACTCTGGTGCAGTGATCCCAACTCCAAGATCTGCAGACGTCACACGCCGGCAACACGAGGCGAGCTCCTCGTACTCAGCGTGCGGTCCCCGGTTCCATCCAGCCAGCATTGAAGCCCAGCTGTGAGGACTGTTCCATCTCCAGCGCCTGCCAGCGTCAGCGGTCTTCCGGCATCTTCTATACATTAGCGCCTGCCAGCGCTATAAGCCCGGGGTAACCACCACCGCTCCAAAATAGGAATCTGCTTGGCCAATACCTGAATACCATCAGGGACCGCCGCTTAGAGGATCAGGTGCATTAAAACTTCCAGGCACCTTACAGCATCGCTTGCCTCCAGTGTGAACTGCCTCCAGTGTGACTGAGTTGTCACAAAAAGGACGGGTAACATCAATTTTCAAATTGTTACAAACTGTCCAATATTTTAAAATAAGGATACATTTCATCTTAACTATTCTTATGCGGGAATTAGCCAAGCAAGCACATAGGCTTTCCCTATTATTTGATTTGTGCAACAGGCCTTTGCTTGTTACAATTCGGCATCTGCTTGCTGCACATAATATGCCAGTGTTATACATTTATTCTATGTATACTTCGTATCAATTGATTGCCTGCAATTTTATATGTTCTCCACACAAGGGCCCTGTGAGGAGTAACTTTTTATATATTGTGATATTTTAATAAACATATTGCATTATTATTGAAGCACGATCTAATTTTTTAATATATCAATTTCTACTCATTAGTTCCAAATAATTTACATATACTCACCTAGAAGGTCCGGGCTGAATATTTTGTTTCCAATTTACAAATCTGTTTAACTTTCTGGAGTCCGCTCATATGAAAAAAGAAATTGTTTTCCACCGGAGTACCCCTTTAAGGTTTAGACACTGGCTAGGCCACTCATGAACTTAAATGTGCTTCTTCTTAAGCCCCTCCTTTGTTGCTCTGGCTGAGAAAGAGATTCTCACCCTTTGATGTGGTGAAGTTATTTAGTCCCCTTAGCAGAAAAATAGCTCCTAAGCATGATGTTTCCACCTCTATGTTTAATTTTTAGATACTTCTACCCTATCCATGGATATAGGATAAGTGTCTAATAGTGGAGGGTCCAACCGGTGAGGCCCTCTGTGATCTCCTGTACGGGGCCTGTCCTTTTTACCTTTCCTTTGGAGCAGAGCATCCCCCACATTACTGGACAAGCTCAAGTGAAGGCCTGGTCTGCCTATCACCAGCCACAGCGGAGTCCAGCCTCAGCTGGTGAGTTGATCGGGCCATCACTTGCATTCCTTTAGAATGGTGGGAGCAGCTCTACTCTGGGATGGGCAAGAAGACGTGCCTTGTACAGGAGAGATCACGGGGGGGGGGGGGGGGGGTAATCGATGGAAGAGTGTCTAAAAAGTTACATTCCCTGGACTACCCCTTTAATGCTGTGGTGTTCCGGTACCGTATTGCATACTGTACCTAGTTTAGAGGTCCCCAAAGTCAGAGTAACTACGTTCAGGTAGGGTTCCTCAGGTGGGGCAGCCCCTAGTCGCCTCTCCTCAAGTCTATCTCTAATGATAATATATGTATGTATTTAATAATTATATCTATATTTTATAGTAATGTATAGTACTTACCTTGTGTAGCGTCGCAGGACCTTCGGTCATGAGACCATGCTAGACACCTCTATGGTATGTTGGAGGACCTTAGGAGGTCCTTGGGTTTGTTACCTACAAATCTCTGTAATGGTGATTGACATCAGTATGGACCAATTAGCACTAGTCCAGCCCCTGCTCATATAAAGGGAGCTGCATCCAATTATCGCTCTCATGGGTTGCTGCTCTCGTGGATGCTGGACTAACAGGGCGGTTCTGCGCAACTTTCAAAGACACGCTAGCCCTCAAAAACCTGACGGCCTCAGCTGAACCAAAACTGTGAGTTCAAATCTAAATCCCCTCTAATGCTAGCGTGACTACTGGACCGCAACTAAACCCCTAAATCCAGTGGAACAACGCACAGTACTAAAAGACTCTAAATGCTAAAGTCCCAACCTTTGTCAATCTCCAAGGAAAGCCGTTGTTATGCTTAAAGACTTATGTTATTGAAGCTTGCAGAAAACCTTCAGTAAAAGTTAATACTGTTTCAGAAAACTCTCCGGTTGTGGACAATCTATTCTTCTCTACCTCCCTATTGCTCTTGGGAAGGGTGGCGGTAGGACAATCGTTACCGAGGAGCCCTCACCCTGGCGTCACGAATAGCAAGGGTTAACAAGCACCCTTTAATTACTGCACAGCTACACTCCCCATACCCTACATCCCCCAGGCTATCACAATGCCAAATACCTTGATTTTAATCTCATCTGTCCACAACACTCACCTTTTTCTCCTCTGAATCATTCAGTTGTTCAGTGGCAAGCTTTAGACGGCCTGTACACATGCTTTCTTTAGCAGAGGGACCTTGCGGGCTCATCAGGGTTTCAGTCCTTCAAGGCGTAGTGTATTACCAATTGTTTTCTTGGTGACTTTGGTTCCAGCTGCCTTGAGATCATTGACAAGATCCTCCCATGTAGATTCCTTACTGTTCTTTTGATCATTAAAACTCAACAAGGTGAGATCTTGCATGGAGACCCCGACCAAGGGAGATGGAACGTTATTTTGTGTTTATTCTATTTGCAAATAATTGCACCAACTGTTGTAAACCCATCACCAAGCAGCTTGACAATGGTCTTGTAGCAGTTTTAGCTTTGTGAAGGTCTTCAACCTGGTCCCTGACATCCTTGTACAGTTCTTTGGTCTTGGCCGTGGTGAAAAGTTTGGAATCTGATTGCTCCCTGTGTACAGGTGTCTTTTGTAAATGTAACAAACTGAGAATAGGAAAACTCCCTTTAAGAGAGAAAAAATGCTAATAAATTCATCATTTAATTGAAATTTAATTTAATTTTTCTTGTTATTCTGTCTTTCACTGTTTAAATAAACCTACCATTAAAATGATAATTTCTTTGTCAGTAGGCAAACATGCAAAATCAGCAGAGGATCAAATAATTGTTTGCTTCACTGTACAGTCAGATTTTTTTTTTTTTTTTTTACAAAAAGTCAGATGCCTGATAAGTCTATCGGTGCTCACTAAAGGGATTCATCACCTAGGCCAATTATTGGAAGCGAAGGGTGAGAACATTAGTGTGGCCATTCCTTTGTATCTGGATATGCGCACCATCGAACGTATAACTGCTAGGTTTAACAATACTACATTTGCATGAAGCCTGGGACGCTTTTTAGGATAATAGGGGAAGCCGATGCTTGTTTCTCCCCCCCCCCCTTTTTTTTTTCTTTCTTTCTTTTAGCTTTTGGTTAACCTCTTAAGGACCCAGCCATTTTACACCTTAGGACCCGGCCATTTTTTGAACATCTGACCTCTGTCACTTTAAACATTAATAATTCTGGAATGCTTTTAGTTATCATTCTGATTCCGAGATTGTTTTTTCGGGACATATTCTACTTTAACATAGTGGTAAAAAAAAATTGTAACTTGCATCCTTTCTTGGTGAAAAATTAGAAAATTTTATGAAAAATTAGAAAATTTTGCATTTTTCTAACTTTGAAGCTCTCTGTTTTGTAAGGAAAATGGATATTCAAAATATTTTAATTTTTTTTCACATATACAATATGTCTACTTTATGTTTGCATCATAAAATTGACAAGTTTTTACTTTTGGAAGACACCAGAGGGCTTCAAAGTTCAGCAGCAATTTTCCAATTTTTCACAAAATTTCCAAACTCACTATTTTTCAGGGACCAGTACAGGTTTGAAGTGGATTTGAAGGGTTTTCATCTTAGAAATACACCACAAATGACCCCATTATAAGAACTGCACCCCCCAAAGTATACAAAATGATATTCGTTCAGCCTTTTAACCCTTTAGGTGTTTCACAGGAATAGCAGGAAAGTGAAGGAGAAAATTCACAATCTTCATCTTTTACACTCGCATGTTCTTGTAGACCCAATTTTTGAATTTTTATGAGGGGTAAAAGGAGAAAATGTATACTTATATTTGTAGCCCAATTTCTCTCGAGTAAGCACATACCTCATATGTCTATGTAAAGTGTTCGGTGGGCGCAGTAGAGGGCTCAGAACCGAAGGAGTGACAAGGGGATTTTGGAGAGCACGTTTTTCTGAAATGGTTTTTGGGGGGCATGTTGCATTTAGGAAGCCCCTATGGTGCCAGAACAGCAAAAAAAAAAACATGCCATACCATTTTGGAAACAAGACCCCTTGAGGAACGTAACAAGGAATTAAGTGAGCCTTAATACCCCACAGGGGTTTCACGACTTTTGCATATGTAAAAAAATAAAATAAAATTTCACTAAAATGTGCGTTTCCCCCCAAATTTCACATTTTTGCAAGGGTTAATAGCAGAAAATACCCCCCAAAATTTGTAACCCCATCTCTTCTGAGTATGGAGGTACCCCATAAGTTGACCTGAAGTGCACTACGGGCGAACTACAATGCTCAGAAGAGAAGGAGTCATATTTGGCTTTTTGAGAGCAAATTTTGCTCGGGGGGCATGTCGCATTTAGGAAGCCCCTATGGTGCCAGGACAGCAAAATAACCCCCACATGGCATACCATTTTGGAAACTAGACCCCTTGAGGAACGTAACAAGGGGTACGGTGAGCATTTACCCCCATTGGTGTCTGTCAGATCTTTGGAACAGTGGTCTGTACAACATTTTTAATTTGCACAGCCCACTGTTCCAAAGATCTGTCAGACACCTGTGGGGTGTAAATTCTCACTGCACCCCTCATTACATTCCGTGAGGGGTGTAGTTTCCGAAATGGGGTCAGATGTGGGGTTTAGTTTTTTTTGCGTTTGTCAAAACCGCTGTAACAATCAGCCACCCCTGTGCAAATCACCTCAAATGTACATGGTGCACTCTCCCTTCTGGGCCTTGTTGTGCGCCCCCAGAGCACTTTGCGCCCACATATGGGGTATCTCCGTAGTCGGGAGAAATTGCGTTACAAATTTTGGGCGGCTTTTTTCCCTTTTACCTCTTGTCAAAATGAAAAGTATAGGGCAACACCAGCATGTTAGTGTAAAAAAATAATTTTTTTACACTAACATGCTGGTGTAGACCCCAACTTCACATTTTCATAAGGGGTGAAAGGAGAAAAAGCCCCCCAAAATTTGTTAGGCAATTTCTCCCGAGTACGGCGATACCCCATATGTGTCCCAAAACTGTTGCCTTGAAATACGACAGGGCTCCAAAGTGAGAGCGCCATGCGCATTTGAGGCCTAAATTAGGGATTTGCATAGGGGTGGACATAGGGGTATTCTACGCCAGTGATTCCCAAACAGGGTGCCTCCAGCTGTTGCAAAACTCCCAGCATGCTTGGACAGTCAACGGCTGTCCAGCAATACTGGGAGTTGTTGTTTTGCAACAGCTGGAGGCTCCATTTTGGAAACAGTGGTGTACCAGACGTTTTTCATTTTTATTGGGGAGGCAGGGGGGCTGTGTAGGGGTATGTGTATATGTAGTGTTTTTTACTTTTTATTTTATTTTGTGTTAGTGTAGTGTAGTGTAGTGTTTTTAGGGTACAGTCACACGGGCAGGGGGTTACAGCGAGTTTGAGCTGCCGCGCAAAATTTGCTGCATCGCAAACTTGCAGCCTGATACTCACTGTAAGCCCCATGCCCATGTGAATGTACCCTGTACATTCACAGGGGGGGACCTCCAGCTGTTGAAAAACTACAACTCCCAGCATGCACAGTCTATCAGTGCATGCTGGTAGTTATAGTTTTGCTACAGCTGGAGGCACACGGGTTGGGAAACACTGAGTAAGGAAACAGACAATGTTTCCCAACCAGTGTGCCTCCAGTAGTTGCAAAACCACAACTCTCAGCATTCTCAGGCATGCTGGAAGTAGTAGTTCGGCAACATCTTTAGAGCCAGATGTTGCCGAACTACAACTCCCAGCATGCTAGGAGTTGTAGTTTTGCAACATCTGGAGGACTACAGTTTGCAGACCACTAATACAGTGGTTCCCAATCTGTGCCCTTCCAGATGTTGCAAAACTACAACTCCCAGTATGCCAAAACTGTCCAGGCATGCTGGGAGTTGTAGTTCTGCAACATCTGAAGGGCCAGATGTTACAGAACTACAACTCCCAGTAAGGGCATGCTGAGGATGTGTAGTTTTGCAACATCTGGAAGGGCACAGTGGTCCCAAACTGTGGACCTCCAGATGTTGCAAAACTGCAACTCCCAGCATGCCCAGACGCCAAGGGCTGTCTGGGCATGCTGTGAGTTGTAGTTTACAGGGTCCCATTACAGCAATGCATGTCGCTTTACGGCGACGTGCATTGCTGTAAAGGGCTCGACCGCGGCTGAAGATCTACTCACCTGTCGCCGCCGCCATCTTCCTCGCCGGGATCCGGGTCTTCAGGGACGAGGTAAGTACCGGGGCCGGTCCCCAGCACTCCCCCATCCCCCGCCGCATCCTCCGGTCTTCCTCCCGTCCTCTCCGGACTTTCAGGGGCCGGGCAGGACGGGAGGAAGTAACCGCCCCCCCTCCTGCGATTGGTCGGTTAACTAACCGACGGATCGCAGGGTATAGAAGGAGGTGGCCGGCTTGCCACCTCGCTCCTATGCTTTAGCATGGTCCTGGCTGTCTGTGACAGCCGGGATCATGCGAAATTACCGGGCGGTCGGGTCCCAGAGACCCGATCAGCCCGGTATCGCCGCAGATCGCAAGGGCGATTTCCCTTGCGATTTGCGGCGATCGCCGATATGGGGGGCCTACATGGCCCCCCTTGGCGTTTGCCCTGGATGCCTGCTGAAGGATTTCAGCAGGCATCCAGTTCCGATCTCTGCCCGGCGCGCGGCAGAGACCGGAAAACGCCAGGGCGTATGGATACGCCCTGGGTCCTTAAGGCCCAGGGTGTGAGGGCGTATCCATACGCCCTGGGTCCTTAAGAGGTTAAGGAACAACCATCTCTTCCTCTTAACCCCCTCTCCCTCCTCCTTTTTCTCTTTTTGAGTTTCTCTCGATTTATGTTGCAGGACCTACCTTCTTTTCCCTAGGAGTTTCTGCTGCCTTCTGTTATCTTGTTCTTAAAGGGGTACTCCGGTGAAAAACTTTTTTTAAATCAACTGGTGCCAGAAAGTTAAGCAGATTTGTAAATTACTTCTATTAAAAAATCTTAATCCTTACTGTACTTATTAGCTGCTGAATACTACATCGGAAATTCTTTTCTTTTTGAAACACTGAGCTGTCTGCTCACATCATGAGCACAGGGCTCTCTGTTGACATCTCTGTCCATTTTAGGAACTGTCCAGAACAGCATATGTTTGCTATGGGGATTTCCTTTTACTCTGGACAGTCATAAAATGGACAGAGATGTCAGCAGAAAGCACTGTGCTCGTGATGTCAGCAGACAGCTCTGTGTTTTAAACGGAAAAGAATTTCCACTGTAGTATTCAGCAGCTAATAAGTACAGGAAGGATTAAGATTTTTTAATAGAAGTAATTTACAAATCTGTTTAACTTTCCGGCACCAGTTGATTTAAAAAAAAAAAAAACAACGTTTTTCACCGGAGTTCCCCTTTAAGTTCTTTTTGATTTGCCTATTTGTATTACCCCTTGTATTCAGAGTTTCCTACAACTTTTTGTTCATGGAAGGGCTCTTCTTCCTTTTTCATTTTTAGTTTTTTTGCACTGCCTGCATACCTGATGTAATAATGTCTTATGTACCATGCCCTTTCATGCTACCCAATTGTGATTTTTTTAAATATGATTGCCAGTAGCGCTGTTTATTGTGGTTCCTGATTTACATCGCCCCCCTGTCTTTGTTTATTTCATTTAGAAAATTTAATTTAAGAAAAAAAAAAAAACTGGACTGCACAATGTAAGGGATCAGCTGACGAAAGAGTGTTTGGTAGTCCATAGTGTACGGTGGGGGCCATGTATTGGGATGTAGTCGAAGCAGGTCCTGGGTCTTTGAGAGACCTGTTCTTTCTTTTTTCACTTTTTCTGGCTTCTCATTAGTCTTGTTCTTAGTTTACAAAAGCTTCTTCACTGTGGCTTACTAGCAAAATGGTGTGCTCAGGGAGGCAAAAGGGTAAAAACCATAACTTATGTAAAAATTTTTTATATTCCTTACTGTATGTCTCTTGACTAGTGTAGTCTGCTGTGCTATTTCTTCAAGTAGAAAATGCAAACTGTAACCCCTATGTTTACCTCCATTTGGAGACTAGGAAAACACTCTATTGAACTTTATAGCTAATTGGGGGGGGGGGATCCTTCTTGTATATGCTGAAAGCCAAAAGAGGGTCCTAGTATACTGCTATAGCAGGTTTAAAGAAAAGAAAAATGGAAGAGTGTACAGTAAAATGTATATAGTCTTACAGAGTCAACATATCCACAGGGGTAATTTGTTGCTGAGCCATAGCTCTATCTTTGAGTGAATAGCCAAAGTACTTGGTGGGCCATTTATATGGCTACACCTTAATAAAATGGGAAGGGTTGGTGATATTAACTTCCTGTTTGTGGCACATTAGTATATGTGAGGGGGGAAACTTTTCAAGATGGGTGGTTACCATGGTGGCCATTTTGAATCCAACTTTTGTTTTTTCAATAGGAAGAGGGTCATGGGACACATCAAACTTATTGGGAATTTCACAAGATGTGCTTGGTTTTAACATAACTTTATTCTTTGTTCTTTTTATTCATTGTGATGGATTGTCAATGGAACCCTCTTCTCCAACTCTTCAAACACTGATAGCAACACCGCAGGAGATATGCTAGCACAAGCTTCCAGAATCCGTAGTTTCAGGTGCTGCAGAATGGGAAAAACAAAAATTGGAACAGGACCCTCAGTTTACGCAAAAAATTTTGTTCAGTGATGAGGAAACTTTTATGTGAATGGTGAAGTTAACAAACAAAACCACCACGGTTGGTCTGAAACTAACCCACATTGGATAGATCCCTCCAAGACTGTTGGAACACAAAAAATGATAGTATGGTGTGGTATATGGGGTACAAAGATAGTGGGGCCATTCTTCATCAATGGAAACCTCAAGGCCACTGGATATGCGAAATTGCTACATGATGATGTGTTTCCCTCTTTATGCACTGAAGCTGGCACGTTCGCTGAGTTTTTCCAGCAAGATGGTGACCACCACATTATGGGTGTCAGGTCCGAGCATTCCTAGATGAACAGTTTCCTGGAAAGTGGATTGGTCATTGTGGGCCATTTGAATGGCCCCCAAGGTCTCCCGATCTGACCCCCTCAGACTTATTTTTGGGGTCATCTGAAGGCAATTGTCTATGCTGTGAAGATACGAGCTGTGCAGCACCTGAAACTCCGGATACTGGAAGCCTGTGCTAGCATTTCTCCTGCAGTGTTGCTATCATTGTGTGAAGAGTGGGAGAAGAGGGTTGCATTGACAATCCAACACAATGGGCAGCACATTGAACACATTTTATAAGTGGTCAGGAACTTGTAAATAACTCATGAAAGAATAAAGTTACGTTAAAACCAAGCACATCTTTGTTTTTCTTGTAAAATTCCCAAAGTTTCCCCCCTCACATATACTAATGTGCCACAAACAGGAAGTTAATATCACCAACCATTCCCATTTTATTAAGGTGTATCCATATAAATGGCCTACCCTGTATAATCGTTGGCTATGTTTAAAAAGTCCCATAGAATGGAGTTCTGGCCAAACATTAGCTGCCACTCCATTCACGCAAAAGACAAGGAACCTCTGTTTTTGAGACCGATAGGGGTCTTAGTAGTTGGAACCCCAGGAAAAGTTAGTTGACACCTGTCCTGCAGATAGTGTTAACTTTAAATCAGGGAATAGCCCTTTAAAGATGTTAACCTCTTTTACAATTTTCTCACTGTTCCAAGGTCATGTTGATTGATGGCAGTGGTTAAAATGATCTTTACAAGTTATCGAGACCAAAGACAGTAAAGACTTCTGGAGAAATAATAAAGATTACTGTAGTGATTTCTCTTTTTGTCAGTTTTAACCTTGAGGGGGTACAATTTATAACATTTATATGATGTACTTCCCTTAAAAGTTTAACTTTATTAATGATTCCCCCCAGCTCTTCTGTTTTTATAATTGGCATTCATCTTGATAGTATGAGTGCTTCTTTTGAAGTCTCTGTGCACCTGATCATATTAAGCATCACTAGCAGTCAATTACTGTGCCATTCCTATGGTCCCAGAAATTCTTCATTTTATATTATCCATGCTCAAAAGAAAGTGAAAATGTAACCTAAATGTTCTATATACATGACCTAACAGGTCAGCAGAACAGCATTCCTCAACTCTTTGTGATTACACAGAGAGCTAAAAATTACATTTAATTAGTGCAGATAGGGGATAAGATGTTAAATTGCGTGATTCCACTGCTGGGACCCCCTGCAATCTTCGGCCCGGCAGCGGCGGCGGGCGGAATACGGAAGCTTGCAGCTTATGCATTCGTGATGTCACGCCATGCCCCCTCCATTTAGGTCTATGGGAGGGGACATGACGGCTAGTACATAGCCATCACGCCGCCTCCCATATACACGAATGGAGGGGGTGTGGCGGCTGTGATCGCCAGTTATCCGGCACAGAGCGGAGTTCACTCCGTGCAAAGATGATTGGGGTGCCGCAGCGGAGATCACGGGGGGGGGGGGGGGGTCCCAGCAGCAGGACCCTCGCGATCTAACATATAAGATGTATAAAAGTTGAGTACCCCTTTAACCCCTTAAAGGGGTACTCCGCCCCTAGACATCTTATCCCCTATCCTGTCAGATCGCCGGGGTCCCGCTGCTGGGGACCCCGGGTATCGCTGCTGCAGCACCCCGCTATCATTACTGCGCAGAGCGAGATCGCTCTGCACGTAATGACGGGCAATACAGGGGCCGGAGCATCGTTAAGTCACGGCCCCCCCGTCAATACAAGTCTATGGGAGGGGGCCTGGCAGTCATCACGCCCCCTGCCATAGACTTGCATTAAGGGGACGGGCAGTGATGTCATGAGGGGTGGAGCCATGACGTCACTCTGCTCCGGCCCCTGTATCGCCCATCATTACGCACAGAGCGAACTCGCTCTGTGTAGTAATGATGGCGGGGTGCCGCAGCGGTGATCCCCGGGGTCCCCAGCAGCGGGACCGCGGCGATCTAACATCTTAACCCCTATCCTTTGGATAGGGGATAAGATGCCAGGGGCGGGGTACCCCTTTAAGGACTGACCATTTTGCCCTTAAGAACCCGGCCAATTTTCGTTTTTGCGCTTTCGTTTTTTCCTCCTCCCCTTCTTTTTTTTTTCTAAAACATATTTTTATTGGTTTTCGATCAACTGAATAACAGACACAAAAAAAAAAACAGTTCCAATAGACCTTCCCCCTCCACTCCCAACATAGTCATGCCAAATGAACAGCCATACAAGAACTGAACACATATGTAGAATTGAGGACAGGGAGGCCCACACGGAGAACAACAACACATAAAAACCACACAACAGATAATTCCCTTCACACACACAAATCCAAACACACCCTAAGAGCTCCTCCATACCCATTTAGCCATTCTATGAGAGGCTCCCCGAATCGGAGGATCAGTAGAGACATCTAACATCAACCATGGAACCCAGACCTTGTCAAACTTTTTCGGACATTTCCTACTGACCTAAAGGGCATGGTATAAGGGGACATATTTATTAACCAGGGCAATCCACCTGGCCAGAGGGAGGGGGCCGACACATCCTTCCAGGCCATCACTACAACTTTATGTGCACAAAACAAGAGAAAGCGAACCAAAATGCGTCTATAAGAGCTTGTCTCCAACCCATTAATAACCCCAAGCAAACAAACTTCAGGCGTTAAAATAAAGGGGAATTCCAAGTGATCCGACAAGAAATGTATTACCTCCCGCCAAAAGGGCACAACACAGGAGCAAGTCCAAACCGCATGTAAGAAGGTGCCCCTTTCTCTCCCACACCTAAAACAGTCCTCCGACCCCCGAGACCCATCCGATGCAGTCGAAGTGGGGTATAATACAAACGAAGGACAGACCTGGATTGAATAAGCATATCCTGAGCACCGTAGAATAATAGGTCTTAACAACCTCCTACCACATATTCTCCGAAAGGCTGGGAATATCCTCAACCCACTTCAACTACGCCACAGCAAATGGGTCCGGACCAACTGATTGCAGCAACGCATAGTGAGAGGCTTAGCCAGGTCAGTGGTCCCCAAGAGCATCTCCAATTAATTAAAGACAGGGGTATCCTCCTCCCCTTCTAAAAATCATAACGCTTTCTATTTTGCATCTACAGACCCATATTAGGGCTTGTTTTTGTGTCACCAATCGTACTTTGTAATGACATCACTTTTATAACAAACAATTTTATACAATCTGCGGTGAAAAAAAAAATATATTTCACTGTAGTGAAATAAAAAAAGGCCATTTTGCTACTTTTGGGGGATTCCGTTTCTGTAGGTCCATACTGTTACAAGGATACCCAATTTATGTAGGATTTATTTTATTTTACTACTTAAAAAAATTATAACTACATGTACAAAAATTTGTATGTTTAAAATGATCATTTTCTGATCCCTATAACTTTATTTTTCTGCATACGGGGCCCCACCTCGTATGAAGCACGCTCAGCGGTAACAGGACCAGGGCGCATCCGCAGCGTATTTGACTGCAGAGCAAGCTACATGTTGCGGCTGGGTAGCTCTTCGTGTCTGCTTGTGACTGAAATCCACTGCTACAAGTGGACACACAGAGCTACAGGGAGCTCGCTCTGCTGTTGCTCTGTGATTGCCGGCAGCGCATCCGCAGTGTCAAATACCCATAAAAAAGAATCTGGCAGCTGGATCACCAGTGCTAACCTGAATACACAGGTTTATAGTGCGGTTGATCCAGATTAAAACAAGGTATACCTTACTAATATTGGTAGGTCACAAAGTAGATAGCAGAGCGGCACTGCGACCCGTTATACAATAGCAGCGCCTATCTATGGACACTGGATCGGCACTGTGGGTATTTAAGAAAAACGATCAGCGGTGGTGCTAGGAACAGTGAAAGACAGCATCCATAAGAATCAATAGTTGCAGAACATGGAAGCAATCCTGCACTCACCGCAGCAGTATAGATCATCCGACTCCTTCCCAGGACCTCCAACAGGTGGACAGGCAAGGCTGGCACGGGGCGGTGACTGCCGGCAGTTTCATGCAGCGTGGGGCACTTCTTTCGGCCTCCCCGGAGGAAGCGCACCACGCTGCGCGAAGCCGCCGGCAGTTGCCTCTCAGCGCACCAGGCCAGCCTTGCCTGTCCGTCTGTTGGACATCCTGGGAAGGAGCTGGATGACCTATACTGCTGCGGTGAGTGCAGGATTGCTTCCATGTTCTGTAACTATTCTTACTAATATTGGTCCAGCCTTTTCAAAGCTAGCAATAGCATTGCTAATGTGTTAATTCTGCTTTCAATGGATACGGGAGCTGGCCTTATCATCATTTGTTCCTCCGCCCCCTGTTTTCATAGATCTCCACCCCCCTCAGCGCTCTGCATACAGAACAGTGCGGTCATGTGGGAAAAGACTCATGCCATGAAGACGTGAAAGTGAAGCCTGCATGAATATTTACAAGGGTAGCGGAGATCCCTGAACACAGGACAGAAAAAGGGATGCTGGGAAGGCATAAAATGCAGTAAGAGTATACAGCGGGTGAAAGAAGTATTGAACATGTCACCATTTTTTATAACATATTGGACATCTTTAAAAGGTGCAGAAAAGCAGAATGTACTCTTATAGACCGGCAGTTTGTTGTTGTCATGAAAGGACACATTATATTACTAATGCTCTATTTTTAAATATCAAAACAGGGCTTAAAACTGTGTCAAATCAAGATATTTTTCTCACCAGCATCTTGAAAAATAAATGATAATTCTTCATAATACAGACACAGTATTGATAGTTTTAAAAACTATAAAAAGACTTTCTGCCATGTTTGCATTTAAATGGCAAATCTGTACATACAGAATATCTAGCCTATGCCAATGTGATGTCTACATCTACCCTTACTATAAGCACCTTTACAAAATCCCCAGTACATACAAGTGTGCTGTCAAGTTTTTTAAAACTCTATGCTAACAATTCATTCATATAATATAATTCAGTTATATCTGAGAAGGCGATTTAAAAAAAAAAAAAAAAAAAGGTAGATATCAATCTGCTCCTTCAGACTCCTGAGTTGCATAATTACTTATTTAGTAATACATCATTAGCTCCTGTACAGATGCATAGCTTAATAAGTTTACCATCCAGCTATATGAGAAAATAAATCAACCCCCTTGAGAGTTATACTGTTGGCCATATTGGTTGTGTCCGAGAAATAATTCTATTTAGGCAATGGTTGCAACAAAAGAAAAGAAGAGACTCATTCAAGGTCTATATTGTCCAAATTACCTTTCAACACATTAGCTTGGCCATTTCATTCACATCTAGAGCACGCAGGAACTTTAGCATTTTCAGGAGAGCTGTTTACTTGGTGTAATGTGTGTTGGGTTTTAATGTCTAATGAGCCATATACAAGTCAGGAATTACTGTTGAATCTGTAAGGAAAAAATACAAGACCAGAGGATGGCGCCTCATGCATTACCCAAAATATAGGAGTCCCCTAAAAGGGGATTTTGCAGGATCTATAGATTAGCTGCTCACCTTGAGCATACGGAAAGTACGCTTAGCACCCTATTTAGGGTATGTAGTTTCAAAATTGGATCTGTTCAAACCAGAAGGTCTCAGGAATATCTGCTGGTTTACTTGTAGTGGTATTTTATACTGGCAAAGAAAAAAAAAAATAACCTTTTGTCCAGGCGCTTGGTGTCCCGAAAGAATTGGCAGGAAGGGTGAAGGTATAGAAGCAAATGAACATTTATTCTTTACAATGTATTATTTGGAGATTCTTAGGGAATTACTGTTGATACTACAAGGGTCAGCTTGGGGGGGGGGGGCAGTGGTATTGCTAGGGAGGTGCAGGTTGTGGACTGTGCTGGGTGACACCACCAGGCTTGAGATCAACTTATTCACTGTCCGGCTGTGCCATCTGCCCTATGTCACAGTGATGTTCATGTCTCATAAGCTGCTTTCATGCTGTGGCCGGGCTGCAGTACATGGCCGCGTGGGTGGTGGAGGAAGCACAGAGGGGAGAATGAAGGCTGGCCTGAGCAGAGGAGATGTGTGTGCAGCACAGAGCTCTCTCTGCTGGGTGTAGCTGTCGCCCTGGAAGGGCTCCAATAACTTACTTCCCAAAGCAACTACAGCCTGCCTACACAGCCATCCTAAACCAGTTGATGTAAGGCCCTAGTCCTTTGCATTGCCAGGGTTTAAATCCTCTTCCTAAGTCATTGTTCTAACAAAGTTCTGAAGTCTCGAAGTTGTGTCCCATATATGTCAATATGTACATATTTATTTACAGTGGCCCATTATTTTTTTAAACAAAGGGTTCAAGGAGGGGTTAATAGTAAGACCTTGTTAGCTTAATCTTCTGACCTCTAAAACAAATGGAAATTATGCATTTAGTTGCCTCATTTACCTATCCAAGTAAGGCCAGTTTCACACATGTGTAATATGGTTCTGTATTTTTCCTAAAGTCCCATCCTGACTGCAGGTATAATCATTCAAACTAACAGCATCATAGATCCTAATGATAGATCCCTATGATGCTTTCAGTTTATGTAATCAGAGCAGCTGCAGTTATGATGGGACTTGCAACCATGTGTTTCTTCTGATACGCGATTCCCTCATATTGTTCTAAAATGCCTGTCCTGCACTATTATTTTTGTGTTGCGTTTTAGTACTGATTTAAACTCAAACCACAGTTCAGTGCCAAGGAGGAAGTTCTCTATAGGTACGTTCACACGCGTAGATTTTTTAGCATGTTTTCCACTGCGTATTTGAAAGTGGGCGGGCTCTTCTCGGCTGTCCGCAGCAGATTTTACGCTGCGGAAAATCCCCCACAGTCCCTACTGACTTCAATGGGGCTTGCGAAGGATTTTCCGCAGTGTACATTCCGCCTCGGAAAATCGGCTGTGGACACCCGAGAAGAGCCCGCCCACTTTCAAATACGCAGCGGATAACCCGCTAAAAAATCAGCGCGTGTGAACGTACCCTAAGGGTGCGTTTACACATGCATATTTTTGCTGCAGATTTGCTGCTGCAGATTTTGCTGCTCATTGACTTAATTTTGTAGCAAAATCTGCTTCATACCCTTAGGGCTTGTGCACATGGGAATTATTTGCACCTGTGTGCAGCACCACACCTTTACCCTTCCATACATATCTGCTGCTTACAAAAACAGAAGGATTTTCACACTTTAAATTTCTCTTGTAAGATATGTTCTAGATATCTTTAGTCACCGGACATACAGTGGGGCAAAAAAGTATTTAGTCAGCCACCACTTGTGCAAGTACTCCCACTTAAAAAAAAGATGAGAGAGGCGTGTAATTTGAGACATAATGAGAGAAAAAAAATCCATAAAATCACATTGTCCGATTTTTAAAGAATTTATTTCCTAATTATGGTGGAAAATAAGTATTTGGTCACCTACAAACAAGCAAGATTTCTGGCTCTCACAGACCTGTAACTTCTTCTTTAAAGGGGTACTCCGGTGCTTAGACATCTTATTCCCTATCCAGAGGATAGTGGATAAGATGCCTAATCGCGGGAGTCCCACCGCTGGGGACCCCCGTGATCTTGCACGCGGCACCCCGTTTGTAATCAGTCCCCGGTGCGTGTTCGCTCCTGGACTGATTACCGGCGACTACAGGGTGGGCGGCGTGTGACGTCACGCCCCCGCCCCCGTGTGATGTCACGCTCTGCCCCTAAATGCAAGCCTACAGGAGGGGGCGTGACAGCCATCACGTCCCCTCCCGTAGGCCTGCATTGAGGGGCGGAGCGTGACATCACATGGGGGCGGGGGCGTGATGTCACACGCCGCCCTGTAGTCGCCGGTAATCAGTCCCGGAGCGAACACGCTCCGGGGACTGATTACAAACGGGGTACCCCAGCAGTGGGACTCCCGCGATCAGGCATCTTATCCCCTATCCTTTGGATAGGGGATAAGATGTCTAAGCACCGGAGTACCCCTTTAACTCCTTAACGACACAGGACGTAAATGTACCAGACGGGTCCCCCTGCTTAAGCCAGTACACGTCTGTGCTCGTCTGAAGTTTGCTAGAGAGCATTGGTATGATCGAGAAGAGTACTGGGAGAATGTCTGATGGTCAGATAAAAAAAAAAAAAAGTACAGGGTAGGCCATTTATATGGATACACCTTAATAAAATGGGAATGGTTGGTGATATTAATTTCATGTTTATGGCACATTAGTATATGTGAGGGGGGAAAATTTTCAAGATGGGTGGTGATAATGGCGGCCATTTTGAAGTCGGCCATTTTGAATCCAACTTTTGTTTTTTCAATAGGAAGAGGGTCATGTGACACATCAAACTTATTGGGAATTTCAAAAGAAAAACAATGATGTGCGTAATTTTATTCTTTCTTGAGTTATTTACAAGTTTCTGACCACTTATAATATGTGTTCAATGTACTGCCCATTGTGTTGGATTGTCAATGCAACCCTCTTCTCCCACTCTTCACACACTGATCGCAACACCGCAGGAGAAATGCTAGCACAGGCTTCCAGTATCCGTAGTTTCAGGTGCTGCACATCTCGTATCTTCACAGTATAGACAATTGCCTTCAGATGACCCCAAAGATAAAAGTCTAAGGGGGTCAGATCGGGAGACCTTGGGGGGCCATTCAACTTGCCCACGATGACCAATCCACTTTCCAGGAAACTGTTCATCTAGGAATGCTCAGACCTGACACCCATAATGTGGTGGTGCACCATCTTGCTGGAAAAACTCAGGGAACGTGCCACCTTCAGTGCATAAAGAGGGAAACACATCATCATGTGGCAATTTTGCATATCCAGTGGCCTTGAGGTTTCCATTGATGAAGAATGGCCCCACTATCTTTGTACCCCATATACCATACCATACCATCAATTTTTGTGTTCCAACAGTCTTGGAGGGATCTATCCATTGTGGGTTAGTGTCAGACCAATAGCGGTGGTTTTCTTTGTTAACTTCACCATTCACAAAAAAGTTTCCTCATCACTGAACAAAATCATCTGCGTAAACTGAGGTTCCTGTTTTTTGTTTTGCCCATTCCGCAGCACCTGAAACTATGGATCCTGGAAGCCTGTGCTTGCATTTCTCCTGCGGTGTTGCTATCAGTGTGTGAAGAGTGGGAGAAGAGGGTTGCATTGACAATCCAACACAATGGGCAGCACATTGAACACATTTTATAAGTGGTCAGAAACTTCTAAATAACTCATGAAAGAATAAAGTTACGTTAAAACCAAGCACATCATTGTTTTTCTTGTGAAATTCCCAATAAGTTTGATGTGTCGCATGACCCTCTTCCTATTGAAAAAACAAAAGTTGGATTCAAAATGGCCGACTTCAAAATGGCCACCATGGTCACCACCCATCTTGAAAAGTTCCCCCCCCCCTCACATATACTAATGTGCCACAAACAGGATGTTAATATCACCAACCATTCCCATTTTATTAAGGTGTATCCATATAAATGGCCCACCCTGTAGAACTTTTTGGTAAAAACTCAAATCGTCGTGTTTGGAGGAGAAAGAGAGCTCTGTTGCCCACCTGGGCAACAACGAAGTGGCTTTGTAAGAAGCATTTCAAGGTCCTGGAGTGGCCTAGCCAGTCTATAGATCTCAACCCCATAGAAAACCTTTGGAGGGAGTTGAAATTCTGTGTAATCCAGGGACAGCCCCCAAAACATCACTGCTCTAGAGGAGATCTGCATGGAGGAATGGGCCAAAATACCAGCTACAGTGTGTGAAAACCATGTGAAGACTTACAGAAAACGTTTGACCTCTGTCATTGCCAACAATGGGTATATAACAAAGATGAACTTTTGTTATTGACCAAATACTTGTTTTCCACCATAATTTGCAAAAACAATTCTTTAAAAATCAGACAATGTGATTTTATGTTTTTTTTTCCTTCTCATTATGTCTCTCATAGTTGAGGTATACCTATGATGAAAATTACTGGCCTCATCTTTTTATGTTGGAGAACTTGCACAATTGGTGGCTGACTAAATATGTTTTTTTTGCCCCACTGTAGCACCTTTTTTTTTTATTTAGTCAGTTATTCAGCTTCTAAGGAGCTCCTAATGGGACGGACCTTTAACCCCTCAAGGACCAAGGACGTACCGGTACGTCCTTGGTCCTGCTCTCCTGATATAACACGGGGTTACACGGTAACCCGGCATCATATCACGGCGGGCCCAGCGTCATAGTGAAGCTGGGACCCGCCTCTAATAGCGCGCAGCGCCGATCGCGGCGCCCCGCGCTATTAACCCTTTATCCGCGCGCTCAGAGCTGAGCCGCGCGGCTAAAACCGAAAGCGAAAGTTGCCAGTTAACTCAGTGGGCTGTTCGGGATAGCCGCGGCGAAATCGCGGCATCCCAAACAGCTTACAGGACAGCGGGAGGGCCCCTACCTGCCTCCTCGCTGTCCAATCGCCGAATGACTGCTCAGTGCCTGAGATCCAAGCATGAGCAGTCATGCGGCAGAATCGTCGATCACTGGTTTCCTATGAGAAGTGTGTGCAGTGTTATAGGTCCCTATGGGAGCTATAACACTGCAAAAAAAAAGTGAAAAAAAAAGTGAATAAAGATCATTTAACTCCTCCCTTATTAAAAGTTTGAATCACCCCGCTTTTCCCATAAAAAAAAAAAAAAAACAGTGTAAATAAAAATAAAAATAAACATATATGGTATCACCACGTGCGGAAATGTCCGAATTATAAAAATATATCATTAAACCGCTCGGTCAATGGCGTGCGCGCAAAAAACATTCCAAAGTCCAAAATAGTGCCTTTTTGGTCACTTTTTATATCATTTAAAAATGAATAAAAAGCGATCAATAAGTCCTATCAATGCAAAAATGGTACCGTTAAAACTTCAGATCACTGCGCAAAAAATGAGCCCCCATACTGCCCCATGCACGGAAAAATAAAAAAAGTTATAGGGGTCAGAAGATTACAATTTTAAACGTATAAATTTTCCTGCATGTAGTTATGATTTTTTTCCAGAAGTCCGACAAAATCAAACCTATATAAGTAGGGTATCATTTTAATCGTATGGACCTACAGAATAAAGATAAGGTGTCCTTTTTACCGAAAAAGGTACTACGTAGAAACGGAAGCCCCCAATAGTTACAAAACGGCGTTTTTTTCTTCAATTTTGTCGCACAATGATTTTTTTTACCGTTTCACCATAGATTTTTGGGCAAAATGACTGACATCATTACAAAGTAGAATTGGTGGCGCAAAAAATAAGCCATCATATGGATTTTTAGGTGCAAAATTGAAAGAGTTATGATTTTTTAAAGGCAAGGAGCGAATTACGAAAATGCAAAAACGGAAAAACCCCCGGTCCTTAAGGGGTTAATTGTTAACTAGGTACATGATAATGACTTGGGTGTGAAATAATACATCTAAAAAGCATATAATTTTAAATTTGTGTGCACTAGTTCTTTAGAACAGTTCTCTAGATCAGTTCAGTTATTTTGTCCAAGAAAAATACTTCCGTTAATATGGTTTGTGTACAGGTTAATAATATATTACACCAAGCCACACAACACAATGTTCTACAAATTAAGATAAAAAGTATGTGTAAGTAGCTGCCACTACATTCATACTGTCCTATCTGAGGGCATGGCCATGACCTTATGGTAATGTAAATATTTTAAAACCATACCTTCTATTTAAAAAAATAAATAGTCAGGTCATACTTTTTAAATCAGTAGTCTGGGAGCTAATACTCCCAACAGCTGTTAAAATGAAGGATAGAGGCACTCCGATGAGCACTTTGCCTCTTAATTTCTATGAGATTTTGAGTGACATTTACAAAGACTGGTGTGAGTTTTAAACTTGTTTAGAGCACAAATGTTGCAAAGAAAGTGGCGGACGTGCACCAAATGTATTAAATGGCACACAGACTTTGATGAATCCTCATTGAACTGTTCTACTTGACTTAAATGTTGCAAAGAAGGGGCAGCTGTGCATCAATTGTATGAAATGTCACATGGACCTTAATACAATTTTCCCATAGAGCCATTTTGATAGTGTTGGCCTGCCCTGTGATAACCTCTAAATATGGCCGTGCAACAAAATGTTGCACATGATAAATCAGTGACCGCTGCAGTTCTCCGCTAAGCATTTTAGTGATCAGTGGAGCTCTCAGCACCCACACCCTCACTGATCAAAATGTTATAAGGAAATGTCAAGTTTAAAAAATTAAAAGGTATCCTTTAACCCCTTCCAAACATTTGACACATATGTACGTCAAAGATCATGCCAGAGTGGGCCTAGGAGGTGAATCTGTGCAATACAAATCAGGTGGTGGCTAATCTGAAGCTGACAATCACTGTGATATGCAGATAGATGTCCCCTCCACCCCTGCAGTCTGCAACACAATTGTTACATCCAGCGCTCTGGCCAGACATGCTCTTCTGTCCCCTTCTGCCAACAGGGCTGGGATTCGCATTGCAGGACACTCCCGCATACGACTCACCTCATGTGTCCTCTCGCAGTGACGGCGCGCGTGCCCCCTCCTCCTGATTAGTTACACCTGCACCTTTTCTATAAGTATCAGCACCTCCCACTAATCCCTGCCAGATCTTTGTTTGCCTTAGAGAAAAGCATTTTGTCCTTGCCTTTCCGTGTTCCAGACCCCTTTGTTCCGTGACCTTGCTCCTGTGCCGCCTGCCTTTGACCTCCTGCCACGTTCCTGACCTTGTACCTGTGCTGCCAGTCTTGACCTACTGCTATTTTGACCACGACTTGCCATATCCCTCCTGTGCCTCGTACCACCTCAGCCGCCTGTGTGGTCAAGTCATGCGAGGGGTAGCGGCCTGGGTGCCGCCTGCCGCAGCAAGAGCTTCCCGCTTTGTGGCGGGCTCCGGTGAAAACCAGCGGGACCTTAGACTCCGCTCCCTGGCACGGCCCATGTCATCTACCACACAGGTCCAGCGGAGTCTTACAACAATGAAGTGGGTGAAATGTAAAGTTAATATTTACAGCATTTCCACAACAAAAAGGGAAGAGTCCAAAAACTGCAACATACTTGGAATCCCCTGCAGATTTACAATGTAAATGAGAAGGATTTGTTACATCTCCTTCATTACTATATCTTAGAAAGTATAGTACAATGCAAATGAATCTGTGACATGAGAAGCGGGCTTTGTACAGTTGAAGTATTAATGTTTTTCTATTTTCCCTTTGTGTAAGGAGGACATGTAGATAAGACCACTTCTGTGGACACACTTCTACCGAAGACTAAAGATTGTGACAATGAGGGTAATTTAGCATTAAAGGTAGCAGCTTCCTGGATACTACAGATTTGTTTTGGGGTGCCGAGTGCCTAATAAGTATACTACGGAACTAACAACATGCGAACTAAGTGGCAGAATCTTAGGACAGCTTGATAATTCTTCCCCTTTACTGTTTATATATTTGTAACCTCAAAAAAATCTTAATATGAGGCTGTACCAGAGTCCCACATCCACAGAATTTTCTCCCCTAGAAGCAGCGTTTATAGGATAACTAAATCTGTACATAGAGTATCTGTGTATATACACCACAATAACAGATGGTTATGGAAATCGGAAACAGAAAAAACAGGAGAGAGTGGCATACAAAAGACTCTTTACACCATTATGGGTCCTGAATAATATAAACTGCTACAATTGTCAAGCATGTTTAGTTTTGTGCTATTATAATTACATGTCCAAAATTAGCACTGTAAACAGATGAAGTGTGCAAGTTATAATTCATGCTTGTCATAGTTACAGGTGCCTTATAGCACATACATATGCACCTATATATCATACTGTGTTGCATAAAAATTAAACCTGCAGGTCGCCATCACGTCAACAATCACCATAATCCCCCCCCTTACGTGACCTCTCTAATCTTCAACCTCCAGCACACTGATCCCGATGATCCTTCCCCTCCGCATACAAACACCAGTGTAATCCCTCCACTCTCAAGGTTTTGTAATATAAATCCACTCCATTCCTTGTGTCCCTATAAACTATAATTCCAAGAGGTGTAATGAAAAGTTTAAATGAAATGTTGTTAAGTAACACAAGTGTAGCGTGATGTCTACAGTAAGAATTACGTGTACTTCAGTGCATTGTAAACGTCATTAGTCCCAATGACTTGGGTGGGCAAGCAATTTTAGCAAAATCACAAAGGCAATAAAAGTTCACCTTTCACGATGTGTAGCAACTTCTTTTGCCTGCCCACATTAAGAATTAGAAGTTGACAAGATTAAATGTTCTTTAAAAAGGTATTCAAAGATAAAAAAAAAAAAAAAAAGAAAGCCACAGAACCACATAGAATTACTTACCGTACCTATCTGCCGAAGTTTTGAAATAAAATCCATTTGTTTTGGACATAATACTCTCCCTTTTCGGTCACTACTTCCTGGTTGAGCAATTACTGAGTACTACAATTACCAGATTGCACTGCATTTCCTTACCTCTTCCTCACAGTAATTCCACAGCACCCCTGCCAGTTCCCCATCTGCAGCTGTTGCAGAACATTTCGGTACATCACAGACTTTTGCTCTACAGTTAGCAAATCTGCCGCACCTGCTACATACATTCCCTGCCTGTGGAAATGTTCAGAACAAGGCAGCATGCTGTAAACTCACCTAATTCTTACTTTTATCCCTTTCCTCCTGAGGACATACACATCTGTCCGTATGTTTCTGAAAATGGACTTATGCATAGGTCCTGCTCTGCGCGATGCACTGCAGAAGATCAGTGGTGGGACCCAGCTGTCCATCACAGTCAGGATCCCGCTGCAGAGACTGAGATCACACCGGTCTTGGCAGTGTTAACCTAATAGGTAATGGGATATTACCACTTAAAGAGATATACTGTATATGCCAGATTAAAAAATGGGGCTTGGTCATTAAAAAGGTACTTCGGTGGAAAACACATTTTTTAAAATCAACTGTTGCCACAAAGTTAAACATTACGAACAGATTTGTAAATTACTTCTATTTAAAAATCCTTCCAGTACTTATTAGCTGCTGTATGCTCCAGAGGAAGTTGTATTTTTTTCTGGAGTTCTTATCAGTCTGACCACAGTGCTCTCTGCTGACACCTCTGTCCATATTAGGAACTGTCCAGAGCAGGAGAGGTTTGCTATGGGGATTTGCTAGTACTATGGAGGAGGAAAATTTTGCTGTAGATGTAGAAATATAAATGTGAAAAAGGAGAATGCTGCTGCCAAATTGCAACAGCCATTAATGATCAGCACAGGTATCTGCTACAGTGCCTGAAATTGGATATAACTCTGTTTAAACTCCTATCCAGCCATTAAAAGGGTATTCCCCACATAGACATCTTATTGCCTATTCAAAGGATAGGGGACAAGATGCCTGGGGGGGGGGGGGCGTACACTTGAGAAGTGACATCACACCACACCCCTTCCAGTCATGTCTATGAGAGGGGGTATGATGTATATTTAGCTGAGGTTTCTATTTTTATTTTTTTGTAGAAAAGCAAAATTCAATAAAAGTTTATTGTAGCATTTTCACATGATCAAAGAATCACAAATTTATTTTTGTCATTATAATGACAAAATGCTGTGACTAATAGAGATAACAATTGGAGAGGCTCTTGTCAGACTATTAAACACAGTAAACAAGGAGAGGGTTACAGTATAAAATACAATAGATTTGCTTCTCAAATTTAAGCCAGATATTTATTATAGTAAAAATTACATAGCAAAATTCCCTTGGGGATGTCACAGGGCCCTTGTGACCACCCTCCGGCTACTTACAGTAAATTAATTAAAATAGTAATAAAAAAAGAATACTTCTGCTAGTGATCAAAAGTGCATAGTGATATTCACAGATGATTAGAAAGGCATTATGCGCCTTGTAGTTAGTCGAAAGTAAATGTTTGTCTTTATGTGTTTGGCAGTATGGGACTTGCAATTGCTGTAGTAATCACTCATATGTATATTGTAATTCTATGGTAGTGCAAATGCCGTTGTAGTAAGTAAAGTATTGCACGTAGATCCTTAATAGAATGAAATAGATACCATATTTTTCGCCCTATAGGATGCACCGGCATATAAGACGCACCCAATTTTAAAGGTGTAAAATCTAGAAAAAAAAAGATTCTGAACCCAACATTGATCTTCAACCTGCAGACCTCCTGATGTTGCAAAACTACAACTCCAAGCATGCCCGGACAGCCGTTGGCTGTCCGGGCATGCTGGGAGTTGTAGTTTTGCAACATCTGGAGGTCCGCAGGTTGAAGACCACTGGTATAGGAGGTAGTACTCACGTGTCCCCGCCGCTCCGGACCCGTCACCGCTCGTCACCGCTGCCCTGGATGTAGCTCCATCGCTGTTGCCACGTCCCCGTGGTGTCCCCGACGCTCCGGATGTCTTCTTCCCTGGGATCCACGCTCTCGTCGACATCATCACGTCGCTACGCACGCTGCTCCTATTGGATGACGGGACGGCGTGCGCAACGACGTGATGATGTCGAAGGAGAGCGCCGGCCATGCAGGGGATCCCGGCACAGAGCAGACAACGAGGAGGAAGGTAAGGTCCCTCCCGGTGACCTGTAAGCTGTTCGGGACGCCACAATTTCACCACGACAGCCCGACTGAGCAGCTGGGTTAGTGTCACTTTCCCTTCAGACGCGGCGGTCAGCTTTAATCGCCGCGTCTGAAGGGTTAATACAGGGCATCACCGCGATCGGTGGGACCGCCGCGATAGGTGTGTGTATTCACTGTATAAGACACACCAACTTCCCCCCCCCCCCAGTTTTGGGGAAGAAAAAGTGCGTCTTATATGGCGAAAAATACGGTACACACTCCTCCGCATGTACAGCATATACAGAAAGTCAAATGGTGCTCTACACCTCTCACCTATCCCAGTAGTGTTTGCAGCCCAGGAGATAGCAGGTCAGTGAACCCCCGCTTGGCGCTGGTCCTAGAGTTGTCTGTGCAACTCACACTGGATTGTACTGCAATAAGCCGACAGCCTGCCGCACCGGCCGGAGATACGTGCAGAAATCGTTCTGCCGGGGGCTGTCCTGATGGAAACTTCTTGTGAAGCGGACTCAGGTTATGTAGCGGGGATGAGTAGTTGTGATGTCCTCGTGTATCATCCAAATAGGAAGTTGTTTGATTGACAGGGCACTGACAATCAATATAGCCAATATCAAAGCAGCACTATATGATTATACATATATTCAGGTATAGGCTGGATGCGTTTCAAGACCTCCGTAGGTCTTTTCTTCAGCAGCTCATTCAGGACCTCATTCAGTAATCCTGCTGTGACTAGTCATTTTTCTAAACATGGTCCCTGCCTGGCGGTGACTTGTGACAAAACAATGGGATATTTATTTATTTTTTGCGACTTTCTAGTAAAAATGGCAGTGATAAATTCTGACCACTACATCTACAAACAGAAATCTGACTGTCCATAATTTTTTTTAATAAAGCTGCGGTGGGCAAAAAAATCACAAAAATAAGTTGCACACAACGCATGTGCAACTGTTTTGTGCCAAACCTCAGCCAAAAGTGTAAAAACTAGGGGTGTCCCGATACCTATCGGTATCTGGGCCGATACTAGCCATTTACATAGTATCAGGGACTCATTTAATGTCCCTGATACCATGTCCGATGCCTGCTGCCGCTCTGCTGCCCCGTTCTCCGGTCCTCCCGTCCGCATCATAGTGTTCCATGGAGGAGCATGTGACACACACGTCACTCCTCTTCCTCCCCTGCACCCGGCGTAACGCTACCGAAGAAGCGGAGTGACGTATATATGTCACATGCTCCTCCATAGGACGCCATGATGTGGACCGGGAGGACGGAAGAACGGGGCAGTTGCTGTCTACAAGGGCGGCCGCTGTCTACAAGGGGGGCCGCTGTCTACAGGGGGGGGGCTGCAGTCTATAGGGGGGGGCTGCAGTCTATAGGGGGGGGGGGGCTGCAGTCTATAGGGGGGCCTGCAGTCTATAAGGGGGGGGGGGGCTGCAGTCTATAAGGGGGGGCTGCAGTCTACAAGGGGGGCTGCTACTAATGACTGCCGGGGGGCTGCTGCTAATGTCTGCAAGGGGATACTACCTACTATTAAAGACAATCTTACAGCAGAGTCACCTGCACTAACTTGAATTTATAGGTAGATAGTGCAGATGACCCGGTTTCTACCGCTGCTCATCATGTGGCCATAGGTCTCACAGACAATGCAAATTCCCTGTTCTGTCCAATAGAGAAGAGAGAAATCTTGGCTTATACTACAGCAGTTGCCTCCATTGTACACAACAAGGAACTCACATATACAGTAAACAGCGCCAGAAACCAGGTCACCCTGCTGTCAGATTCCCTTTAAAATAAAAGTACTCGTACTTGGTATCGGCAAGTACTAGAATTAAAGTATCTGTACTCGTACTCGGTCTTTAAAAAATGGTATTGGGACATCCCTAGTGAAAACAGTGATAAATTCCCTCCTGTGTCCTAAAAAAAGGAATGTGTATAGAGCAGATATTATGCTCCTCCCAGTATAACATAATAAGGGTAATGTCTGGCCCCCACAGGAACTCTAAAAAAAAAAAAGTGGTGTGGTGAGGCATCAGGTAGCTGTTTTGATGAACTGACTGAATTCTCGCCTGTATTGGCTATATTTTTGCAGATGGAAATATAATGCCTCCATTGCAACCTTGCTGGGTATGCTGGTGTAAATTTATGCGACATTACATATGTCAAACAATGCCAATCTGGCTCCTAGCACATATCTGGAATTTTAGCAATTTGAGCAAGGGGCTGGAGCATCTGGTCAATCCAAAGTGATAATCGTTTAAGCAGTGAAGATTTGCATGAGATGATCGGCCGCATAGGAGGAGGATCTATCCCTCTGTTGGTTTTAAGTAGTGAGTAAAGCACTGGTGTTACACGGTTCTGCACACATAAAGATATATCTTCTGTCTTAGAGTATGCCCTAAGCTTCCCACTCCAAAAGTAAAGTTTGTAAATCCTTGTGAAATAGACGTGTAGGATCATATGAAATCTAATTTCATATAGGGGTTATGGTCACTAAGCATATATTCTTTGGTATGGTATGTATGTGTGGTGGCCCAGTACAGGTGGTGTTACCCTGTACCTCTGCTGCCCTGTCAGGCAGCTTTCTTCAGTGTCCCCAGGGCCCCCTGCATTGTTTCCCCCCTGTATATATGTGTTTTATTGTGAAGTATGTTATATAATGTATGGTTACCTTAAGAGTTATACCAATGTAATGTGTCATGTGATTGTTACCCAGGAGGTATCAGTGACCAGCTGACCCCAAGAGTGACCAATGGGCTCCCTGCTAGTCTCTCCCATAAAAGCCGGGGAGGAGCTAGCATCTCTCTCTCTCTCTTCCTGCTGAGGTCCAGTGCAGTGCAGTCGGGCCTAGTGTGTGTGTCCAGAGTATTGGGGGCCTCAAGTCATGCCCTGCAGCCACAGTCAAGTGCAAGTAAGCTAAACCTGCAGCATTGTCAGTCATCAGTCAAGTCAGTCTCTTTCAAATTGTCAAGCAACGTGGTCTGCACCAAATTGTCTAGTCCTACTACAAGTCCCAGTAAGCCCTTAAGGTCTCTGAGTCACTGGTCACCTCCTTGGGCCCTGGCTGAACTGTATAGACTTTACCAACTGTCTACCCTCAGTAAAGCTACCGTTGTCCGTAACTTGGCGTTAGAGTCTTTATTCTTTATTTGATCCAGCGGTATACCTTCGGGTGGTTATAGGCTAAACCATGCCCTGGCATCACAAATACAAGGGGTTAATGCCATCTGCCCCTAGGGTAACAACATCTTCCCTACACCACACACCCCGCTACCACATATGGGAGTGGGGCCGCCATCAGGGGGGTACAAGGGATACCCCAGTAAGGGACCCGAAGCCCAGGGGGGCCCAGCCAGAACTGGCACTTTTTTTTTTATATTAGCGAGTCAGTGAGTGACAGTCACTCACTGATCGCTGGGACCGTCACACTATTGTCACGTCTGGACAGGGAAGGAGTGCACACTATTCTCGCCCACTCCCCTGTCCCTGCCTACTTACGCACCTGCCCTAGACAACAGGTCCGTAACCCCGGTTACAGTCCCTTCCTAAATAAGTAAGTGAGGGACAGTCAAAAAGTCAACACAATAAACTACAAAACTGACAAAAGGTCGGGAAAGGCTGGAGGTACACGACTAACAGAAAACAAACCTAAACACGCACACACAAAAATACGTAGTCAGAGGGCCAAGTCTAAACCTGGAGAGCACGAAGTACAGTAACAGAGTATCAAAGGGAAGTCAAAAGCTAAGCCAAAAGTCACAAAAACAGAATAAACAGAATGAGCACAGAGTTAGCTAGGTAAATTACTAAGAACTATCACAAGCAGGTACAAGTACAAAGGAAAAGATCAGATCAACCAAACAGGATATAAATATAGGGCACTGTTCACACAACAAACAAACTGGACTCCCCACTCCACTATAGGAGTAGCCATTAATAATAAAGCTAAATAGGCTACTGGCCAGCAGACACACTCCACCATGTGGACAAAATGCTGACCCAGTAGGAAACGGAAATATAATACAATACATGAAACACTATACTAGAACCGGATGAGTCTGAATAGACTCCAGAATACCAAACAGGAATATAAAATACAGAGCACAGGGTACAAGCAAGACTCAGACACAGTGTGAAAACAGACAGAGCAGAACGAACAAACATAATCCTAAACCTTTTTTGCGCCGTGATTTGTAATTTTTTTTGATACCACATTTGCATATATAAAAAACTTTTAATACATTTTTTATCAATTTTTGGGGGGAATAAAATATTATAAAAAAGCTGCAATTTTGGACTTTTTTTTTACGTTCACTCCGTTCAAAGTATGGGACAATTAACATTATATTTTAATAGTTCGGATATTTACGCATGCAGAGATACCAAATAGGTTGATAAAAGAAACACTTTTTTTACTTTTATTATTGCACTTTAATAGTCCTCATAGGGGACTATTAATAGCAATCATTTGATTGCTAATACTGTTCAGTGCTATGCATAGGACATAGCACTGATCAGTGTTATCGGCTATCTTCTGCTATGGTCTGTTCGATCACAGACCAGAGCAGAAGACGCTGGGAGATGGATGGAGGCAGGTGAGGGGACCTCCGTTCACCATTACAGATGATCGGATCGCCGCGGCAGTGCTGTGGGCGATCCGATTGTCCACATTAAGTGCCACACTTCTGCAGATGCCATGATCTGTATTGATCACGGGATCTGAGGGGTTAATGGTGGACATCCGCACGATCGCGGATGTCTGCCATTACCGGCGGGTCCCTGGCTGCTATCAGCAGCAGCGACCTGTCGCGCATGACCCAAGCATCGCTCCGATGCTCGCGGTTATGTATAGGACGTAAATATACGTCCTGGTGTGTTAAGTACCACCTCACCAGGACGTACATTTACGACCTGCGTAATTAAGGGGTTAAAGAGGGGCCACCGGATCCTCTAAAAAAACACAACACAAGCATAAAAACATACCAGAATTATTATTTTTACTAAAAATACCTGGGCGAACAAGTGGCTCCACGATTGCCATCTGGATGCAGATGCTTGGCTCAGGAATGGAGGAACGCCATACTGCAGCAGACAGGCCGAAGATGTCCTTGCATCTGGTTCACTTGAAAACGGAATCAGGAACATGGAAAGTGGCACCAGAGCAAGTGGTTTGGGTTGGTTTTTCTGTCAGGGACTGACCAGGGGGACAGGGAGATGAGTCCTAAACTGACCCTAAAACCGCTCTCCCTGCCTACTTGCCCATCCACCCTAAACGATGGATTGACAACTGGGCGCCGGTCCCTTCCTGCGCTAAAGTGCAGTGGCGTAAAAACACATAATATACATAGTCACAGGCCAGAACAAAAACGGAAAACTACTAGACAACCAGAAATACCAAACAGGATACAAATACTAACAGGGTAAGAATATAAACAGGCAAACAGAGCAGAATATAGTGCATTAACAAACAGTACATAAACCAGATATTAGATAAACGGAAAACATGATAAAATAAACAGGATAGAAATAAGGACACAAATTATGATGGAATTTGCGGAAATACATAAACAAAACAAAAATAACTTTAACCATCATACAGCAGCACAAATCACTTATCTCACAACAGAATTACACCAGCTTGATTTATAGAAATTTAACTTAGCACTGGAAAAGCTGAAAGTAAAACACTATTGGTTGGCTAATAGACCGGGCTCCTATCTTGCAAAACAAATAAATAAAATCTCTCAGAAGGGCATTCATTATCTGGAACTACCTACGGGAGTAAGAGTGCAGGACCCTAAGGTAATAGCAGATGAATTTGCAAATTATTATGAGGCACTATATTACCAAGAACAGATCATTCAATGGTACACCCATCTAGAACAGTAATAGCTTCATTTCTGTCTAGACTGGACCTTCCTTTACCTACAGAAATTCAGAAGAAGACATTAGATCAGCCAGTTACATTGGAAGAGGTTAGAAAAGCTATAAAAACCCTTAAAACAGCAAAAGCTCCGGGGCCAGACGGGCTAATTAATGAATTTTATAGAATTTTCGGAAACTGTATAGCTCCTTATTTAGTAGATTTATTTAATAATATATTTGAAACAGGGAAGGCCCCAAGTGAAATGCTACAGGCCACTATAGTGGCAATCCCCAAAGAGGGGAAAGAGTTGACGTCCCCTGCCCATTTCCGCCCTATATCACTCCTAAATACACACCTTAAATTATACTCAAAGATCTTGGCATCCAGGTTGGAGCAGGTCCCACCAAACTTGATAGGAGCAGATCAGGTGGGATTTGTCAGGGGGCGTCAGTCAGCTGATGGAACTAGAAGGACCCTTAATGTGAACTCGGCAGCGAGGTTCGGTCGGATGCCTTCTCTGTTCCTTGCACTGGATGCGGAGAAGGCATTCGACCGCATAAACTGGCTGTATTTGAGGATGGTATTGGAGAGGTTTGATATACCCCGAGCTATGGTGGATGCCATCATGGCTCTGTATAGTTCGCCCTCAGCAAGAGTGAGCGCAGGGGGGGCCCTGTCTAGATTTTTTTCCATATCAAATGGGACACGACAGGGATGCCCCCTGTCACCTACTATATTTGTTTTAATGATGGAGCCATTTGCTCAGGCTATTCGGGAAACTACAGAGATCGGGGGCATCCCTATAGGGTTAGTAGAACACAAGGTGGGCTTATTCGCCGACGATGTGATTCTTACTATAGTAAACCCTAAAGACTCATTGGAGTCGGTGATGCCATTGTTGAACCAGTTTAGTGAGATCAGTTATAAATTGAATTTGTCAAAAACAGTGGTACTCCCGGTGGTGATGGCCCCTGACGAGAGAAAGGAACTGGAGCAGAAGTACCCCTTTATGTGGAAGGAATCATCACTGATGTATTTAGGAATCAGACATATGATCTCCCCAGTACAAACAGTGATGTTTAATATAGAATGCCTTCAGAAACAAATTAAACTTTTTTGCAGTAAATAAGAAGGTATTACTCCCTAAAATTCTATATATATCTTCTCAAATCTGTCCCTAGAAGTCCCACAAACAGTAATAAAAAAACTGCAATCCACTTTGATTACATTTATTGCAAAAAAACAAACCAACTAGAGTAGCTTTTAAAACCTTATGTAGACCGACAGATCAGGGGGGATTGGGCTGCCCGGATCTTGGAACATATTACCAGGCAATTCATCTTATGCAATTACATAGATGGTGGCATAATGATCATATATTGAAATGGGTTGAGGCAGAAGCATGTATGACAAGAACCTCATCACTAAGAACTGCCCTGTGGATTATTGCTATACAGGGCAAAATAATTCCCACAACCAGTCCAACAGCTTTAGCAAGTATGAAAATTTGGATAAGAACGAATGTAAGTAAGCGGCGTGATGTGATTAAGTATGAAAATATAACAATGGAGGTAGTACAGCAATTAATCCCCGAGTCAAGATAACATATTCCTGCCCTTTGAGAAGATTAGTGTTAAATATAAGCTCCCTAGTAGAGAATTTTTTAAATATTTACAGTTGCGCCACTTAATTAGCACATTTAAATTTAAGGAGAAGGCCCCTTCTTTATCTTTTGGGATAGTGTTCTCCAATCCGGGGAGGAATAAGGGGGAATCTCACTAGCTTATAAAACCTTCAATATAAACCACAGGGCTTAACTAAATTTCAATAAGACTGGATGAAGGACTTAGGTATGGAGATACCTTTAGAAATATGGTCACCGTCCTTCTCTCTCCCAACCAAAGTCTCACATTGTGTAGCACACTTTGAAGTGTCCCGTAAATTACTCTACCGTTGGTACTTTACTCCACAACGAATGGTGAAAATGGGACTTGGGACTTCAGATTTGTGCTGGAGGTATGGAGTGGAAGAGGGGTCTTTATTGCATATATGGTGGAACTGTAAACCCATATGTCGAGTTTGGCGAGAGATTTGGGATTAATTGGGGAAACTATTAAAAGAAATACCATGGGGACCAGAAGTAGCTCTGCTATCATTAAGATTAGATAAATTACCACTCTTTAAACAAATAGCAATATTTCATATACTATCTATAACTCGTCTGGCAATAGCTAAAAGATGGAAGTCCCAGGAGACCCCTTCGCTAAAAGAAATAATAAATTCCCTTAAATATGTAGGCACAATGGAGTGGTTGAGATTGAGGCGGTTGAGTAGCTCAGATGGGGTTAAGAAAGAAACACAAATATGGGAACAACTAAGTAACAAATTATCAGCTTTAGTATCGGAAGAGGAGGGAGGGACGGATTGAGAAGCTTTAAGGAAAGAAAAGAGGCTGGAAAGAGAAAGAGAGAGAGAGAGTATAGGTGAGAGAATGGATCAGAAAGTAGAGAAGGCAATTTATTGATTTATTAATTTTTTCCTTTTTTTTTTCTTTTTCTTTTTTCCTTTTTCCTTTTCTTGTTTTAGTTTTTTTCCCCTTGCATGACTTATAATGCAGATTATAGACATTGCTAAGATGTATGTAAAACAATACTGATACTAATAAAACTTAAAAAAAACACTGCACTATGCATGCTGATGCCTGCCTGAGGTCACCTAGCGATGGGATGTCTGTTTGAGCCCAGAGGACCCAAGCACAGCAGGGAGAAGCAGTCACCAGGAGAAGAGAGGAGCACCCCAAAAGAGGCAGAAATATTAAATTGCAGTGGAAGGCAGATGAAGACAACAAATGTCTGGGGGCCACTATTAACGGAGGGGCCTACCGAAACTATATCGGGCCCCCATATAGTTTGGGTAGGCCCGTCTGTTAATAGTTGCCCCTATATAGTTTGGGTATGCCCGTCTGTTAATAGTTGCCCCTATATAGTTTGGGTATGCCTGTCTGTTAATAGTTGCCCCTGTTAACAGAAGGGCCTACCTAAACTATATAAAGCAATACCGACCAACTAAATATACATTTTATTGCATAACCCCTTAAGGATGCAGTTTGAAGCAAGCTCAGGTGCTTAGCGTTCTTCATACCCAGTGGGTCCTGTCTGCTCTCAGCAGCCAGGACCCACGGCTAATGCCGGACATCACGATCAGGCAGATGTACGGCATTAACCCTTTAGATGCCGCGATGAAAGTTGTTTACACGTCTAAATGCAGGAAATCGTAACACATGTGAATAAGCCCCTTCCCTAATAAAAGTCTGAATCACCCCCTTTTCAAATAAAACTTTGTAAACGAAAATAAATATATACTTTTGTGTTATCACGGTCTGCATAAATGTCTAAACAATATATTACATTAAATTACAATATATTACATTAAACCACACGGCCAATGGCATAAGCGTAAAAAACATACCAAAGTCCAAAATCCAAATTTTTGGCCTCCATAAAAAAAAAATTTATAAAAAGCGATCAAAAAGTCCCATTATGACAAAAATGGTACCTAGATAAACTACAGATCACAGCGCAAAAAAAATAAGCCCTCATACATTCCCATTTACCACAAAATCTAACAAAGTTATAGGGGTCAGAAGAGAAGAATTTTAAGCATGCTGATTTTTGTTCAAAAAGGTATGATTGATTTTAGTATACAGACTTGATCAGTAACAGTATGATGGTAATATGTATGGTGATAATATTCCTCCTTGTATACTGGTATTATTGGTAATATTGGTTTCAGAATACAGGATTTGGTCAGTAACAGTATGATGGTAATATGTATGGTGATAATATCCCTCCTTTTATACTGGTATTATGTGTGATGGCAATATTTTGCCTTATATATTGGTGCAATAAAACTGCATGGCGGGCCCTGGGGCAGATTTGGGGCTGGGCCACTGGGGGCCCAGGTCTTGCGTTGTGTAAGGGGCCCCACGATTTCTGATGGCAGCCCTGTATGGGAGTGCAGAGGATAAAAGAATGGATTTTTATTTGTATGTTTTACATTGATTTTTATTGTGGCAGGTTGTGTGTCCGATGCCATTAATTTATGGAGGGACAAAACTGCCTGCTGTTCGGCAAAATCCATACTTAAAGGGGTACTCCGTTGTCCCAGCATTCGGAACATTTTGTTCTGAACGCTTGAAGCAGGTGGCAGGGGGTTGTGACGTCACTGCCACGCCCCATTATGATGTCACATCACGCCCCCTCAATGCAAGTCTATCGGAGGGGGCGTGGTCCCTCCCATAGACTTGCATTGAGGGGGCGTGGTGTGACGTCACTGTTACGCCCCCTCGTGACGTCACACCACGCCCCCTCAATGCAAGTCTATGCATATGTGGTATCGCCATGTGAGGAAATGCCTGAATTATAAAAATATATAATTAATTAAGTTGCACGGTTAATGGCGTACGCGTAAAAAAATTCCAAAGTCAAAAATAGCGTATTTTTGGTCACTTTTTAAATCATGAAAAAATGAATAAAAAGCGATCAAAAAGTCCGATCAATACAAAAATGGTACCGCTAAAAAATTCAGATCACACCGCAAAAAATGAGCCCTCATACCGCCCCGTACGCGGAAAAATTTTGTTTTTTTCCAGAAGTACGACAAAATCAAACCTATATAAGTAGGGTATAATTTTAATCATATGGACCTACAGAATAAAGGGAGGGTGTCATTTTTGCCGAAAAATGTACTGCGTAGAAACGGAAGCCCACAAATTTACAAAATGGTGTTTTTTCTTCAATTTTGTCGCACAATGATTTTTTTTCCGTTTCGCCATAGATTTTTGGGTAAAATGACTGATGTTATTACAAAGTAGAATTAGTCGTACAAAAATAAGGCATCATATGGATTTTTAGGTGTAAAATTATTACAAAGTTATGGTTTTTTAAAGGTAAGGAGGAAAAAACAAAAGTGCAAAAATGGAAAAACCCAGGGTCATGAAGGGGTTAACTAATTAACAGTGTAAGACATGTAAGAAACATTACAAGTATCAACACATTTTGACTCATTTTCTGATTCAAAGAAATGTCTCTTTATGGTTAAATTACGTACATATTTGTTGATATCACATAATGTGAACAAATTGAAAGTATTAGTGGGTGCAACGTTAAAGGGGTACTCCGGCACTTAGACATCTTATCCCCTATCCAATGGATAGGGGATAAGATGCCTGACTGCAGGGGTTCCGCCGCTGTCGATCATGCCCCCCCCCCCTCCTTCGTTGTCATATTCCTGCTTAGCCAGTCGTTCCATTCTTCCACGGACTTACTGGAGAAAACTGCTGTGGGGACGGCCACCCCTGGGGATCATCTGTTTGTCTATATGGTTTAACATATTCTGATCCCGCCAAGGACAAGTTTCATCATTAAGCAATATTTCAACTCATGTAACAGCACTTTAAAATCCACTCGATTCTGTTCCACTAGTCTGGTAGCGGAAAATATTTGCACAGCTTTGGCTGGGTAGATTAACAGCACACATACTAAAACATTACATGTCGAAGACGTCGCCTGTGAGTTACTGCAAAATATATATGCAATATGACAACATGCAAGAAGACTCAGAATAGTGAGGATAGTAATTTTTTATTTGTTACCCATAAACATGTTGCGTTTCAATAAAAGTTGCCTTGATCAACTTCTGCTGAAACATCACATGTTTATGGGAATCAAAAAATTAACACAGCCTATAAGCACTATTTTGAGCCTCCTTGGATACTGTGATCTTAGATATATTTTGTATTGAAATCTTGACAAGTGTTTTGCATGATCACTTGCATGAGGGATGGTTTCCAGTCTGTCTTTTTAATTTTATTTTTTTACTTTTGTGTACCTGTCAGTGACTGGATGTACAGTATCTCACATTATTGAGTACATGTTTCACATTTCTGTGTGACAACATTGAAGATATGACCCTCTGCTACAATGTAAAATAGTGAGTGCACTGGAGGCGTGCCGGCCGCAGCGTGACTTCGCGGCCAACACGCCACCTCCATTTATCTCTATGGGAGAGGCGGGGAGACAGCATTTGTGCCTCCCTGCCTCTCCCATAGAACTGTATGGGGGCATACCGTCGACCTTAGAGAGGTCGATGCTACGTGCATTAGCCGCTCACATAGAGCAGCAATGTGGGGGCCCGTGATCAGACACTTAGCCCTTATCCTGTGGATAGGGGATAAGTTGTCTCTTGCTGCAGATGTCCTTTAAAGGGGTTGTGCACTGCCCTGGCTTTCGGAGCTCCGCACGCAGCGTCCGGAAGTTCATTACTCCGAACGCTGTGTGCGGGCTTCCGTGTTCGCGGCCGCCGTGCGTGACGTCACCCCCGGCCCCCTTTTGACGTCATGCCTGCCCCCTCAACGGAAGTCTATTGGAAGGGGGCGCGACCGCTGTCACTCCCCCTTCCCTTATACTTTGGTAGAGGGGGCGGGCGTGATGTCACGAGGGGGCCAGGCCTGTTTTTTTTAATAAAGTGTAAAAAAATAAACAAATGAATGGCCCTTTCCCAATAAAACCTTGTATTATCATCCCTCCCCCCCCCCCCCCAAAAAGAAGAAGAAAAGCCCAAACCTATACATAAGAAGTATTGCCTTGTCTGCAATGACTTGTACAATAAAACGATCATGGTATTTGTCCCACATGGTGAACGCTGTAAAAAAAAAAAAAGTAAATGAAATAAAAAGATACGAACAAAAATGCAAAAAAAAAATGTACGCAAATTTGGTCCAAAATGTGAAATAAAAGAAGATTTAAAAAGGTATCATGAATCACAAAAATGGTATCAATAAAAAGTACAGCTTGTCCCGCAGAAAGTAAGCCCCCACACAATGCAGTTGGACAAAAACAAAGTTATGGCTGTCAGAACATAACACAAAAAAAGGGTAGAAAAGGATTTTGTTGAGAAAAGGAAAAAGAACAAAAAAAGCTATATAAAATGGGTATCGCCATGATCGTACTGATCCGCATAATTTTTACCATACAGTGAATGCCAAAAAAAAAAGATAAAAAAAAAAAAGTCAGAAATTTTCACATTTTTCACAATATTTTGGAGTTTTTCACAAAAATGCAGCACGAATCAAAAAACATGAATGATGCAGGGGGATTGGGGGGAGATTGATGCGGGGGTCTTGGGGGGGGGGGGGGGGAGATGAATGATGCAGGGGTCTCGGGGGAGGGGGGAGGGGAGATGAATGATGCAGGGGTCTTGGGGGGATGAATGATGCAGGGGTTTTGGGGGGGGGGATGAATGATGCAGGGGTCTTGGGGGGGTTGAATGATGCAGGGGTCTTTGGGGGGGGGGTTTGAAGGATGCAGGGGTCTTGGGGGGGGGATGAATGATGCTGGGGTCTTTGGGGGGGGGGAGATGAAAGATGCTGGGGTCTTGGGGGGGGGGGAGAGAGGATGAATGATACAGGGGTCTTTGGGGGGGGGGGTAGATTAATGATGCTGGTGGGGAGTGTTAAGGCAGAAAGGGACAGGGGGGCCTGAGGGGGGGGGGGGGGGGAATTGTAAGGATAAATGATGCATGGGCCTTGGGGGGGGTAGAGAAGTCTGCAGGAGGACTGAGGGGACCCAACCACATATATGTGCATACTGTGGAATCACCACAGTGGAATTCCTCCACCAAAATGGACGTACATCCAAAGAACGAACATGTTCGTTCTTTAGGTGGATGTCCATTTAGCAGGTGGAATTCCACCGGACTGCATTGTCATCTATAGAGAGAGCGCACATCTGTACATTTCTTCAGCCAATGGCTTCAGTGGTGTCTGCAGCAAGCAGCCATTCCTCCAACTAAATGTCCACAGTGTGAAGAAGCCCTTAGGGGTCTGCAGGAGGAGGGGAAAAATGTGTCTGGGGGGGGGGGGGGGGGGAGTACATGGGTGGGATTCTGATAAACAGAGGAAACAGTGTCTGGCAGTATTATTTTAGGGGTCATGTTGTCTTACAGGGTTATAATGATTATTGTTGTCATATAGAGGATGAGGATCTACTAACAAAGTAACCAATGATGTCCGGGTGTCAGACTCTGCAGAGGAAAATGGAGCTGAAAGACGACAAGGACCAGATGAAGAAAAAAAGTAAAGACAACAGAGAAGACGTCTCCCGTGAGTCATTATACAATTGTGTATTCTTCTGACGGCGCCCCATCCAAGCTGGAGTCACTTGTCATTTCTGCAGTGATGATGGGTGACAACGTACCCCAATCTGTGGCTGTTCAACTGTTACAAAACTACAACTCCCATAATGCCTGAATCTTTGCATGCATGATGGGAGTTGTAACTTTGCAACAGCTGGAGAGCCACTTAAACCGAGGTGATTTTAGAGTATGCAGCCCATTTTATTTTAATGGGTGTCTGACTGCTGCGACCCCCACTGTAAAAAAAAAAAATAATAAAAAAAAAAAAATGGGCTGCATAGTCTAATATAGCCAAGCCTATTTTTGCTCCCAGTCTGGAAATAAGTGTATTACAGGTATTTCCCTACCTTTAACTCTACTGTTGTTGCACAACTACAGCTCACATCATACTCTTCTGTCTGCATGATGGGAGTTGTAGTTTTGCAACAGCTGGAGAGTTCACATTTGGGGGGGGGGGGGGGCAGGCATAGTGGCATAGTTTATATGGGGGGGGGGGAGAGGGATCATGGCACAGTTCATATGGGGGGGGGGGCATTGTAGCACAGTTCTTATAGGGGGTAGGCTTAAATGCCAGTATTATACTCAGAAACAGAGTTAAGGGCAGTGTTATATCACGGGCATGGTGTTTAACAGCATTATATTTAGGTACACAGCATGTGGTAGTATTATATTCAGGGGCAGAGTGTGTGACAGTTGGAGAACAATTATGACAATGTTTTACAACAGGCAGCACCTATTTCTGGCATGCCACTGCGGACACTAGGCGAGAACCAGGTCTTAGCATGTAGCTTGAACCTTCACTGAATTGCAGACCTGGATAAGCAGACCCCTACTAAAAGTGGTTAAGTACTCCTGATTTAGCGAAAAGACTGCACCACAACAATATCAGAATTATAGGCAAGCCTGAGCGTGCAGAGGAGCAAAGCCCCAGCGCATTTGTGGAAAGCTGGCTGAAAGACCTGTTCCCGCATGTGGACTTTTCTCCTTCGTTTGCGGTGGAGAGGGCGCATCGCGTCCCGGCGAGACCTCCCATACCTGGCGCCCCACTGAAACCACTGCTGGCCAGACTTCTAAACTGTAATGACGGGGACTTGGTTCTATGCTCGGCATGAAGACTCCCTGAGATACGCCATGACAATACCCAGGTGTCAATATTTCCTGACTTACAATGACACAGGGCTATGTTTGCTGCAGTCAAGGGCCGCCTGCACAACAAAAGGGATTGCTTACTCTATGGTCTACCCTGCCAGGCTGCCGGTAGTGGACAGAGATCAAGCCATGTTCTTTTCTACCCCCCTCCCCCCTCCCGGAGGCTGATGGCTGGCGCCAACGCCAGCGCCGTGTCAACTGACCTTGGACTGGCTGGCTCACCAGTGACTCCTTAATGCCTTCTAAGTTCACTGCATGTCTCATCTGCTGACCCTCGTCTGTTGATATGAACTTTGCTATGGCTGCGGTGTTATAGATGCTATATGCCCTCACCTTCATCCTCAGACTGTCTTACCTCTGGGACAATGTATATGGGTACAACTGCCTTTTCTGGCCCTCCAGGCCAGGACTCTGTTCTTGCTGCAGTTATCTTATATCCCTGCTTGCTTAGATTCTCCTTACATGTTCTTTTTTGCTGCTTGTATTCTCTGGTAATCCCTTTTGCTATTTCTCCTCTGGTTCATCCCTTACTTTTCTTTATTTCTTCTCTCCTCCAGGGGTGTCCTCTGGCTTTCTTTTATATTTACATCCTATATACTCCCCTTCTTCCTTCTCCTTAGCTGCTTCTTCTTCCCCCCTCCTCCCTATTCTTTCCCCTTCTACCCTATCCCGGTTTCTCTCACTCAGCTCAAATTCTCCTCACTTTGGCTCTCTGCTTTCCTCCTCTTCTCTTTTCTTCTATCCCTTTTACATCCCTTCTCCTCCCTTTTTTTTAGCTACTTTACCTCTTGGCTTTTCTTCTTTCTACTTAGTTTGTGAAGCACGTTCTTACATGCAATTAACTCCTCTCCCCACTAGATGGCGCCATAGCCACAGAGAGTCTGTATGTACTTCACTGTTGAACTCTGTTAGTTTGTCCTTCTTATTCATTATCTGGAAGGTACACTGGTTTGTAGGTCCTCATTGGTATCTGCTCATTTTGCTATTTAACTAATGTGGCATGCTCTCTTTATTTTTGTCACTAGTGTCTACTGGTTTATATGCTGCCACAGCCTTCATGTTATCTGTACCTGCTGATATTGAAGTATGGCGTCTTTAAAAAGGTACTTTTTGGAATGTGAGGGATCTTGGGTCACCTAAAAAGAGGCTGTTGGTCTTTACACAGATGCATAGACTTAATCACTCTGCAGGAGACCCATATGACTCCAGACAGGGCCCACTTACAGTCTAGGTCTTGGGTGCAATGGTCTCAACATACCTTTCATACCTCCTTCTCCGGAGGGGTGTCTGTCCTGGTCCACAGATATGTTAGATGGGAGCCCACTGCGGTTTGCAAAGAGCCTCATATTGCCGGTTTGTTTTTATGTATGCTCAATGCTCATGCGCTCCTTTTTTTGTATATTCCTACTCCAGCTATCTAGATATTGTTCATCGAGCTATTGCCTTTGCTGCTGGTTACCCTAATGCTTGCACTATTTGAATGGGTGGTTTCAATTTGGTACCGGACACACTGCTAGATAGGCATAACTCTGGGGGTCAGGCCTCGGTTATCTCCACTCTCCTCACTTTTGAAGGAGGTGGGGTGGCTTGACGCTTACCGACTCATGCTTCACTATTGGTAGGAATGCCCTCTCACGTATAGACTTGGCCCTTGGAAATGCCCTTTGTTATACCTAGGTAAAACAGGTCACCTATGAACCTAGAGCCATCTCGGATCAATCCCCCGTGTGCGACTCTTCTAGTGTCAAACTCTGTAGGCCCCAGGCGGAGGAAGATTCACCCCTTATGGTTAGACCTTATTGGTGAGTCAGATAGGATCCTGGACCAATTGTCCGTATTCTTACAACATCATCTGCTTGAGGGTTCGCCTTATATGGTGTGAGAAACTTTGAAGGCATACCTACGTGGATGCCTTCGTTCCACTATTTCTTTTCTTAAAAGGGACACCTCTAGGCAAGAGGTGGAGTTGGCCAGCAAGTGTTTGGAGTTGGAGGAGAGGTTTTAGATCCTTCTGAAACGAACAAACAGGCGTGGCTGTCTATGGGCCGCCTTTACATGATGCATTTACATGATGCATTTAAATGAGAAGATGAATAGAAAACTATTTTTCACGAAACAATTTTACTTTGAACATGGGAATCAGTCCGGTAAATTACTAGCCCATTTGGTGCAGCAGTACTCTGCTGCTCCGCCCATTCTTAAAATTCGGGCTTTAGATGGCTCTATCTTGATTGACAGCTCTGACATAGCCGGCTGGTTCTCCTCCTTTTATGCAGTTCTATATACGTCTAGGGCGCACTACAGTTTGGCCCAATTACACACCTACCGGGACACCATTGATATTCCTGCTCTCATAGCAGATCAACGTGAATTGTTAAATTCCCCTCTTACTCTACTTGAGTTGCAGGATGCTATTGCTGACATGGCCAAAGGTAAATCTTCTGGACCAGATGGTCTTCGCCCTGGAGGTTTATCTTAGGTACTCTGAAATACTCCTTCCCGCGCTTCTCAACATGTACACTGTGGCATTTAGGGAGGGGGATTTTCCTCCTTCCTTGTACGATGCTACTATTGTAGTCTTATTGAAACCGGACAAGGATCCTACTGATTGTGGTTCTTATCGCCCAATCTAATTATTGAATCTGGATTATAAACTCATAGCTAAAGTTTTGGCCAACCACCTAAATCACGTGATCCTCTCCATTATCCACCTCAGACAATATTAGGAGAGTGCAAGTGGCTGTCCAGGTGGGGGTAGCTTATCATGGAGACTGGGCCTTGGCTGCACTTGATACGGCCAAGGCTTTTGACTCAGTTAAAAGGGGGTACCTTTCTGCAGTTCTTGATCGGTTTGAGTTTGGGGATAATTTTAGGTGCTGGGTATCCATCTTGTATAAGGATCCTCGAGCTCAGGTTCTGATTAATGGTATATGTTCACAGCCCTTTGCTCTGGGGAGGGGCACGTGTCAGGGGTGCCCGCTGTCTCCGCTTCTTTTTGCGGTGGCAGTGGAGCCCCTGGCCCTGCTCATTAGGCAGGATACATTCTACACGGGTATGTCCCTTGGGGGTGGGGAGGAGCGTATAGGTCTCTATGCTGATTATATGGTCCTATTCATGTCCCGCCCTGAGGAGATGCTTCCCTACTCTATACAATTGCTTGAAAGATTTGGTAGTTTCTCAGGACTGTGTATAAACCGGTCCAAATCTGCATTTATGCCGCTCTTGGGCTCTCCTCGGACTTCAGTAGTGTGTGGTCTGCCGGTGGTCTCCACAATTAAATACCTGGGAATTTACATTAAGGGTACATTCCCGCACGGCGTATTTGCTGCTGTGTATTTTATTTTCTCTGTTGAAGGCAATGGGTAGGAAAATATGCAGCACCAAATACGCAGCAAAATACACCACGTGGGAATGCACCCTAATAGGGACTCCCTGCGTGATCTTGCCATTAATGTTATGCCCCTATTGTCCTATATACAAGGTAAGTTCAAATTGTTGAGTTCTCTCCCTCTGGCAGTGGCGAGTCGCATTAGTTTTATTAAGCTGATTATCCTCCCAAAATGTTTATATATCTTGGAGCACTCAACGGTACCTGTGCCTAAATCCTTTTTTCTCACTCTGCACTCACTATTTGCTCCCTTTATCTGGGGTCCGAATAGGCATACGTTTAAGTGGTCTACCTTTTAGCGCCCTAAATTGGCGGCAGGGGCAGCCCTGTCGGACCTTCATCTCTATTATTTAGCTGGCCAACTCAGGTACTTGCGACACTGGGTGCTCCCTGATCCCCTGCGAACGGCGGAGTGTACGCTGGCTAGATATGTGTAGCTCCCCTCCCTTCGCCCACTGTTAGAGGGTCCCCCAGCGGGAGACTTGCTCCCTCTGCACAAACTAGCTGTCCAGGTGTGGAAGGCCACCAAGCAGATCTATTCATTTGCTTATGTCCCTGTGGACCTTCCTCTTTGGCACAACCCACATCTCTCTCTCCTCATGGGTTCTCCGGATTCCAACTTTTGGACGGGCTATGGGGCTATTTTACTGGAACACCTTTTTACTGACAATGTTCTGTGCTCCTTTCTACAACTCTAGACTAAGTTTGGGGTCCCAGGGAAACATTTTATAAATTGCGCCATGCTGTTAATCTCAGATGGCAGTCCTCCAATCTACGCCTATCCACTGATTGGAGTGCTAAGCTCACAGGGTCCCAGAGGCCTGGTTTCCATCCTCGGAGGCATGCCACAGATGCTCCACCCCTAGGGCAGACTTTTTGCACCTTATTTGAGATTGTTCCTATGTGGCATCCTTTTTTTGGCGGGGGGAGTCCTGCAATTGCTAAATTCTATAGTGGCCCCACTGATCCCGGCTGATCCCCTAGTTTGTCTCTTCGGTATCCTGGATGTGGAGGTGTGGCCCCATCATGTACGAACGTTCCTCAGGGAGTTCCTATTTATGGCCAGAAAGGTGATTGCTTATCACTGGGGGATCCTCGACCCCCAAGTGGGAGAAGTTGGTTAATTCTGTTATCCCGTTTTCTAAAGTGGTCAATAGACATAGGAATTGCCCGACTAAGTTTGAAAAAAGTATGGAGACCCTGGTGCTCCTCCATATCTACCCAATGTTCTATGGCTTCAATTCGTGACTTGACGGCCCCACAGATGTTTTAAGATATAATACGCTAGATTTCCTTATTCTTATGTTATTCTTATTTTACTACAATTATATGGCTATGGTTAGGTTCTGGAACCTGATGCACTAATGCACCTACTTTTGTATGTTTTCTTAGCGCGTACAAGCACATGTGTTTGTTCTTTGTCAATTGGCAGATTTACCTGAGTTAATGTGAGCGAATATTAATTGGTAATGTACTTTGCACTTTATGATGTATATCCTTTTGCTATGTACCTTTTTATTGCCTGCCTTTTCCTCTTGTCATGCCGATGGTTTTATACACTTCAATAAAACGAATAAAAAAAAATAAAAAATAAAAGCATGTCATAGTTATTACCACTTAATAAGAGACACGTGCCAGATTTGAAAAATTGGGCTTGGTCATTGAGGTAAAAACCGGTGGCATCCTTAAGGGTTTAAAGGGGGTACTCCACCCCTAGACATCTTATCCCCCATCCAAGGATAGGGGATAAGAGGTTTGATCGCGGGGGGTCCCGCCACTGGGGACCCCCGTGATCTCTCCTGCAGCCCCCTAGTCATCTGCAGCACGGAGCCGAAGTTTGCTGACCGTGAACCGCCCCTGCCTAGGAAACCTGCCCCTGCTCCCCGCAATTTCAATTACCGCAATCCTCCGCCCAATAGACTCTCGGGGACTCAAAGGCCCTTTTACACTTACTGTAATATGTCAGGACGTTCGTTGGAAAATGCAGTGCTGGGATTTAAACAGATTTCCCCTGAGGTCGTGGACCGGCCCTCAGGAAAACAGTCATCAATCCCTGAATGACCTAAGTCAGGACTCTCACTTTATGTTGCCTCCTGCCCCTATGTAAACGTTATTGTAGAAGGTGTACCGTTGGAGGCATTGATAGATACAGGGTCACAAGTGTCTACTATACTTAAAAGTGTTTTCTATCAGCATTGGGATGCTAGTTTACTGTGTGAGACTGATGATGTTAACTTCCAAGTAGTTGCGGGTAATGGCCAACCAGTCCCCAGACATGGATACTGGGAGCCAACCATTCAGTTGGGAGAGCATGTACTTAGCGGGCCGGGAGTGATTGTAACTAATGTGACAGATAAGGGCTCTGCTGAGTTTATATTGGGGATGAACATTATGAAGAATTGTTTCACTGAAGTGTTAGATGACCTGCATGCCTCTCTTCCCCATTTGTCCTCTTCAGGATGCAGGATGCGCAGCACCACTTGAAAGTTCTACAGGTGAAGCAGAAGTTTTCCAACAAGCAAGTGGAAATCTGCAGAGTGCGAATTCAAGATATCAGGTCGTTGACCTTACAACCCAACACGGAGACCGTCATCTAGTGTCGTGCACATCCCGGAGTCAAGAATAGGAACTATCATGCCCTGCTGGAACCAATGCAATTGGAAGATCATTCTCTTGTTCGAACTGTGAGAAGCCTTGTCACTTTCACCAACAGGAGATTCCCGATGCGGTTAGTAAACCTGTCTGACTCTGCTACTGTCTTGCCCAAATATACTCCTGTAGCCCAGCTGTACCTCCAAGTGGCCAAAGGATGTGAGCCCTCCAGAGCCCTGGTGGGTGCAACTTTGAGAAAACACTACCCCAAGGGACTAAATCAATGGAATCATGAATGCTGCCACGAGGTACCATGAGGCTTTCAGCAAGCACTCCACAGACTTCGGGCAGACTTCAATGAACCAGCACAGAATCCTCACAGGTGACAGCCCACCTATCAAGGAAAGGCACCATCCGGGTTGCGCCCGGCATGTATCAGACTGTCAAGAAGATGCTGGCAGACATGAAAGAGGCTGTTACGCCGAGCGCTTCGGGTCCCTGCTCCTCCTCGGAGCGTTCACGGCGTCTCTCTCCCTGCAGCGCCCCGGTCAGTCCCGCTGACCGGGAGCGCTGCACTGACATGGCCGTCGGGGATGCGATTCGCACAGCGGGACGCGCCCGCTCGCGAATCGCATCCCAAGTCACTTACCCGTCCCGGTCCCCTGCTGTCATGTGCTGGCGCCGCTCTCTAGGGCGCGCGCGCGCCAGCTCTCTGAGACTTAAAGGGCCAGTGCACCAATGATTGGTGCCTGGCCCAATTAGCTTAATTGGCTTCCACCTGCTCCCTGGCTATATCACATCACTTCCCCTGCACTCCCTTGCCGGATCTTGTTGCCTTGTGCCAGTGAAAGCGTTTGTGTTGTCCAAAGCCTGTGTTACCTGAACTCTTGCTATCCATCTTGACTACGAACCTTGCCGCCTGCCCCGACCTTCTGCTACGTCTGACCTTGCCTCTGCCTAGTCCTTCTGTCCCACGCCTTCTCAGCAGTCAGCGAGGTTGAGCCGTTGCTAGTGGATACGACCTGGTTGCTACTGCCGCAGCAAGACCATCCCGCTTTGCGGCGGGCTCTGGTGAACACCAGTAGCCTCTTAGAACCGGTCCTCCAGCACGGTCCACGCCAATCCCTCGCTGACACAGAGGATCCACAACCTGTAAGCCGAATCGTGACAGAGGCAGACATAAATCGAGAAAAGTCAGAGACCCTGGGCGGCGCCTCTTGTCCTAGTCAAGAAAAAAGGACAGAACCATTCACTTCTGTGTCGACTACAGGAAATTGAACAATGTCAGCTGGTTACTTCTCCACCCTGGACTTAACCAGTGGATATTGGCAAGTGCCCATGGCTGTGGAGGATCGGGAGAAGACTGCCTTCGTGACACCCTGTTACATTCCAGCATCTGATGGAAAAGTGCCTGGGCCATCTGAATTTTCAAAGTGTCTTTTTGTACCTGGACGATGTCATTGTGTATTCCAAGCTCTACCAGGAACACCTTAGCCACCTGTCAGATGTCTTCCAAGTCCTGAAGTATGGGTTTAAGATCAAACCATCAAAAGTGTCACTTGCTCAAACCTCAGGTCCACTACTTGGGTCATGTTGTTAGTGCAGAGGGAGTCCAGCCTAATCCTGAAAAGGTGTCAAGAACTGGCCAACCCCGCGCACGGTGAAAGAGGTCAGGAGCTTCCTGGGGTTTGCCAGCTACTACCTCCGTTTCATTCCCCACTTTGCCCAGCTTGCCAAACCCCTCACAGCTCTCTTACGTGGTACAGTGAAGGAGAACTACAATCGAAGACTACCTGTTGAATGGGCCAAAGAGCAATAGACGGCGTTTCAAGCTCTCAAACGTCTGCTGGCAGAACCACCCATCTTGGCATATCCAGACTACAGTCAGCCATTCTGGCTGTATACTGATGTCAGTTTTGAAGGTCTGGGAGCTGTCCTGTCCCAAGTCCAGGAAGGGCAAGAGTGAGTAATTGCCTATGCCAGTCGTAACCTGCGAGGAGCAGAGAAGAATGAAGCAAATTTCTGCTCATTCAAGTTGGAACTTCTCACCTTGGGGTGGGCCGTGACCAAAAAGTTAAAAGACTATTTGGCTGCCATGCCATTTACTGTCTACACGAATAATAATCCGTTGGCCCATCTGAACACTACCAAGTTGGGTGCCATTGAGCAGCGTCAGGCTTCAAGATTAGCCACAGTTTCACCATCAAGTAAAGAAGCAGCAAGTCAAATGTCAATGCCGATGTACTGTCTAGGATTACCCCCCCAGCGAAGAACCCCCTGTCAAAGATGTGTGGGAAGACATGGAGATGCCCCCATTTTATCAACGGTTCATGAACCAGAATGTTGTGAACCCAGGTCCAAAAAGGTTAAAGAAGACCTATACACCTGGACTCTTCAGGATGAAAGTCGAGTCATGGGGGATCTGTTGGACTACCTTCTGGCAAAAAAGGTACCAACCCATCTTCACCTGGCTCAGTGTGACTACGAGGAAGCAACTATTTGTGCACAAAGGACTGTTGTACCGAAATTCTTTGGATCTGGTCTTTGGTGATCGACTTCATCAGATTCTGGTTCCCGAAGAGATGTGGCAATGGTCCTCAACGCATACTATGATCAGTCGGGACACTTTGGAGTCCACAAGACCGAAGCTACTGTCAGGCAAAGATTCTATTGGATTGGAATGCGGAGCGACATTGAGAAATGGTGCAGTAAATGTGTTGTCTGTAACATCACCAAGAACGTGCGCAAGGACGCACCCCTCCATTCCATCCAGAGTCAAAGGCCCAACCAGTTGGACGTGCTAGACCATGTCAAGTTGTCTCCTACCTAGTCCGGGTACACTTATACTCTCACCATGGTGGATCACTACTCTAAATGGGTTGTTGTTGTACCCATTAAAGACCACACAGCCAAGACAGCGGCCCAGTTGTTGTACTCCAACTGGGTGAAAACCCTTGGGTGTCCAGAATCTGTCCAGACAGATCGTGGAATGGCCTTCGAGGCCCAACTCTTTCAAGAGCTGTGTCAATTCCATGCCTGCAAGAAACTCCAGACTATTGCTTACCACCCCCAGGGGAACGGGCTCTGTGAGCACATAAATCCAGTCTTTATCCACATGTTGCAAGCAGCCTCTGTCTCAAGACAAGAATAGTGGCCCCGACTGCTGCCCGAACTATTGAAGATCTATAATAACAGTCCTTTCTACTTGATGATGGAGCAACATGGGCAGCTGCCTAAAGACTGAACATTTGGGCTTCAAGCCCAGTTCAACAACTCTCCGCAAGCCTCCCTGGGTCTCTGACCACCAGAGAAGAATCCAAGAGGCCAAAGGGGTGACCTATGGGCTCCCTGCTAGTCTCCCCCATATAAGCCCTGGGTGGAGCTCTCTCTTTTCCTTACAAGTCTTTGCTGAAGTCAAGTCGAGTCTTAGAGAATGTCCAGAGTCATAGGAGGCCTCGAGTCCAGTCTGCAGCCACAAGCAGCTACAAGTAAGCCACAGTCTCAGTATTGTCAGTCAAGTCAGTCATCAGTTACAGTCACCATTTTTCAAGTCAATGTGGCCTGCATTAGGTTGACTCCATCTATGACAAGTCTCAGCAAGCCCTTAAGGTCTGAGTCATTGATCACCTCCATGGGCCCTGGCGAACTGTATAGACTTTACCATCTGTCTACCCTCAGTAAAGCTACAGTTATCCGTAACTTAAAAAAACAACGACCTCCAGCCCAGTGGATAGTAGGGTGCTGAGGGACCAGGCAACAGTTGAAGCAATCAGCTTTATTCCCAACATGCAACGAGTTTTGCGCTAGTGCGCTTCATCAGGCCTATACCTGATGAAGTGCACTAGCGCGAAACGTGTTGCATGTTGGGAATAAATCTGATTGCTTCAACTGTTGCCTGGTCCCTCAGCGCCCTACTATCCACTGGTCTGGAGGTTGTTGGTTTTTTTATTGCTTTTATTGTGGAGTGGCAGCAGAGGGATCTGCTTCATGCTATCATCCAAGTTGTGCTGGCATTTGCACAACTTACATTGGTAAGCGCTCTATCATTATTAGCGTTCCCACATATGTTATTTATTGCACCATGGAGCGCTCCTTTTTGTCTTTTTTGTAGTTATCCGTAACTTGGCGTTGGAGTCATTATTGCCCTCCTGCCTAACCCAGGATCTAGCGGTATACTTTCGGGTTACAATGAGGACATGCTGGGAGTTGTAGCCATGCGGTGCGGGCGAGAGATGTGCGAGCAGGTGACAATAAATGTACTAACCTATTTTCAGCGGGTTTTTTTTCCTTCTCACTTCAGATCCGTATATCCTGTGGACTACTTCGGATTTGGTAGACTATGTCGATGACCAATTTTTTTTTTGTTTAATTTTAATAAAATGGTGTTTTTTATTTACTTTACAGGCTTAGTTGTGAAAGCCATCTTATAGACTGAGTCCATTACTAAGTCAGGGATTAGCATTAGCCACAAAAAAAGTTAGCGCTAACCCCCAATTAATACCCTGGTGCCGGTAAGAGCCAGTGCTAACAGGCACAGAGCATCAAAAATGGTGCGCCTAGGCGGTAACAGGCTGGCGTTAATTAGGCTGGGGAGGGCCAGTAACTATGGTCCTTGCCCACCCTGGTAACTTCAGGCTGTTGCTGCTTGGTTGGTATCTGCTCAGAATAAAAATAGGGGAAACCCTATGCATTTTTTTTAATATTCAATTATTTATGGAAAAATGTGTATGGTGTCCCATATATTTATTCTCAGCCAGATAGCAACCAACAACATCCTGACGTTATTTCCCGGCACCCCTGTGGCGGTGGCTAACGGGGAAATAATTGAGGTTTGGTGCTAGCTGTTTTTGTGGCTAATGCTAAGCCCCAGCTTAGTAATGGACTCAATCTATAAGACGGCTTCCACTACTAAGCATGTAGAGTAAATAAAATTTAAAAAAACACATTTAAAAATCTTTTAAAAAAACACTCCCCCCACAAGCCCTCGTTAACCATTTTATTAATATTAAACCAAAAAACATTGGTCATCGTAGTCTACCAAATCCGAAGTAGTCCTCTGCATACACGGATCTGAAAGGAGAAGAAAAACAAAAATGGGTTAGTACATTTGAGGGGGGGGGGGAGTGGTAAAAAAAAATAAAAAAAAAATATAATAAATATATATATATATATATATATATATATATATATATATATATATATAGTGTAATTTATTGGTTTTTGCTTATAGTATGATAAATATGTCACACAAGCAAAAAAAAAAAAAGTTATATTATAATATATACATATACACATACACACTACAGAACTTGCTTACCAAAGCAACGATGATAAATGTCCCCCTATATTTTTTGGGACTTGTACCAAAAAACAAAAGCCCCTTTAATCTCTTCCTTTGACGTGCATGTAGTTATGACATTTTTACATATAACTTCTTTACTGTGTTTATTCTTTTTGCAAGTTCTTTCTGAACTATGCTAGAATGCCTCATGCCCAAACATGACAGAAAAGCTGACATTAAGCAGAAAAGCTACTTAAGGAGACCACCCATATATACTCATTGCATATCTGTGTTTATATACAAGCAGTTTTAACCAACAGGAATCATTTCATCAATGTATGATTTGCCTTTATCTACATCCTAGAGCAAAATAATGGTATTTCTAAGAAATATTGTATTTCTTTGCAAAGCATAACAATTGCCATTTACAAAGAGGAAATATTTTACTTTAGCAGTAATGTGTTTTTTGTATTCTTGGGACACATTTAGGCATTTAAATCTAACACACCGTGATTGGTTTTAGAGTGAGTCATATTAGGAAGATGTTTATCTGATTTTGGAGTCTCGATTTGAATTCTTGCAGCTCTGAAGGAGAGTAGAAGTGGTGCCTGTAATTTGCTATTTGCAGGTTCAATGTGCCGCTAATTACGAGTGCTGGCTATATGAAAGGAGCAGTGGTATGCTGGCAATATGTTGCTAGAGGGATTATGAACACCTGGCACTTATCGATAAATTTTACATTTGTGCACAGAAGAAAATATAATTCTATTTCTGTAAAAGCAATTTTTTTGTAAAAACAGTTTACTGCACAGGGTATTTATTCTATGCTGAGAATTGTGTAATAGATTTAGTACAGTAAATACGATGGAATAAATCTTGTTTCTGCTTTAGCAATAAAGAATACTGTTTTTATAGAGGTTGTCCACTTAAAAAGGATATTCATTCAAAGTTAGTAGACTGCATAATAATGCATTAATGGGGTATTTCTGAAGTTTGACAACAATTTATATATTGCTGGCACCTATATCCAGTCTTCATTTTGCCTACAAGACGAGAGCTTGGTGCAGAATCTGTTCACTAAGCCAAACACTGACCGCAGCAGTGTCCCATTTTGACCAGTGAAGAGCCAACAGGAGCTTAGAGGGACCAGTAGGGGACCCAGCAGCATATGAACCTTTGCGAAATACTGTAATACCCCTTTTTAAAGAAGTACTCCAGGCATATGCTACTGCCTGATCTGACATCAGGTGTGGAGAGACATAGCTGCATGCTGGGAAGCCAAGTTGCAGAGGAAGCCATCTGACACCAAGCAAGTGTTGTATACGGGTTCATGGAGCACCAATAACACTGATCAATGCTATGCTATGGCATAGCATTGAACAGTATACACAATCAGAAGATTGCATATAATAGTCTCCTATGGGGACTAAATAAAATAAAAAATTAAAAAGGGGAAATAAATGTGGAAAAAGTTAATAAAAGTAAATGAACCCCTTCCCTAATAAGAGTTTGAATCACCTCCCTTTTCCCATAAAAATTTTTTATGTAAACAAAAAAATATTTGGCATCGCCGTGTGCGTAAATGTCCGAACTATAAAATGATAAAGGTTAGCTTAATGGCACAGTCAATGGCGTATACATAAAAAAAATCCTAAGTCCAAAATGGTGGAGTTTTGGACACTTTGCATACCCAGAAAAAAAAAAAAAGAAAGCATAAAAAGAGATGAAAAAGTCCCATCAAACAAAAATGGAACTGATAAAAACTACAGATCACAGCATATAAAAATAAGCCCTCATACAGCCCCGTATATGGAAAAATAAAAAGTTATATAGTGATCAGAAGAGGACAATTATAAACTTACTAACTGTATGGACCTAAAGAAAAAAGATAATCACTGTAGATTTTGTGGTGAAATAATGGAGGTCATTACAAAGTAAAATTGGTGGTGCAAAAACCCTAACATAGGTCAGTATGGAAAATTTATAAAAAAAATTAAAAAATTAAAAAAAAGTGCTCCTTAAGAGGTTAAGTATACAAGAATGACAAAAAATTGGGTACATTATAACATTAAAAGTATACATTTATCCAAATTAAGGTTAAAATTCAATGCAACGCCATGGTTCCCATCTTGAGAGAGGAGGAGAGGCGGACAAACTTCAATGCCTCCTCAGCCAGCTGAGTGCCTTAGAGGGCCAGCACAAACGTTCCCTGCAGGAAGCTACTTTGAGGGACCTCATTAAAAAGGGGTACTCTGGTGGAAATTTTTTTTTTTTTTTTATCAACTGGAAAGTTAAACAGATTTGTAAATTACACGTATAGAAGAGAAAGACCTGGCACTACTACTTCACACACTCTGCACCCTTGTCTCAGCTAGAACATGTATGGGCAGTTGGTCCAACAGAAGCAAAGTTGACAGGTGGTGCAATCCTGGTCATATAACAAAGTACAAATGCAGATACGAATAGTAGAAAGAAAAGACCGATGCACTCACTACTTCAGTTGCTAAATTCTTCTTTATCAACGAAAAGATTCGTTACAAAGCAGGACCACGGTGCAGGGGAAGGACCGGCGACGCGGTGTTCAGCGGGCTACAACAAGTGCTTCTTAAGGCCCTTTTGATTCGGTCCTTCCCCTGCACCGTGGTCCTTCTTTGTAACTAATCTTTTCATTGATAAAGAAGAATTTAGCAACTGAAGTGGTGAGTGCATCGGTCTTTTCTTTCTACTATTCGTATCTAGATTTGTAAATTACTTCTATTAAGAACTGTCCAGAGTAGGAGAAAATCCCCATAGAAAACATATGCTGCTCTGGACAGGTTTTATAATGGACAGAGATTTCATCAGAGAGCACTGTGTTCCAAAAATAAAATAATTTCCTCTGTAGTATTCAGCAGCTAATAAGTACTGGAAGGAGATTTTTTACTAGAAATAATTTACAAATCTGTTTAACTTTCTGGCACCAGTTGATAAATAAAAATAAAAAAATAAGTTTTCCACCGGAGTACAACTGTAAGACGCAACATGAAATCTGTGCCCTGCTGAACGACGCCTATAAACAGTACAGACAGCACTCTAGGGCTTTTTATGAGGGGGGAAACAAACCTGGGGAGGTATCTGGCTAGAGCTCTCAGAGATACGCCGGCACACTAAATGTCCCATCTATCAGTAAACCGGGGGATGCAAAAAAAATAAAAAATAATAATAAATCTTACCTTACTGAGGAGATCCTGAGGGCCTTCGAGAATTACTGCTCTGACCTTTATAACCTCCCATCCCCTGCCCAGAATCCCCCAGCCCCGTCCCCTCCCATCTCATTATCTGACTACATACACAGCACTGCCCTGCTTATACTGACAGCAGCATTGAGTCCCTTGAGGGCCCCCTTTACTGAAGAAGAGATTGCGCATGCCATAGCCAAGCTGCCGTCGGGTAAGAGGCCTGGACCAGATGGTTATACGGCCAGGTTCTTCAAATCACTGCAAGATGACTTACTCCCCATTCTCAGTAAGGCATTTTACTCCATCTCACTTGAATCAGGTTTCCCCTCCGCCTCACTTCGTGCCTTTATTACCATCATACTCAAAAAGGGTCGTAATCCTAACCTTTGCGCCAGCTACCGCAATATATCTCTCCTGAACACAGACACAAAATTGTTTGCCAAACTGCTGGCGGACCGCTTGGTGGCTGTCCTTGGACCTCTGATCTACCCCAATCAATCTGGCTTCCTTCAATCCAGGGAGGCACGCGATAACACTGTGCGAGCATTCTCCTTAGTGCACCGTCCCACTGCCAACCTCTGATGCTTCTCTCACTCGTCGCCGAGAAGGCGTTCGATCGGGTGGACTTGGGGTTCATGTAGGCCTCCCTGGCACAGATAGGCCTAGGTCCTTCCATGTTGTGTCGAGTCGTGGGCCTTTTTCGAGACCTGCAAGAGCGCATACGTGTTAATGGCTCTTTGTCTGCCCCTATCCGAATACACAACGGCACGCACACCCTGCTATTAACCTCTTAAGGACTTAGGGCGTACCTGTACGCCCTAAGCCCGGTCCGAAAAACAGGGTCACGCCGTGACCCCGCATCACACCGGGTCGGTCCCGGCTGCTAATCATAGCCGGGACCCTGGGCTAACAGCGTGCGTGCCGTGCGCTGTTAACCCTTCAGACGCGGTGATCAAAGTTGACCGCCGCATCTGAAAACGAAAGTAAACGGTTCCCGGCAACTCAGTCGGGCTGATCGGGACATCGCGATAAAATTGCGATGTTCTGATCAACTGGGATGCAGGCGGAGGTCTCCTTACCTCTCTCCGCGGCGTCTGATCGGGAATTGATTGCTCCAAGCCTGAGCTACAAGCTTGAGCAATCGATCCCCTATCTGACTGATCCCTGCAAAGCTATGGCTTTGCAGGGATCAGCATAGGAGATCAGTGTGTGCAATTCTATAGCTCCCTATGGGAGCTATAACACTGCAAAAAAAATAAAAAATAAAGTTAACAAAAGGTCATTTAACCCCTTCCCTATTAAAAGTTTGAATCACCCCCCCTTTTCCCATAAAAAAACAAAAAAAAAAACTGTAAATAAAAATAAAAACCATATGTGGTATCGCCGCGTGCGAAAATGTCCGAACTATAAAAAAATATATCGTTAATTAAATTGCACAGTCAATGGCGTGCGCGCAAAAAAAACTCCAAAGTCCAAAATAGTGTATTTTTGGGCACTTTTTATATCATGAAAAAATGAATAAAAAGCGATCAAATAGTGAAATCAATACAAAAATGGTACCAATAAAAACTTCAGAACACGGCGGAAAAAAAAAAAAAAAAAAAGAGTCCTCATACCGGCCCGTAAATGGAAAAATATAAAAGTTATAGGGATTAGAAGATGAGAATTTTTAACAAATAAATTTTCCTGCACCTAGTTATGATTTTTTCCCGAAGTACGACAATATCCAACCTATATAAGTAGGGTATCATTTTAACCGTATGGACCTACAGAAGATAAGGTGTTATTTTTACCGAAAAATACACTTCGTAGAAACGGAAGCCCCCAAAAGTTGCAAAATTAAATTTTTTCTTCAATTTTGTCGCACAATGATTTTTTTCCCGTTTCACCGTGGATTATTTGGTAAAATGACTAATGTCACTGCAAAGTAGAATTGGTGGCGCAACAAATAAGCCATCATATGGATTTTTAGGTGCAAAATTGAAAGAGTTATGATTTTTAGAAGGTGATGAGGAAAAGATTAAAATGCAAAAACGGAAAAACGCTGAGTCCTTAAGGGGTTCTCCCAGGGGGGGGGAGGGGGGCGGCGGGCAGACGTGCACCTTTGCTCTGCATTCGCCGATTGCCTCCTTCTTTATGTTTACTCCCCTCACACCTCCTACCAGCAATACTGCAAGACCTCCAACTTTATTCCCATTTCAGCAATTATAAGTAACATGTCTAAGAGCATGGCCCTGAACGTAACCCTCCTCGCAGCTAATGTCCTACGCATACAGCGGGATCATCCATTTCAGTGGACCTCCGGATCTCTCAAGTATATGGGGGCGTGGGTCCCAGCCAACCCCCTTGATAGTTATACACTTAACTTTACACCTGTGTCCCAATCCATAGAGAGGGATTTGATGAAGTGATCCAAGGGTTCTGCCTAGACTATTTTATCTCTTTCAAGCGGTCGCTGTTGGGATCCCCCTCCCATTCAAGAGACTGAATAAGGCAATTAGGTCCTTCGTTTGGGCGGAGCTATTATATCACTGCTACTCTGACCAGACTCTTGGACTTCTTCCATGGTCGCGCCTCAAAGCAATGGATAGACATAGAGGTCTCAGTGGTGTCATTTGAGATTACTGCTCTCCCCTGGCTGTCCCTGGGGGCCCTCCAAACACATAGGCTGGACGCCCTACCTTGGGTGACTGGGGAACTTGTTAAAACACTTAAACACTACTTGATGAAATCCAAGATCCTCTCGCCTGATGGAACGCTCACGCCCACACTAGGCAATCCCTTCTTCCCGCCAGGTATTGACTGTTCCTCATTCCTGGGCATATCTAAGCCACCTGCCCTCCCTCTTAGTGGCTTCTTAGATGGCACGGTGCTCCGCTCTTATGACGATATGGTGACTGGACACCTCCACATGCCGGCCAGGCATATGCAGTATCTCTAACTCCGTCACTTTGTGGAGACCGCAGGCTATAATCTGCGATTGGCTAGACCTCTACTCCCTTTCCAGGAGATGTGTGCTTCTCCCTCCCTGCCTACCCGAGCGGTTTCACAGATCTATGGTATTCTCTTAGATAAGGCGGCTCAGAACCCTTCAGCGTTTGGGGAGGCTTGGGAGGTGGAACTACGCTCCACTTTTGCACCAACGGAGTGGTCCGTGATCTTTCAATTGTGTCACAAGATGTCAATCTCATGCAGGTTACAGGAGACTAATTACCACTCTACGGGGGTCGGCTGAGGACCGACTGAGGAAATCAGCTTCCCAATTGAGAACTCCTGGAGTGTGAATCGCCGAAATGGCTGGAACCACTCGTTCCGCCCAGAAGGATGATCTTTGACACCTCGGACATGGCCGCTGAGCTGTGAGTGCCGCCCTGCCGATTGATGTATGCCACGGCCGTGGCATTGTCCGACTGGACACGGACAGGGTGACCCAGAAGCAGGGACTCCCAATGCTTCAGACACAGATAAATCACCCTCAGTTCCAGAACATTTATGGAAAGAAGAAGGGCTACTTGGGGGAGGCCAGAGGCCCTGAACCATCTGATTCCTGAAAACACCCCCCCAGCCCGACAGGCTGGCATCCGTCGTGACCACCTGCCAGTGGAGGGGGAGGAACGAACGCCCCTGAAGAAGAAGAGGGGAGCGGAGCCACCAGCGCAGAGACCGCGGAGTCTGGAGCGGAAGAAGAATCCTGTGATCGAGAGAGAGGGGACCTGTCCCATCGTACAAGAATCGCCAGCTGAAGAGGACGGTAATGAAACTGGGCAAAGGGTACGGCCTCCATGGCTGCCACCATCCGACCTAGGACTTCCATGCAAGTACGGATGGAGACCGGGGATGGTGTCCGGAGGGAGCGGACTCCCGACAAGAGGGCCAGACGTTTGTCCAGCGGAAGGTAAATCCGAGCTGAGGCAGAGTCGAACTGAAGCCCCAAGAAGACCAGAGACTGGGTGGGGGAGAGAACCGACTTGTCTCGGTTCACCATCCACCCGAAGCGACAAAAGGTCTGAAGAATGAGGCTCACATTCTCCAGAGCCTGGGCTCTGTAGGGGGCTTTGATGAGAAGGTCATCCAAGTAGGGTATCACTGAGACCCCTCTCGACCTTAACAGAGCTACCACAGGTGCCAGAATCTTGGTAAAGACTCGTGGTGCTGTGGCCAGACCGAAGGGGAGAGCCAAAAATTGATAATGACCTTCCGGAACCGCAAAGCGGAGGTACCGCTGGTGTCCGAGAAAAATTGGAATGTGAAGGTAGTCATCCTTGGATGTCCACCGAGGAAAGAAACTCCCCTTGATCCATAGATGCCACCACTGAACAGAGAGATTCCATTCGGAAACGGCGGATCAGAAGATGTTCGTTGAGACGTTTGAGATCCAGGATTGGCCGCACAGAACAGTTTTTCTTGGGGACCACGAAAAGATTAGAATAAAAACCCCGAAAGCGTTCCCTTGAAGGAACTGGGACAATGACACCCTGGATGAGAAGGGACTGAAGAGCCTCCCGAAATTCCCTCACAAGCGAGGGAGACCGGGGAGCACGGGACTGGAAAAAACGATCCCTCGGAAGGGAGGCAAATTCTATCCGGTATCCGTTGGATACCACGTCCCTGACCCAGGAGTCCTGAATGTGTGTGGTCCAAACGTCTCGAAAAAGCAAGAGGTGACCTCCCACCCGAGAAAAAGCTGCGGGTGGGGGCGTCCCTTCATGCAGAAGTGGGTTTGCGGTTGCCCGATGGTTGGTGTCCGACTTCCACGAGGGATGCGCCTTGAAAAAGGGGACCTTCTTTTCCCATGGAGGCGCCTGGCTGGACCCTTTAGAAGGGCCAGACGTCCGAAAGGACCGAAAGGAGGAAGACTTCCTGCGGAAGGAAGTGCTAGACTTGTTTTGGGGTAATAAAGAGCTCTTGCCCCCTGTCGTCGCCTCAGGGATAATCTCATCCAGGCGCTTGCCAAAAAGTCGGGAGCCAGTAAAAGGAATCTCGGTGAGAGAGACTTCTTAGATGCAGAGTCCGCGTTCCAAGTTTTAAGCCAAATGGAACGACAGAGGGCCACTAGATTACCAGTGGCAAAGGCAGCACAGTGAGCTGAGTGCAAGGAATCAGAACACAGGAAATCTCCAGCTTTGGAACATTGGAGGGCCAGAGCAGACAGTTCTTCCGGGGGAGAATCTGAAAGAATGCCCTGACGGAGTTGGGAATACCAAACCGAGAGGGCCTTAGACACCCAGGTGGAGGCAAAGGCAGGAGGCAGGGAAGAACCCGCTGCTTCAAAGGCATACTTCGCTAACAACTCAACCTTTTTGTCTGCAGGATCCTTGAAGGCAGCTGCATCCGCCAGTGGCAAAGTAGTAGCTTTAGAGAGGCGGGAAACCGGAGGATCCACCGACGGAGAGGAAGTCACTTTGGAAACAAGGTCCTTCAGTCCCTGAAACTTCTTCTCAGGGTGCTTCCAGGCAGATTCTAGAATGGCCTCAAATTCAGCGTGAGAGCTGAACACCTTGGGTGCCGGTCGGGCATGATGAAAGGATACTTCTGGAGCTGCGTCCGAAGTTCCTGGGTCCTCTAGGTTAAAGGTGTGTCTCTAATGGCCATAACCAATGAGTTCACCGTGTCCACTGAGTCCGAACAGTCCTCCAAATCGGATGCCGAATCGGAACCCTCGGCCGCTAGCTCTCCAGGAGGGTGCGAACGAGTGGAGGCGGCCCTGGAAGGGGGAGACTCCGACCTGGTACGTGGCTCAGGAGAGCCAGAGCGGCGACCACGGAAACGTCCTCTGGAAGAGTGACGCGTGTGGCCTGAAGAAGTGGTCGGGCGAGACCTGCGAGAGGAACGCCCGTGTCTACCAGAAGACTCGGGGGACGAGTCAGAGGAGATACCCCTATTATGCTTATGCGAAGCGTAGGGAGAAGGGGGAACGGGACCTTCTAGAGGGCCGGTGAAGGGTAGACCTCTCCAAGGCAGTCACCACAGAACGGGAGACCTGTGCCAAGTCGGATATAGACTGGGAGAGGGAGGAAACCCAGGCTGGAGGGGCGGCCGAACCCACCCGGTCTGAGGGGGCAGTGGAGCAGGCAGAACAAATGGGTTCAGCAGAACCTGGCATTTTTGCAGAGCAGTTTTTACAAGCGTAATGGGTAACTAATATTCCCGATGTCTGCTTAGAGGGAGGAACAGTTCTGGGCACGGACATGACAAAATAGAAAAATGAACAGTCTCACCCAAGTCTGTGTCCCAAGTCAGCTGCTGTGAGGAGAACTCCGCACTGTGCTGAGGGAAGAGACTCCGGCCAATAGAAGGAAGAGGCCGGGTCAGGGCAAGGAGCTCTGTGATCGGCCCCTGCACGGCCCCAGCGCGCGCACCGCGCTGATTGGTGGCCATTTCGCGCTACCGAGGCGCTTATGCGGCCAGAGCTAGCGTCCGCCGGGCCACCGAAGGATACCGCGGGACTCACTCTGTAATGGCGCCCGCTCCGAACCCCGAGCGCACACGCCGCCTGCCGAAAGTGAAAGTAAAAAGTGCACCCGCCCGCAGAGAGAAGCCTGCGGCGCGTGCACTATAAAAAACACACACTTAATAAAGTGCCCCCTTACTACACACACACACACACACTTAATAAAGTGCCCCCTTACTGTGCTTGTACTGTAGCCACTGCTCCCCCAATAATAAAAAACAATCCCCCTGCAGGGAAATAAGATAACTCAGGCCAGCCCCAGCTTCTACAGGATAGGGCCAAAAACAGAGGGTCTCCAGCTGTTGCAAGACCTAGGGAGAAAAGATACTCACCTCATGCTGAAGAACTTACCTAAAGAAGTCTTCAGACTGTAGTCTTCAGTCAGCCTTTTCACCTGCGGCAAGCCAAGCTCATATAGAGGCGAACAGGGAGGTAGGGGGGGACCCGGACCCATGAAGTACAACCCCAAGTGCTGACCGATGGCGAGAGGGGGTTAACAGTACATCCAAGATGCCTGCCACCTCACGCAAGGGGGAAACAGTGAACATTGCGTTCCTGAGTCCCCACCTGAAAACAGAAATAAAAAGGAATAAAAAAACTAACATTCCCTAAACCTAAGAAAAAAAAAAAAAATATATGAGACTTGGTCTGGAGAAAACCAGACCATGTCCACCTCCTTAAGACACTAAGCAAAAACTGAATTGCTCTGTGGCCTGGAGGCGGGTATATCCTGCTGGGAGAAGCCGACTTTTTGGTTACCATAGTGTCAACCTCCTAGAGACAGCAGCATATACCCAGAGTCTGTGTCCCCCAATGGAGCAGATAGAGAAATATCACTCACCATTGGCTGACATAATGGGGCATCCCTCTGCCACAAGCACATACATGTTGCCTTAGGGTATGTTCACAAGGTAAAAATTCAGCAAGGATTCTAAAGTAGATTCTGCGTTAAAATACCACTTTCCATCAATTTCAGTGCTTAATATTTTTCCATATTATTATTTTACTACGGTATTATTTGGATTTGAAATTTATTTTGTGAAAAAGAGAAATTAACTTGTCATCTAACCACTTTGGGTAGCCTGAACATAGCCGAATGGTACATTCACATGATGGACATTCTGGAAGTTAAGGTGCATTGCATTTTGTATTGGTTTCAATTAGAATTCCACTTGGTCGGGTAGACTGGAATTTTGCTGCATCAGAATAACTGTGTAGAAATTTCACCATCATTCTACACGGAAAATAAATATTTCTGCACCGAAAGCAAAAATCTATGCGCAATGAGAAAAACAAAAACAATTTTGAAAAGACACTGAGCTAGTCTGTTGCATGAACCCACCCCAATCACTAGATTCCTCATACAGATCAATGCAGTTCCATAGAACTTCACATTGCTCTGTGATAATTTGGTAGAGCCTAAGTGAGCATGATGTGTGTGTGGGGGGGGAGAATGACAATTCACCACACTAGTGACCCCTGTGAAGTTGCCGTCTGGGTCCGACCCTGGTAGGACCACGCGGATGTGTGCCGTCTTAGACAGCAACGCAGTCTGGTGGAATTCCCCCCCCCCCCCAATATGTAAATTCTTTGGGCAGGCGTCCATTGTGCTTACGAAATTCCACCATGGAAATTCTGCATTATGCCCAGTGCCAGTCTCATTAAAAACAATGCAACAATGCTGCAGGTGGATTCTGTGGCTGAATTTCAGCAGTGTGGACAAAGCCTTAGCGATTGTCCACACTACAGACATTTAGCATGCGGAATTCCCCTTGCAGCAAGCAATGCCGAATACTTTGGTGGTAGGACTGCACAGATGTGCACTGGCTCTGTAGATGGCAATGCAGTCCAAAGGAATTCTGCCCATAGCATGAACATGTTCATTCTTTGGGCCAACATATTTCCTTGTTGAAAATTTAAGCATAATGGGGGAGATTTATCATTGCCTTCCTGACATTTTATTGGGAGAAATTTGGCACAAAATTTCTGTGCAGTTAGTTTTTGCACAAAAATTTTACGCAATTTAAAAATAGACAACTTTGGCAAAAATGACTGAAATGCAGTGCTTCATTCTTGACTATGCAGTGGACAAGATTTATTAACTACGACTTTTTAAATATTGCGCAAATGTAAAAAAATAAAAATTCTTACCACCTCTGCCTTAGAAAACTGACATCCTAAAGCAAGTTCTGAGGTGATTTTTCATTACTGCAAAATTAATCAAAGCCTCGCGCTGTTTTTGATAAATTTGGTGCACATAGGCCAAAAAAACAGGGCAAAAACTAAATAAAAATGGCTTTAAAGTGGCTGCGCATAGACACATGTTGATAAATCTCCCCCTATGGACATAGGGGAGATTTATCAAAATATGTCCAGAGGAAATGTTTCCCAGTTGCCCTTAGCAACCATTAAGCACACTTCTTGGATTTTTAACAAGGCGTCTGCAAAATTAAAGAAGCAATATGATTGGTTACTATGGGCGACATTTCCTTTGCACAGGTTTTGATAAATTTCCCCCATAGTGTCCATGGGCCCTTAGGCTAGGATGACACAGTGACATATAACAACAAATGGACTTCAAAGGTGTGGTGGGTCTTTTGCGGTGCTGACTCGGAACAGGCACATCAGGTGAGTATAAAAGGTTTATTAAAATGCAACTCGTTTCACGGCTTCATCAGGCATGGTAATCACAGGAAGGGGGGGGACTTATATACAGAGAAAAAAAAAAGCCCCCCCCTTCCTGTGATTACCATGCCTGATGAAGCCGCCCATGTGTGGTGAAACGCGTTGCATTTTAAATAAACCTTTTATACTCACCTGATGTGCCTGTTCAGAGTCAGCACGGCAAAAGACTCACCACACCTTTGAAGTACATTTGTCGCTATCTGCTTGGTTGGGAGGCTGCAGACTGGGCTCTATCAGTCCTTACATGCTGTCCATTGTTGTGTGTGAGCTCACACAACCACCTGGGGTAAGAGGCTTTAAAAAGAATCCTTCTACCAATACCTACCCAGTCAGTTTTACGCTATGGAGCGCTCTCATTTATATTTACAGTGACATATAAGGCATGAAAGTAAACGGCACAACCAAAATATTAGGGGGTTTGTCTGTGACTTGCTGTTGTGAGAGAGAGACTGTTACAGTTAACCTGTACAGGACACAGGGCGTACAGGTACGCCCTGGCATCCTGGGACTTAATGACCCAGGGCGTACCTGTATGCCCTGGACGTTTTCGTTCACCGCCGGTAACAGGACGGTGAACAAAACAGGATGCCTGCAGAAATCATTCAGCAGGCACCCTGTGCAAACCCCTGGGGAGGGGGGGGGGGGCCAGGACCAGCGATTTGCGGCGATTCCCGGTGAATTGGGTCCCCGGCGACCCAGAAAAAAAAAAGGTTGATAGGTGCTGTCCGAGAGAGCACCTATCACCCTTTACCAGCAGGAGCGAGGTGGCACTGGTACCGGCTGACGAAGCAGGACTCCTGCTGGGGGCGTCACTAACGGCACATGCTCCACCCCTATTCCGGAGGGTGAGAGCGGGTGCCAGGAGTGGACACGGCACCTGGGGCCCCCTATCCCCGGCGTCTGTGATGGGATTGGACCCTTAGGACCAGCGGAAGCGGGGATGAGGAGCATGAGGAAGCGCAGCAGCAGGAGGTAGGGCTGTGCCTCCTGCTATTGCTTAGCAACAACTACCAGAATGCACAAAAGGGCATTCTAGGAGTTGTTGTTATGCAACAGCAGAAGGCACAACTACAAATCCCAGCATGCCCTTTGGCTGTCTGTGCATGCTGGGAGTTGTAGTTATGCAACAGCTGGAGGCACACTTTTTCATTGAGAAAATGTGCCTCCAGCTGTTGCATAAGTACAACTTCTAGCATGCACAGACAGCCAAAATGCATGCTGGGAGTTGTAGTTGTGCCTCCAGCTGCTGCATAAATACAACTCCCAGCATGCCCTTTGGATGTGCATGCTGGGAGTTGTATTATACAACAGCTGGAGGTGGGTGCTGTGTACCTCCAGCTGTTGTATAATGCAACTCTCAGCCTGCACAGCCAAATGGCATGCTGGGAGTTGTAGTTATGCAACATTTGGATCCACAACTACAACTCCCAGCATGTACATTATACATTCACACGGGTGGGGGTTTCTAGTGAGTTTTCCAAAGCAAGTTTGAGCTGTGGCAAATTGTCCGCCACAGCTCAAACTCGCTGTGAACCCTCGCCCATGTGAATGTACCCTAAAAACACTACACTACCACAAAATAAAGAGTAAAACACTACAATAAACCCCGCCCCCCCCCCCCCCCCAATAAGAATTAAAAACGTTTCGGCACTGTTTAAAACGTCTCGACACGTTTTGCAACAGCTGGAGGCTCAGTTTTGGAAACTAACAACTCCCAGTATTGCCGGACAGCCATTGACTGTCCAGGCATGCTGGGAGTTTTGCAACAACTGGAGGCACCCTGTTTGGGAAACACTGCTGTAGGGTATTTTTGGTGGAGGCAATTTTAACTCTTGCATCCGGGTCCACTCCTATGCAAACCCTTTATTTAGGCCTCAAATGTGCATGGCGCTCTCTCATTTTCACAAGAGGTAAAGGAAAAAAAAAAGACCCCCAAAATTTGTATGGAAATATCCCATATGTGGACATAAAGTGCTCTGTGGGTGCACAACAGGGCTCACGAGTGAGAGCGCACCATGTACATTTGAGGCCTAAATTGGTGATTTACAGCGGTTCTGACATAAAAAAAATAATTTTAAAATAAAAATAAAAACACCCACGTGACCCCATTTTGGAAACTACACGCCTCACAGAATGTAACTAGGGGTATAGTGAGTCTTAACACCCCACAGATGTTTGCCAAATTGTTAAAATGTTCTGGCAGCAAGGGGACTTTGTAAACGCACATGGCCCTCGATCTCCATTCCAAACAAATTCTCTCTCCAAAAGCCCAATGGCGCTCCTTCTCTTCTGAGCCCTGTAGTGCACCCATAGAGCAATTTACATCCACATATGGAGTATTTCCATACTCAGAAGAAATGGTGTTACAAATGTTGGGGTCTTTTTCTCCTATTAAGCCTTGTGAAAATGTAAAATTTGGGGTAACACCAGCATTTTAGTGAAAAAAAATAAATAAAATAAAATCACATTTTTATGTCCCACTTTAACAAAAGTTCATCAATAACCTGTAGGGTGTTAAGTCTCACTGTACCCCTTGTTACTTGAGGGGTGTAGTTTCCCCAAATAGTGTTTTGCCATGTACAGTTTTTTTTCCTGCTGTTCTGGCACCATGGGGGCTTCCAAAATGCGACATTCCCCCCAAAAACTATTTCAGTAAAATTCGCTCTCCAAAATCCTATTGTCGCTCCTTCCCTTCAGAGCCCTGTAGTGCACCCACAGAGCACTTTACATCCACATATGCAAGTAAAATTGGGTTACAAATTTTGGGGGCTTCTTCTCCTTTTACCCCTTGTAAAAAAAATAAATAAATAAATAAATAAATATATAGGGCTACAAGAACACTATTGTAAAAAAAAATTTGATTTTGCATTTTCTCCTCCACCTTGCTGCTATTCCTGTGAAAAAGCTGAAGAGTTAAAAAACTTTCTGAATGTCATTTTGAAAACTTTGAGGGGTGCAGTCTTCATAATGGGGTCATTTATGGGGGATTTCTAACAAAGACCCTCAAATTCACAGATGGCTGTATACGGTGGACAAAGACATCCACTTACCCTTCTGGCTCCTGCTCTGGCCTTGTTCTGTGATGATGTCACTAGAGACTGAGCTACAGCCAGGAGCCAGGCTGGTAAGTGAGGCTCTGTTCACATTTGTGTTTTTATTTAAAAAAAAAAAAAAGTGTATGGTAAAAATGTACAATGTGAATTGACCCTTTCTGGCAGTGTGTGTGTTATCAAACAAGGAGCCTACAGCTGAAACTGCGGCCCCCATCATTCTCACACTGCCTTTGGCAGCAGTGTTGGAGTTTTTTTTGCCAAAATAAACCAAGTGGAAGCTTAGTCTCACTATAGTGAAGGGAATCTGGGCTCCGGTATAGTATACAGTGATGCGCTAAGTACCATCGTATACTATACAGCCTGCGGAGGCAAGTAGTGAAGCCATGCATCATTACTTACTTCCTTACACACTGTGGGCCAGGTGCCTTGGATTTTTCACCTGTGGTGTAGATGCACCAAATACATCAAGGCTGAGCGACTTGTTGATACATTTTAGTGCACATACACCAGCTGTAAATATGAAAAGAAGAGTGTAGGCAAACAGTGTATTAAGGTTGATAATTCTCCCCTAAAGTGCATTAGAATACATGTTTTGTATGCAAAATGCCACAGATCACAAATATCAGCTTACAAAAGGTGCTGCAAATATATCAGGCCAGGTTCACACTGCATTTCTGCTTACATTTAACATACATTCTATAGTTTTGTATAGGATAAAAATGTATACTTTAACAAATGCTAAAAGCAGATTCCACGGTGTGAAACTTACATGAAAAAAAAAACAACAAAAAACATTGCAATGTATACTTTTTTTTGCTGTATACAATAGTCAACTACACCTTTGTATACAGCAATGTTAAATGTAATAAAACAAATACAGTGTGAACCTAAGCTTACTGTACTGAAATCAGGGTGGGAATAATTATGAAAAGTTACCTTGTTATAACAATGTGCTTCTTCTGATGCAGGCATCCCACAATGAGAAAGCAAATATCTATACTTTCAAAAGAAAAGAAGGAGTCACATCTAAACCTGGGAACAAGGTCTGAGGTGAAGCTATGTCTACTTTGCTCCATGGCAAACAGTTGCACAAAACAGGTAAGAAACTTTTAACACAATACATAGCTAATAGCTAATCTAGCAGAGGTCCCTACATCTTATTGCTTAAAATAGCCCCAGGAAGATTGAGATACCACTAATCCTGATCTCATTAATCAATCTCCAGCTGAATGTTCACTGGCCAGGTGCTGCACACTGAAGGCAAAAATGGGGCTAAGAGTAGGGTCACACGTGCCATATATTGCTGCTGCGTATTTGCCTACCCATTTAAGTCAATGGGTTGGAAAATACGCAGCAGCAAAATACGGCATGTGTGACTCTACCCTAAGAGTGTGGTCCCACGTAGCGTATTTTGATTTCTATTTTCTGCAGCTGATTTTGTTACCCATTGATCTAAATGGGCAGGATAATACGCTGCATTTACGCTACATGGGACCATACACTGACTTTACATTCACACAAAGTGGTCATGTTGCTCCTTGGTTGCAACTATTGCAAAATACTGTGATTTTGCAATAGTGACTGCTTTTAAATGTTCCCTTAAAATATTCGCATAGTGTAGTTTTATTTTAAACATGGTAGATTTTTGCTACTATTATGAAAGTTACGCAATAAAAGGAAAGGACTAAAAGGACTCATGTCTATTCACTTTAGTATACACTTTCCATTTATTCTAATTAAATTAAAACGTATATTGTAACATATAAAAAATGTAAAAAAGGAAGCATTTCGTATGTATGCTAACATGATACAATTTTGATATATGTCCTTCTATAAAATTTTAGGTGTACACCTACACCAGTGTTTCACAACCAGGGTGCCTCCAGCTGTTGCAAAACTACAACTCCAAGCAAAGCTAAGGACTGTTTGGGCATGCTGCAGGTTGTAGTTTTGCAACAACTGGAGGCCTGCTGATTGGGAAACTCTGACTTACACCTACACCCACATTGGGGGGAATCTCTCATTGTCTGTGTGAGGGTAGGAACACACTACGTTCCTGCCCCCGTTAATCGTATCCATTGGCAATCTACTGAAAACTGGATGGCAACATATACTATTAACGGGAGCAGTGGACCCCATTCACTTCCATGGCCAAAAGGAGTCACCTAGTAACTCCTTTCAGGACGCATGCGCTATTTCGAAAGCACAACAGCCATCCTCTGTCATGAGTCCACTTAAAATAATGGATACATTCTGATCGGAATCACTAGGGGTGACTCCGTTCTGCCATAGAAGGGAATGGGGTTCGCTGCTTCTGTTAACAGTATACGTCGGCATCCTGTTTTCAGCAAGGTGCTGATGGATACAATTAACTGGGGCAGGAAGATAGGGGGAGATTTATTGAAACCTGTGCAGAGGAAAAGTTGCCCAGTTGCCCATAGCAATCAATCAGATTGCATCTTTGAGAGGCTGTTTCAAAAATAAAAGAAGCAAGCTGGTTGGAAGCTATGGGCAACTGGTCAACTTTTTCCCTGCACAGATTTTGATAAATCTCACCCATAGTGTGAGCGTACCCTGAGGCTGTGTTTCCACTTGGCTTTATTTTGGGAAACTACCACTGCAGTTTTTGAGCTGAAGCCAGAAGTGTATTTAAAAGGAATGGGAAATATGGAAGGATTTCTCCTTCCTCATGGACGCATTTCATGTATCAAAAACTGCAGTGCAGATATCCAAAATACCTCCCAAGTTGAAATGCAGCCTAAGATTGCAGTTCGAATGGGAATGGGGTCTCTGCAGCAGAATTTTGCAAGATATTTTCTGGATAAGTTCACATGTCCACTGTGGGAAATCTGCTGCCAGTTTTGGAGGCAGCCTTGGCGGCATCATATGAAGCTCTCACCAATCTGATCTATAGAAAAGGGCCAGCCCACTTGTCTTATGTCCCATCTTCTCCTTTGGGGAGGGGACCCTGATAGTCCTAGGTTGCCTTATGTGCCTTTATGGAGGAATCTTTATGTACCTGCACTTTATAATTTACCAGATTTTGAGTTTTGGCCTCAGTGGGGTATAAGATACCTGACTTTATAAAGATGAAATGTTTCAGGATTTTCTGGATCTTAGGCAGGAATTTAATATGGCCTGATTGAATCTGTGGTCAGGCGTGAAAATCTCCCCAGTTTCCACCTTTTATAAAACAATATTGTCCCTGCAGGATGGCAATTGGATATTGAGTCCCTAGAAGAGTCTCATATGAGAGAGTTGGCCTCCACATGGCAATCAACAGTAATTAGTGCCAGGGATCAACTTATTCAAACTTAATGGCTACATAGAGTATATCCCACAAACTAGTCCACATGAAGCTCCATGTCACTGAAACATGCACCAGATGCAATAGAACGCTATGTCACATGATTTGGGAGTGTTCTGTGTTGCAGACTTACTGGTCAGATGTTCACGTTTTCCTGAATACTGAATTGTGATTCCTTTTTGTTTGTGCCCCACTAAGTAGTCTTCTGGGTATTGTTGAGGAACTTATCCCAACTCAATGTAGTCATAGGCTCTATAGATTGTTATTTTATGCACGGAAAACCTTACTGTTGAATTAGAAGCCTCCTAAGGCCCCTGCTGTCGCTCACTGGGTGTGTTTAGTTGAAGCTGATATTCCCACGTACAGAGTCACATATGAAGCCAGAGGAAAGTCTGAGAAATACGAATATGGCAATTGTTTTACTACTGGCGCAAGAGGATGGTGTTACTGTAGTGTGAATGCTGTATGAATGTGGTGTGTATGTGTTCAGGTGAGTTGACTTTTGTGCCTTATGTAACTTTGATATTTTCCACAATGTGCTACTAGTCATTATTGCTATTATCTCTCTTTATGTTCCGCAGAAAACTTTGTATCTTATGGTCTCCCAGACGATTTTTTAGGCTTTTTGCATGTATTGCTTTTCTTGCTTTAAAATAAACACTTTACTACCATTCACTTTAATGGGTTCACTGCAAATGCACCACTCTTGCAGATTTTCAGAAGTGAACTTCAGAACTCACAGCAGATTTCATGTGATAAATGTCAGATAAATAGAGAGAAAAACAAAAATAGGGTGTGCTCCCACTATAGAATGCAATGCTGGATCTTGTGTAGAATTTTAGTAGTAGTTGTGAGTGGTATGGTAGAAGCTGCTGCACTCCGACCGGGGCTGGGCTCTTATGCAAGAGCAAGTATGGAATCATGATAGGCAACTGGAAGCTTAAAAAAAAAAAAAAAAACGGTCTTAGGAGGTGCTGCTCGCGTAAGTAACAGAATGGAGAGACTCATGCCAGCACAGGACAAACTTATTTATTTTGCAAAAAAGCGGGCAATGCGTCTCGGCACAAAGTGCCTTTCTCAGGTCCAAAACGTACAATGCAAACTTCTTGAATAGTATGCAGAGTTACTGGAGAGGATCCTGTGTGCAGTTGAGCTGGCGGTGATCTGACCTTCAGATCAACACCAGCACAACTGCACACAGGATCCTCTCCAGTAACTCTGCATACTATTCAATAAGTTTGCATTGTATGTTTTGGACCTGAAGAAGCCCCTTTGTATGTGCCGAAACACGTCCGCTTTTTTGCAAAATAAATAACTTTGTCCTGTGCTGGCCTGAGTCTCTCCATTCTGTCACTTACGCGAACAGCGCCTCCTAAGACCGTTTTTTTTTTAGCTTCCAGTTGCCTATCATGTTATGAATGTGTGAGCTTACCCCCTAAGTGGATCTGTGCCATCCAGAATCAGTGCTTGTTTAGTGCTTCTTTTTCTGTAAATTGATATTGGGATTGTTTTTTATTGATAGTGAGCCCATCCTGGCTAGTTGTATGGCAAAAATGTACTATTTTGGCACTTATATGCATATCAAAGTCTAGGGCAGCAGTTTTGATGCGGCCTGGAGGCAAAAAAAATGAATTTATCATTTGACGTCTACAGTGAATCTGCAACAAAATCTGCATGTAATGCATGGTCTTTTCTGCATACGACATATGACAGATCTGCATGAAAAAATTCAGACTCCTGTGGAATGGTCCTAATGGGTGTAGGGGGGGCGTGTCCAGACATGGCGGAGTGAGGATGTGCGTGTGAGGAGCTCTCGCCGACCACCGCTTGACCCCGCTTGCCACTGCCTCACCGATGGGTAAAAGCACCCGCAGGAATAAGAAGAAGGCCTCCACATCCTCCCAGGACCCTGCTATGGCCTGTTTGAATAGCTACTTTACGCGGTCCCAGCACCTCCGCCCTGGGACCGCGCTCTCGACTGCACAGCCCGGCGCCATCTTGCCGCGGCCTTCGTCGGAGCCCCAGCCTGCTCCGGACCTGGACCTGTGAGCGCGGCGGTGTCCCCGCCCGTCGCGGCACCTACCTTGCCCCAGCCGGATCACCGGAGGTGCCCTCCCGACAGCTGGAGACTCCCTCCTCACGGGATGAGGACTGGCCCGCTGCCTTGCTTCCTCGGCCTCGCTCACAGGACGTTGCGCATGCGCTGGGAGCTGCGCTGCGTGCAGAGGAACTGGTGAGTCTGCAGGAGCTGCCAGCCTGCTCTTACCCCTCTGCTCTCGGAACCCTGACCTCCTTCCTGCCTGCTTCTTCTCCTGCTGACCGCAGGCGAGGTTCCCCCACACTGGACCTTCTTACCGGGGACGGCCCATCAACCCCGGACCAGCCTTACCTGCAGCCCCCACTGGGCCCTTCTCCCACCTTCATTATGTACCCCAGCAAGCAGGATCACCCCATGGTCCTCTGCGGTGCTCCTTCCATTTTGCATGGGGATGTCTCCCCTGATGTTCAGCTGGCCCTGGGGCCCCCTGCTTCTCATACTCTGCTGCATGCTACACCTTCCCCCCAGTGGTCCTCGTGATCCCCTTGGTCAGGGGCTGCTGCCGGATCCCCTTCGGGCAGTGGATGCCCATCCCCGTCCATTTGCCCCTTGTCCCCCCCTAAGGAGGGGGTGTTGCACCCTCTGCAGCCGAACATGGAGCCCCTCTGGTTGGTGTCCCCACCTTCAGTCTGGACTGTACTCCTTCCATCTTCCAGCCTGTGCTATTACCTGCAGGGATCCCTCCACAGGCTTCAGCCTCATTGTCTCATGCCTCAGGAGCGCTTGGCTTACCGCCTACCCCTGCCATGTCCTCTCCTATTACGCTGGCTGACCTCCAATCGCTGGTACACTCGCTCCCATCTAAAGCTGATATTTCCAACCTTGCTAAGCAGTTAGTGGATGAGTGTAAGCAGGAATTTGCCCAATTCCGCACGGAACTGACTACTCTAACCTCGAGGGTCTCTGCAGTGGAGTCCGCTCAAGACTCAACATCCGCCTCAGTTCAGGCCCTTCAAGTACTAGTTAACAGTCAATCGGATCAATTGTTGTCACTGCAACAACATCTGGATGATATAGAAAACCGTAGCAGGTGGAACAATATCTGTGTTAGGGGCCTGCCGGAGGCTGTGTCCACTTCGGAATTGTGGGACGCTCTCACTGCTATCTTCAATGATCTCCTTGATTGACCACCGGATAATTATATAGAAATGTACAGAGCACACAGAGCCCTCAGGTCTCTGAGTACCAACGACCAAAACCCCAGAGATGTCATCTGTTGGATTCATTTTTATGCTCTCAAGGAGGACATTCTTCGCAATGCTAGGCGTAGACAGAGGATCCTTTATAGAGATGTCCCCATACAATTATATTCGGACTTATCTCGACATACCCTGGCGTAACGCGCCTCCCTCAAACCTCTTCTGATGGCTCTTCGGGAAAAGGGAGTTCAATATCGCTGGGGATTCCCCTTTTCCTTGAATGTTCGTCACAATGGCCGGACCCATTCTCCCCACTCCCCGGACGACCTACCCGGAATTCCACAGCACCTAGAGCTTCCAGATGTAGTTCTGCCCACCTGGCCCGCATTGCTACCTTTCTCCACTAAATGTCCAGCGCAGACTCCCTCATCCCCCTCTGGCTAAGTCTCCCAGAGCTGGATCATCCATTAGAGGACTACTTCGTAGAGGTCCTAGACCTACGATGCCTAGGAGGCCCATCCTACCAGAACCAGCTATGAGACAGCCATTGGCGGGGTCCGATGCCCCACCCCACTGATACTTAGTAGTTACCATTTTCTGTGTATTCCTACTATAATCTTGTGCATGGGTATCCTGTTGTGTTCTTTAGTGGGCTCCGTTACTGTGGCTGGTTAGTATTGGGGCTGTGTATATGTCCAGCTATGTAGCTTTACCTTAGGTTCTGTACTTGTTTGCTGCTGTGCCTTTTATACATGCTGCCTTCTGTGCTCTTTGCCTTTTCCCGCTCCCCACCCTGTCCTCTTGCTCTTCTATGTCTCTCTGTGGCGGCGCCCGTTATGTTGTTGCCATTCTTGTACTGTAGGTGGCGACGGGGGCCTTCCTCCTTGGTCCTTTGATAGTCTGACCGACATTTTCCCCCACATAGGTGTTAAGTCCAGGTGGACGTTGGTTCTCTTGATACTTATACAATTTACTTCTAGATTTTTCTAGTCGCAGCGGCAGTGGATACCTTTTCTCTTCTACTGCCTTTAGTTTTTCTTTTCCGCACCCATTTGTGTTTCTTCCCCTTTCGTGTCTTCCCTCGTGTTTGACGTCCCTCTTGTGTCCTTTTTTTTTTGCTCTCTCTTCCCCAACCCCCCCTTTTTCTCCCTTTCTTTCTCTTCTCCGTCTCTTTCGCCTCTTCTCTCATTCCTCCCTCTGCTCTCCTTCCTGTTCCCTCCCCCTATTGTTCCCCCCCTACTTTGTCTGTGGTGTACGGTGTTGTCTCTTGTCTTATTCCTCGGTCTCCCCCTGTGTAATTGTTTGTTTTCTTTCACTCTTTGTTTGGTCCGCTTCTTCGTTTTTTATTTCCCTTCTGTCTAGTCTACCCTTTGGCTAACTTTTACTTGTTCACCTCTTCTGTTCCTTACTTGACTAAAATGTTAGATTATCCCTTTTGCTATTCTGATTTTTATAGGGTGGTTTAGTTCCCCCCTAGTCTTATGGTTACTGTAGCACTGTTTTATATCTATTACTCCCCTGGATGTGAGATTCAGCTTCTTCATTTCTCAGGTCAAATGTTGTTTTTCTGACTGAATAAGATAGCCTGGAGTTGGCTAAAGCATGAGGAGACTATATAGTAGCTGAATGACACAGCCTAGAGTTGCCTGAAACATGAGTAGACACTAGGGCTTCACAATCCCTAAGGTTAAAAGATAAATTTTGAAATGTATATTGAATATTTATGGTAGCTAGTGCTACCATAAAATTTTTTAGGCCCAGGCCCAGCAGTATCACTAAACCATATATTGGCTGAATGACACAGCCTGGAGGTGGTTGAAGCATGAGGAGACCATAAAGTGGCTGAATGGCACAGCCTGGAGGTGGCTGAAGCATGAGAAGACCATATAGTGTCTGAATGGCATAGCCTGGAGTTGGCTGAAGTATGAGAAGAGACCATATAGTGGCTGAATGAGACAGACTGGAGGTGGCAGAAGCAGCATCAGGAGTCCTGAAAGTGACCAGGTGACAGAATGGTGCAGTGGGTGGCAATACCAGTACCCGGTGACGAAGGTGGGTGAAAAAAGGTCTGATGCCGACGAATGTTTGTAACTGGGGAGCAGCATCTTAAATCTGTTTGGCACTATCCATATTTAGGAAGTGTTGGTGTGGCACCATGGTCAATCTACTCTGATGCATCAGGCATTGGGGGTTGGAAATCCTGGCTGATCCATGCCTGATACATCTTCACAAAAGGTCATTCTCACCACATTTTTCGTGAACAGTCGAGTTCTTCTTGGGGTGACTATGGCCCCTGCTGCACTAAACACCCGCTCTGATGGCACACTATTTTTCGGGCAGGGCAGCTTTTCCAGGGCAAACTCTGCTAGAAGTCCAGTGAATCTTCAAGGTGTGTTGGCATGGGCATGTCAAGGTATGCCACCTCCTGCTGGTTCTGTTCCTGCTCCAGGTGTACCTGCTGATGATGAGTTGCTTCACTATCCAGGTGAAGAACGCTTCTCATCAGCGACTGTAGACTCAGGCTGTTGCTGATGGAGCTGGTACTGCTCCTGCCACCCCACTCCTCCCCAGCAGCGGCAGTGGAAGGTGAGCGCAGGGGCCCCCCCGATTCAGACCTGCGAGAGGATGGACGATGGCGCCGACATAGGATGCCTCTGTAGTAGGTCACTTTGTCCTTCCTCTCAGTGGGTGCAAAAAAAGGCCCCTATTTTGTGGCGGTAGCGAGGGTCCAATAAGGTGGAGATCCAGAAGTCATCCCGCTGCCTAATGGTGACAATTTGGCTGTCACTACACAGGTAAGTGAGCATGAATCATGCCATTGGTGCAAGTGACCTGGAGGGACTTCCTATCTCCATCTCCACTGCATACTGCCACGGTGTGTCTGGGTCCTCTGCCTCACCTTCCTCATAACCCTCTAGCTCCTCTGGCTGCTCCTGCTCCTCCTCTCCTGTCAGATTACTAGAAAAACCGCCCATTTGGCGAAACCTAAACTGTGCTCCACTGTGCCCCTCCCCCTCCTCCAGTTCAGCCCCCACAGGGCTCATGTGGCCGTGAGATGTAGGTGCCACGTCTCCAGTGCCCTGACCAGCCATTGTTTACAACACATGTTGTAAGAAATGAAGCAGTGGAATTACGTTGTTCATCCCATAATCCTGGCTACTTACTAATAATGTGGATTCCTCAAAGGACCTGTGCAAACGCCAGGTGTTACATATGAGCTGCCACTGGTTCACATTGAAGTTACACAGTGGAGTACCCCTATCCGCTTGGGTCATCACAAAATCGGTGATGGCTTTTTTCTGTTCATACAGTCGGTTTAACATATGGAGGGTGGAATACCAACTTGTGGCAACGTCACAAATCAGACCATGGTGGGGGATACCGTTCTGACACTGCAGCTTAAGGAGGGTGTGCTTTGCAGTGTAAGAGCGGCTGAAGTGCATGCAAAGTTTCCTTCCCATTGTTAGGATGTCTTGCAAATGGGGGGGGGAACACTTCAGGAACTGCTTCACAACCAGATTGAACACGTGTGCCATGCAGGGAGCATGGCTCAGCCTTCCCAGTCGCAGTGCATGCAAGATGTTCTTCCCGTTGTCAGTCACTATGGTTCCCATTTCAATTTTCGTGGAGTAAGCCATGCTCCGATTTCTTTACAAATGACTTTTAGCAGTTCCTCCCCTGTGTGACTCCGTTCGCCAAGGCAAACCATGTGAAGAACAGCGTGACACTGCCGTGCCCTGCACACATGGTATGCTGAAGGGTCACTGAGACTTATCTGGGCAGTGGAGGCTGAGGACACGGTGGAGGATGAGGAGGCGGAGTTGAACACTGTCACAGGACCAACGGCCTGAGATCGTGGAGGAGGAAGCGGCATGACCTGTCCAAGTTGATGTTGTGGCTGTGCAGAGACCACATTCCCCCAGTGAGCCGTAAAGGACATGTATTGTCCCTGACCATAGTTAGAGTTCCAGATGTCGGCGCTGCCGTGGACTTTGGTACACACCGACAGGATCAAGGACTGGCCCACCTTCTCTTCCTCAAAATTGTGCAGGGCTGTTACGGCCTTCTTCGCAAAGAAATGACGGCTTGGCACTCTCCACCTTGGCTCGGCACAAGCCATCAGTTCTATGAAAGGTGTAGAGCCCACCACTTGAAAAGAGAGGGACTGCAGCACCAGCAACTTGGACAGGAGCATATTCAGCTTCTGCGCCATTGGATGAGTGGGCGCATACTGTTGTCTCTTGGACATGGCTTCACCAATGGATTGTTAGCGGAATGGCTGACTAAAAGTAGGTGGAGCATCTGGAGCGACTGAAGGAGGGTAAGACACAAAGCTCCCTTCGGTCGAGGTGGTGGAGTATTGGCTGGCTGAAAGAGGGAGCGGCATGCCACTGGGTGATGCAGCAGGCTGGACCACTACATTCGAGCCACAGTTCTCCCAGGCCGCTTTATAGTGGCAAAGCATACAGTGGGGATCAAAAGTTTGGGCACCCCAGGTAAACATTTGTATTAATGTGCATAAAGAAGCCAAGGAAAGATGGAAAAATCTCCAAAAGGCATCAAATTACAGATTATACATTCTTATAATATGTCAACAAAAGTTAGATTTTATTTCCATCATTTACACTTTCAAAATAACAGAAAACCAAAAAATGGCGTCTGCAAAAGTTTATAGCATGAATTTATAGCATGCACTGCCCCCTTTGCAAAGCTGAGACCTGCCAGTGTCATGGATTGTTCTCAATCATCATCTGAGAAGACCAGGTGATGTCAATCTCAAAGGTTTTAAATGCCCAGACTCATCTGACCTTGCCCCAACAATCAGCACTATGGGTTCTTCTAAGCAGTTGTCTAGAAATCTGAAACTGAAAATAGTTGACGCTCACAAAGCTGGAGAAGGCTATAAGAAGATAGCTAAATGTTTTCAGATGTCAACATCCTCTGTTCGGAATGTAATTAAGAAATGGCAGTCATCAGGAACAGTGGACGTTAAAGCAAGATCTGGAAGACCAAGAAAAATATCAGACAGAACAGCTCGCAGGATTGTGAGAAAAACAATTCAAAACCCCTGTTTGACTGCACAATCCCTCCAGAAAGATCTGGCAGACACTGGAGTTGTGGTACACTATTCCGCTATAAAGAGATACTTGTACAAATATGGTCTTCATGGAAGAGTAATCAGAAAAAAACCTCTTCTACGTCCTCACCACAAAAATCAGCATTTGAACTTTGCAAATGAACATGTAGACTAGTGTTGCTCGCAAATATTCGCAATGCGAATTTTATTCGCGAATATCGCGTATTCGTGAATTCGCGAATATTCGCGAATATAGCACTATATATTCGTAATTACGAATATTTTTTTTTCACAGTACACATCACAGTGATCACCCCTCTCTGCTTCCAGCTTGTGTGGTGTAAAGAAGGCTCTTATACTACTGTGTGAGACTGGCGTGCAAATGTTTGCATATGCGAAAATTTGCGTATGCTAATTTTCGCATATGCGAATTTTCGCGTATGCTAATTTTTGTATATGCTAATTTTCGCATACACAAATTTTCGCATATGTGAAAATAAAACGAGAATATTCCGAATATGCAAATTTTGCGAATATATGACGAATATTCGTCCATATATTCGCGAATATTCGCAAATTCGAATATGGCCTATGCCGCTCAACACTAATGTAGACAAGCCTGATGCATTTTGGAAACAAGTTCTGTGGACCGATGAGGTTAAAATTGGACTTTTTGGCCGGAATGAGTAAAGATACGTTTGGAGAAGAAGGGGAACAGAATTTAATTAAAAGAACCTCTGTCCAACTGTTAAGCATGGGGGTGGATCAATCATGCTTTGGGGTTGTATTGCAGCCAGTGGCACAGGGAACATCTCACGAGTAGAAGGAAAAATGGATTCAATAACATTTCAGCAAATTTTGGATGCTAACTTGATGCCATCTGTGAAAAAGCTGAAGTTAAAGAGAGGATGGCTTCTACAAATGGATAATGATCCTAAAAACACCTCGAAATTCATGGGGGATTACATCAAGAGGCGTAAACTGAAGGTTTTGCCATGGCCTTCACAATCTCCTGACCACAACATAATTGAAAATCTATGGCTAGACCTTAAAAGAGCAGTGCGTGACAGGCAGCCCAAAAATCTCAAAGAACTGGAAGACTTTTATAAGGAAGAATGGGCAAAGATACCTCAAACAAGAATTGAAAGACTCTTGGCTGGCTACAAAAAGCGTTTACAAGCTGTGATACTTGCCAAAAGGGGGCAGTACAAGATATTAACTCTGCAGGGTGCCCAAACTTTAGCAGATGGCATTTTTTTGTTTTCTGTTATTTTGAAAGTATAAATAAAATCTAACTTTTGTTGACATATTATAAGAATGTCTAATCTGTAATTTGATGCCTTTTGGAGATTTTTCCATCATTCCTTGGCTTCTTTATGCACATTAATACAAATTTTTACCTGGGGTGCCCAAACTTTTGATCCCCACTGTATGTTGACGCAGGGCCGTGGTGACAACATTGGGACCCTGGCCACGATTCACCTTCTGCCGACATATCTTGCATATGGCTATGTGAACCTCCTCCGGATGCTTGATGAAAAACTGCTACACCACCGAGTAGCTGATTTTCCCACCAACAGTCTGCACTAATTGACTGCTACTGTTACTTTTGGCTGTCCTTTCACAGTATGTAGGCCCTTGACAGATTAACAATAACAAAATAGTGCACTACTTAGATATAGGTATGCACTTATGAGGGCAGAAAAATGCGCTACAGTACGCTAAATAAATAAAAAATTTGCCCACAGCACCAGCAGTATACAATGCTGGAACACACAGTCACTGTGTACTAAACCCAAAATTGAAAAAAGACTCTCTCTTAAATAATATTAGGAATGGACTGCTGGGTATGGATTATTATATCTACAGACTAGTATAACCAGCAGACCAGTTGTTGTGGAACAAGACACAGATTTGCCCTAAAAAATTATTTCTCCCTCCTGTGAAAACATTTCTGCAGCTGAGGCAACACACAGCTCTCTGCCCCCTCTGTAATACAATGCTGTTCACAGTGACTGAGGGGTTAATGGCTGCCTTAACAATTAATATGTTCTATATATTCTAATCTCAAGAAGTAACGGTGAGAAAGTAGTCATTAAACATATAACATGGCAGTGACCAGAGAGGGTACTAAGAATTAGACATAATATGTCCCATTCTTTAATAGCTAATTCCTATTTACAGCAGGAGATTTAGAGGCTTCTTTAAAGATTTGAAGTGGACAGAGGATTAGGATGTTAGAGGATTTTACTGATAGGGCTAATGGTAAAAAGGTTTTATATGCTTTCTAAGGAAAGCAATCTTCTACAAGTATACATTATTAAAAACAAAGAATGCAATGATTTACTTCTGCTTTGAATATACATTTTCCAAGTATAAAATGATGCTAGGGATAGAATGAATAATCAGAATTGAGAAAACCATTCTTTGCTTATTTATGAAAAACTTAGGCTAGGTTCACACTGCGGAATCTCCAGTCTACAATAGACTGCAATGTGTTCCACGAGTATTTCCCCGGAAATTTTAAAGCGGATTTTCCGTTCACAAATTCTGGTTCACAAATTCTGAAGTGTGAATTTGTGAACGGAAACCCATTCACTGTACTATACATTTTAGTAAGCAGAATTTCTGCCTGAAATTTAAAAGCGTAATTGCAGGAGGAAATTCTGTCAACCAAGCCTTAAAGGGCAGACAGGTGATACACTTAAAGTGTAAGGCTATGTTCACACATTACGTTAGGACGTTGTGGTACCACTACGTTTTTGCAGTGAAAGACTGAAATAATTGGGCAACTTTACCCAATTATGCATCATTTTTTACCTTGTTAGGTGGCCACATAAATTGTTCCCCTATGAATATAAAATGTACACATCGCCACTCAGTATTGTACAAAAGCAGTGAGTCCAACTGTGAACAGGACATCCTGCTCTTGTACTGTAGCACAGCAGCGCAGGGCTTCTGCTGCAGGCCTGTAAAAAAAAAAGTTAAAATCTCAGCTCCTGCTCTGAGGCCGCCCCTCTGCATCCTCCCTTCTGTCATCTGCAGGAGCAGAGAACTTCTCCTGCAGGCTGCCAACAATGAAATGTCCTCATTGCACGCAGCCTACAGTAGTTCTGTGCTGCTCCAGGTGATAGAGTGGAGGATGCAGGGGGCCGGCCTTTATAGAGGCAGCTGAGAGAAGATAAGTGGGATTTTTTCGTTTTTTTTTCAGGGGACCTGAAAAACTTCATAATGGGGGGCATCTACCTAAAAGGGGAATTCGATACCTACTGGGGGCCATTACCTAATAGAAGAATTACCTACTGGCTGGGAGCTTCTACCTAGTTGGGGGATTACCTACCTAATATGGGGGGGGGGGGGGATTATTTAACACAACTGGTCCCTAAAGGAAGTCAGGGATCACTTTCTACAAAAAATTACTAAAGCCTGGGGCAAAGAAAGCCCAGGGCACAAGATCCCTATTACATTGAGACTTCCCTAAAACTTAACTTTTAATGGTGCTCTAATAAAATAGTTTGTGACCAAAACGTTAAAAACTCATGTCAAGGTTCACTGTAATCCCCAACAAGGGGACCGGAACGTATACGCTGCATTGGGAGCTATGATGGTTACACACATAAGATAATGGGGATTATGAGGAAGCACTGGCATTTGCTCTCAAATGATAAGGACCTGGGACCATTGATAGGCAGCAACCCGAGTATTACCTATAGGAGAGGTCCGAACCTACGTGATCAACTTGTCCAAAGCCATCTGGACACAGTAGAGAGAAGAGACACCTGGCTTAAGAGCAACACAGTTGGGTCTTACCCCTGTGGCCATTGCTCCTTCTGCCCCTATATGAGAAAAACTAAACAATTTGTGAACCCCATAGACTCCCGATCCTATGATATCAGACAATTTATAAATTGCAGCAGTAAAAACGTGATTTACGTGGCCATATGCACGTGTCCTAGGATTTATGTGGGAAAAACCACTCAAGAAATGAAAAGGCGTATCTCACAACATCTTAGTTGTATACGCACGAAGAAAGATACTTCGGTATCCCGACATATGCAGTTGAGACACAATAACAATCTGACAGAAATTAACTTTGTAGGGATATGTCAACTACGTTTGGGCCCGAGATGAGGTGACATTGATAAAAATCTATTGAAAGAAGAAGCAAGATGGATTCATCGTTTGAGGTGCATGGCACCGGTGGGTCTAAATGAAGGCTTTTCCTTTGCTGCATTTCTGGAATAAACATGAACCAGTTTATGTATACAAGACTTGTTTCATTACATTATGAATCGACCAGCTTCTATCTTCCCATGTACTTTCGATGTACTTCTGATGATTGAAATATATACAGAAACCAACACAATAATCCAAGAAAGTAATATACCTGTCCTGTTCACAATACAATTAGGTATCTGAGAGACATCATTTATTTCATTTTATTTTATTAATGAAATTCAACAGTAGATACTTACCTGTTTGCAAATGCGATTTATATGTTATAGAGGTGGACACCTAAGGTAACTTTATATTAAATCCTAGATATACGGTTATCGCATACCTGACAAAATGAGAGCCAATATATCAGTATTGGTGCTCTATGCAAATATGCACAGTTATCCTATATGGTAGCGTAGGCACATGCATATGATAAACTTCTAAGTCCGCGCGCATGCGCGGCCGGGGGGCTCTGTGTGATAGTGCAGGCGTATCGCGGCGCTGACATGGCAGAGTTTCTAAGATCACGGCGCTGACATGGCAGAGTTTCTAAATTCGAGTTTCTAAGTACCGAGGGACACTCGGTAATACAGCACAGGGGCATTGGCATATTAGCCTAAGAAAAATTCTAAGTCCGCGTGCGTGCGCGGCTGTGAACGAGACAGCCCTGCAATCATGTGACAGATCACATGAGCGGGCACAATGCGGAAGTACGGCGCACGGAGTTTACAGGTAAGGTAGCAACAGAGTGATTGGACAATCCAGGACAGGTAAACCAGAATGGGTTTATGTGATTGGTTCCCGAACATCAAGCACTCAGGATAGGTTGATACACCTGTCGCTGAGTGATGACAGCACAAACAGACCATATATAAGGAAGTGCTTTACACGTGGAAAGGCGTTTGCCCATTGTTCCTCCTGAGGACGGTGCAGTAGCGCCGAAACTAGTAGAGGGGGGCAAATGTCAGTCTTTTAAATCTGTCTAGGTTCACTTAGATAAAGGGAAACTGCAGTTCCCTATACAATTACCTTAGTGATCTTATCAGATTACAGTGAACCTTGACATGAATTTTTAACGTTTTGGTCACAAACTATTTTATTAGAGCATCATTAAAAGTTAAGTTTTAGGGAAGTCTCCCTGTAATAGGGATCTTGTGCCCTGGGGTTTCTTTGCCCTGGGCTTTAGTAATTTTTTTGGGGGGGGGATTACCTACCTAATTGGGCGATTTTACTACCTACCTACCTACCTTCCTCCTGGGGCTTACCTATCTACCTACTAAGGCTTTGACCTAATAGGAGAGGAATAATAACCTACCTACTGGGGGATTAGCTAACTACCTACTGGGGATGGGGGATTTCCTACCTACCTACTGGGGGCTTTTAACCAATAGCAGATGGGGAAATAACTACCTACCTACCTACTGGGGAATTATCTACCTGCGGGAAGGGGGGGGGGTTGCCTATAAATGACATACCTAATGGAGGCATCTACCTAATTGGGAAAACTTACCTATCTACAGTGTGCTTGTATCTAATAGGGGGATTACCTACCTACTGGGGGCATCTACCTAATAGGAAACATAAGATACTTACTGAGGACTTCTACCTAATAGGCAGGAAACTACTTACCTACTTACTCATACTATGCAGGGCCCCAATGGAGGCATTATTTGGGGCACTATGGGTGGGTAAAACATGGAAATGGAGAATATGCTGGAAAAGTGCAGGGCCTAAAATGTTTGTCTGGTAGATTTTGCGGAGATGATTCATGGAGATCTGAACCAGAAAGAGAAGAAAAGAGAGTAGGTGTCATCTGTTGTCAACTGGATGTAACTGCACTGTAACCTCTTATATGGTCTGCAGAGCCTGTGTAGAGCTGGGATATTGGTTTTTGTACAGTGATTTTATTTAGTATCACTATTGGGGTATTATCCATTCACTGTGTGTCGTGGTAGCGGTCGTGGTAGTATTATTTTTTTTTATAGTGGTATAAAATGTTTCTTATTTCTTAATCCCTAGAGGATGCAGAGCATATAGGTATGTCCTGAGCGCCTGGAACTTGGTGCACCAGGACATAAAGGTACTTCCTGGCTTTTTCCTATCACTGCCACTAACCATGTGCTGATCAGACTGGGATTGCTGTTATTACCCAACAGCAGCCATCCCGGCACATTCCATATCCCCCCCTCCCCCCTACTCCCACCCCTGTATCAGCAATCGTTGTGAATGGCTGGTTTAATTTTGACCATCGAATCACGTCCCTTCAGGGCCACTCTGGCATCCAGTGAGCGGTGTCCTGAAGAAGAGAGTGATCGCTGCAGTTCGAAACAGCACCAATCACCCTTGTCCTTTCAGTGGGAGGTGGCCCTGTGGCCCTCGCCCGCCCCCTTTTTGAGGCCATCTGAATAATGTCTACGTTATGTTCATAATGCAGAGATGGTCCTGTGTATAACCTAATTTTCGGTCAAGGCAGCTTATAGATCATTTAAGTGCAACATTTTCAGAGGTTTATGTCTCCCAAAAGGAGTTTTCTCTTAATGAGTCCCTAATCAGTTTCAAAGGGAGACTCATATTCCACCAATACATTCCCACAAAGAGGGCAAGGTATGACGTGAAACTCTAAACCTGTAAGTGTACCCTGAGGTATTCTCCCAGAGTCTATAGAGTGTATAAATTCCCAAATTAAAACCCCTAGAATGTCCCCCTATCCTGCATGAAAATCCCTCTCCACCAGAGCCACTGTCATTCTGGCAAGATACCCAAACCAAACACTGATTCCTAGGGGTGAGAGCAGGGCTCTTACTAGTGAAAACCTGTTGCTGGTCAAATATAAGGACAAGAGGGAGGTCCTAATGCTGTCCCTTAGTGAAGTACCATGACGACAGTCCTTAACCTGATTGTACTGTGGACTACAATTTACATATGGGAGGAGTTGATCTTTCGGATATTTCATTTCTATTGTTCCAGGAGGTAGTTATCAATATGATCTTTGGTGACCGGGAAGAAACCGGTCCAAAGTGGGTCCAAATACCTCTGAAACGTATCAGTGTTCTGTTTTCTATTCAGCAATGTACCTGTGTGTCCATCACATGAGCAGGCATTTGTTTACCCGCTGAAAGTTAAAATTGAATGCTACTTCTGACTTTATAGCTGCATGCAGAGATCTTTAAAACCATAGTGAGTTAATACAGAGAGTTTATTGGATTATTATATATTTTTCCTTACACTTGTATTAAGGAAAAATATAACATGTATTTGCCGAAAGTGCAGTATGACTTTAAGATTGTTGCTGCTGCTCTGTTATGTAAAAAGGAAAAAAAATATATATATATCTGATCAATTGGGTAAATTAATTCTTATTTAATTAAAAAGATTAGAGGCTTCATGTTGACTGGTGACAGGTCCAGTTTATTACCTGTGGCAGGTACTTACCTAATTCTGTTAAAGAACCCAAGTGCTTCATCATTTCATTCATAAACCAAAAGTGCACAATTTATCATCTTAAAATGTTTTGATTTTCCACCGTTAAGCTGTCAGGTTTATAAACTCATTACTTTTATCTGTTTGCCTAAAGATGGCATCTTAATTACTCCATCAACAAAAGCCTTAAAAACAAAGAAATGCACTTGTGTCGAATAAATTCTATTAGAGAAGCATATTTCATTGATATTGACTCAAGTAATGCTCAGTTCTCTGATTCATTTATAGATGCCCCAAAATGAAATTGATTGCAATGAATAAAAGCTTGTCATTCACCTTAGACAGCTGTTATTCTACTGCTCTTTTAGCTGGTATATATTCATCCTGGCCTCCAAAGCTTATGACCAAGCCAAGCATGCATGTATATGGGGAAAGGGGCATAAATCGTTGCCTGACATCTCTGTGGCCTATCTCCCTTGATAACAAAGTATTGGGCATGTTAAAAGCTACCCTTCTTTGCCCTGACACCTACTCTCAGTGGAACATCTGGAAACCTACACACATTAGATGTGCTGCCAAAATCAGCTGGCTTGACCAAATTATTTCACCATGAAGTCTTTTACTGACCAAATCCTATATACTGAGACCAATATTACAAATAATACCAGTTGTGAGAAGGTGAAAGGCATGGTGGTTGATGGGCGATATGTGTAACCAAGGCTCCTGGCCTTGGTGAGGTAAGAGCCGGTATTTATTCAGTGTCTGTGCTACGATGCAGACTGACACTGTGGCCGTAGTAGGCTGGAAGGCCAATCCGGGACAACTCTTACTGGGAATGGTCAAGTGTAGGATGGGGGCCATTCCCCACAATCAAGGCCGTCTTTTGCTGGCCTTAAAGCTAGGCTGCCTCACCAGCTGAGGAGGATTTGCTAGTTGCAGCTCACACTGCCAAAGAGAGCTGAATGTGGAGTTCTTTCCTGAGATATTTGAAGCTGGTCCGCAGACTGCCTGGAGGCTTGGAAAAGACTTGCTTGATGCCGCATGGCATGGACTCAGGTGTGAACAAACACCTAAGGAATACAGGTGGACTTTTGTTACGTTTTCCTTTGTTCTGCATTTAAAGACTGTTTGCCAAGTGTGAATAAAACACTGAACTTTGATTTGAAAAGTACTGTTTCCTTGCCTCTATTCTGCAACCGCATCTCCAAGAGCGAGTCATCACACAGTATACATAGGGACATTTTATAACAATACATATTACCATAATACTGTTATTGACCAAACTCCAGTATACCAAAACCAATATTATCAGTATAAAAGGAGGAAATATTATCACCATACATATTTCTATCATACTGTTACTGGCCAAATCCAGAATACTGAGACCAATTTTACACACAATACCAATTACTACCGACGATAGCCCACCTATTAAAGAAAGACACTGTCCAGTCACGCCAGGCATGTATCAGACTGTCAAGAAGATGCTGGCCGACATGAAAGAGGCGGATGTCATTCAAGAGAGTCAGAGTCCCTGGGTGGCGCCCCTCGTGTTGGTCAAGAAGAAAGATGGAACTATTCGCTTTTGTGTCGACTACAGGAAGTTGAACAATGTTACTCACAAAAATGCTTATCCTCTACCCAGAATTGAAGAGTGACTTACAGCCCTTGGGTCGGCTTACTTCTCCACTCTGGACTTAACCAGCAGTTATTGTCAAGTGCCTATGGCCATGGAGGAGCGAGAGAAGACCGCATTTGTGACACCCATGGGATGGTTTAAATTTAAGAGTGTGCCATTTGGGCTATGTAATGCCCCTGCTACATTCCAGTGTCTGATGGAGTGGTGCCTGGGCCATCTGAATTTTCAAAGTGTCCTGTTGTACCTGGACGATGTAATCATGTATTCCACGTCCTACCAGGAGCAGTCATCTGTCAGACGTCATCCAAGTGAAGATCAAACCGTCAGTGTCATCTGCTTAAACCTCAGGTACACTACCTAGGTCATGTTGTCAGCACTGAGGGAGTCCAGCCTAATCCTGAAAAGGTAGAGATTGTCAAGAACTGGCCTACCCCGCGCACAGTGAAAGATGTCAGGAGCTTCCTGGGATTTGCCGGCTACTACCACAACTCCGTTCCCCACTTCGCTCAGATTGCAGAACCCCTCACAGCTCTTCTCAGGGGTACGGCGAAGGAGAACTACAGTGGAGACTACCTGTTGAATGGGCCGAAGAGCAACACCTGTTGACAGAACCACCACTCCTGGCGTATCCAGATTACAGTCAGCTGTTCCGGTTGTATACTGAGGCCAGCTTTGAAGGTCTGGGAGCTGCCCTGTCCCAAGTCCAAGAAGGGCAAGAGCGAATGATAGTCTATGTCAATCGAAACCTGCGAGGAGCAGAGAAGAACGATGCAAACTACAGCTCCTTCAAGCTGGAACTCCTCGCCCTTGTATGGGCCGTGACTTAAAAGTTTAAAGCGTACCTGTCATAGTAAAAAAAAAAAAAAAAGATATTTTACTCAGTACCTAATCTTGATCATTTGCATATCATTTTTATGTGTCTTGGACCTACATATCCAGAGATAAAAAGCATTTATCTGCTGCTGAGTAACTTTTTCATTGTGCTGGCTGGAGGGAGTGTGTCAGTCTGTCTCCCTCACAGTGATGACTCATTTGCTCTAAGTCTTGCAGAGAGCCTGGGCAGTCAGCCAATCACTGCACTCTACTCTGTAACCCTTTCCTCTCTGGTCTCATGCTGTACATGTTACGCAGAGGAAGATGCTTGGAGCTTGCCTGCAGTATTCCTACGACATTATGGCGAGTTCATAACAGGATAAAATGTATATATACAAGATCAGATCTTTATCCAATGAGTGCATCGACAGTGCAATCTATTCAGCATTATTTTTAAATAATACCACATCCTTTTTTATTTTATTTTTTGTTTACATTATTTTATTTAAAAAAATTGTAAAGGTGGTGGGGGGATTCCATTTTTTTAGGGAATGGGTTAATGGGAAGGAGTTCATTTTTATTTTTTACACATTTTACTTTTTTTTTTATAGCTCCCATAGGGTATGTGCAGACTGCAGAGCATTGCACCCTAGTCTGTAGAATTCCCTAGGGTGCAATGCTCTGCAATCTGCCCACACTCCCCCATGTGTATAACAGTGTGTGTGCATATGTACATTCCTATACAGGTGGGGGTATGTTCAGAGCATTGCAACCTTGTCTATAGTACAGACTAGGGTGCAATGCTCTGCACATAACCCCACCTGTATAGGAATGTACGTACGCACACACTGTTATACACATGGGGGGGGGGTATGTGCAGACTGCAGAGCATTGCCTCCTAGGGTCTTCTACAGACACTGGGGTGCAATGCTCTGCAGTCTGCACATACATCCCAATGTGTATATGTGCAGACTGCAGAGAATTGCACCCTAGGGTCTTCTACAGACACTGGGGTGCAATGCTCTGCAGTCTGCACATCCCCCCATGTGTATAGCAGTGTGTGTATGTACATTCCTATACAGGTGGGGGTATGTGCAGACTGCAGAGCATTGCACCCCAGTATCTGTAAAAGACCCTAGGGTGCAATGCTCTGCAGTCTGCACATACCCCCCATGTGTATAACAGTGTGTGTGTGTATGTACATTCCTATACTATACAGGTGGGGGTATGTGCAGAGCATTGCACCCTTCTCTGTAGTACAGACTAGGGTGCTAAGTTCTGCACATACCGCGTCCTGTATAGGAATGTACATAAACACACTGCTATACACATGGGGGGTATGTGCAGATTGCAGGGCATTGCACCCCAGTGTCTGTAGAAGAACCTGGGGTGTAATGCTCTGCAGTCTGCACAAACCCCCCCCCCCCTCCCAGTGTGTGTGTACGTACATCCTGATACAGGTGGGGGTATGTAGAGACTGCAGAGCATTGCACCCTTGGATCTGGGGAAGACACTAGAGTCACTTACAGACTCAGCCGTGGCCGGGGCCGCAGCCGCAGAAGGAGCAGGGACAGCAGTGACGATCCTCCAGAGTCAGCTACAGTTATGAGTTGAGGCTGCTGCAGGATTTTGTGGCCCTCGCGAGACCCGCAGGCATAGTACCTGAATGCCCGCATCCGCCACAGCTGCCTCCTGAGCGCCGGCATATTTTGGATTGCGCCCCGCCCGCAGCAGCCTCCTGCACGCCTGCATGTTTAGGATTGCGCACGCCCGCATATTTTGGATTGCACACGCCCGCATATTTAGGATTGAGGTAAGGCCTCTCACTGCTCTGCAGACTAACCTTGGTGCATGTCTGGAGGCAGTGGGGGAGAGGGGGGGGGCGTGAGTGACTGCCTGTGTGTGTGCGCTCCCTGTGCTCGTTCACAGGCAGTGTGCGTGCCCGCGCTTACACTCTATCTCATACTGCAGGGTTCGCCTATACTGGATACCGGTACACTTTACGGCCGGTATCCAGTATGTTGCAAAATCTAGACTAGTCTGGCTGGCTAAAAGACCCCTAGTGGTGTCTGTTTTGAGCTTTAATTTCGGGTGAAAATTTTTTAACAGTTGTATATTGTAAAATGGTATATTATAATGAGTCCTGCAATTTATCAAAAGTTTTCAAGAATGACAGTGCCTCATTGAGGGCTATTTGGCTGCCATGCCATTCAGCGTCTACACGGATAATGACCCATTGTCCCATCTGAATACTGCCAAATTGGGTGCTATGGAGCAGCGCTGGGCCTCCAGATTGGCCAACTACAACTTCACCATCAAGTACAGAAGCAGGAAATCAAATGTCAATGCCGGTGTACTGTCTCCGAGATGACCTGTCGAGTGGGAAGATGTGAAGGTCCAAGGTTGTGACCACCGTAGAGAACTGTGAATTCAGGTCTGAGAAGGTCCAAGAAGACTTATATACCTGGAAGACTCTACAAGACGAAAGTCGAGTCATGGGGGATCTGTTGGACTATCTTCTGATGAAAAAGGTACCAACCTGTCTACGCCGGGCCCAGAGTTGAAGCCTCTGTGGCGACAGAGGAAACGACTGTTTGTGCACAAGGAACTGTTGTACCGAAATTCTTTGGATCTGGTCTCTGGTGATCAACTTCATCAGATTCTTGTTCCCTGACAGGAAGCAGCGATGGTCCTCAACGCATACCATGATCAGTCGGGACACTTTGGAGTCCACAAGACCGAGGCTACTGTCAGACGAAGGTTCTACTGGATTGGGATGCGGTACGACATCAAGAAATGGTGCAATGAGTGTGCGGTCTGCAACGTCACCAAGAATGTTGCAAGGACGCAAGAGCACCCCTCCATTCCATCCAAAGTGAATGGCCTAACCAGTTGGTCGCGCTAGACCATGTCAAGTTGTCTCCTACCCAGTCCAGGTACACATATGTTCTCACCATGGTGGATCACTAATCTAAGTGGATTGTCGAAGTGCCTGTCAAAGACCTTACAGCCGAAACAGCGGCTCAGATGTTCTATTCCAATTGGGTGAAAACCATTGGTTGCCCGGAGTCTGTCCTGATGGACTGAGAAACGGCCTTTGAGACCCAACTCAGTTCCATGCCTGTAAGAAGCTCCGGACTACTCAAGGAAACAGACTCTGTGAACGTGTCAATAAAGTTTTCATCCACATGCTGCGAGCAGCGTCTGTTTAAAACACAAAGTGGCCTCAATTGTTGCCCGAGTTGCTGGAAATTAATAACAATACGTTCCATTGTTCCACAGGATACACCCCTTTCTACCCTATGATGGGAAAGCATGGGCAACTGCCGAAGGGCCGAACATTTAGACTTAAAGCTTCCTTCAATGACTCTCTGCAAGCTTCCATGAGTGGGTGTCTGACCATCAAAGAAGATTGTCAATAAAAAGATGGGCGAGGCTCAGCAAAAGCAACAGCAAGACAATAACCATCATGCCTCCGCCAAACCCCTTCAGTTAGGTGACAAGGTCTGACTGCAGAAATTTCTGAGGTCCCATAAGCTGGATTCCATCTGGGAAAAGGAGCCATACACAATAACGGCCATACCCTACCCAGACTCTGATGTGTACGAGATACAGAAAATAGGGTATGAACCGCAAGTCGTCCACCATAACCGGATAAAGTTATGTTTCAAGGAAGACCTGCCTGAACCTCCTGTACCTCCTCCACCAGCTGTCAGACCTGTGAGGGAGTATGTGCCAGGAGAGGGGATCCACCCATCCATGGATGTCCCCATGTTCTCTCCCAGCCAACCTGCAATCTTCTGTGTTGTGCCATCCAAGGGGCCAGTGCAACCAACGCTAGGGGCCTCACCAGCTCCAGTTCTGTCACCATTGGTACCAGTCTACACCCTGGTTTCCAGGTCTCCAGTGTCTCTGCTAGCCAGCCCGAGTCCTGATAGTCCAGAATCAGCTCCAACTCTGGAATTTGATCACCAACTCCAGTCATGACAAGAGTACATGAATATATATATTTATATATATATATATATATATATATATTGTGACAAGGTGGCAAGGAAAGGGTGTACCCTGAAAGGGCTCACCCTGACGAATCTCACCTGCTTCTTAAGTAATGAGGCAGCAGGGAAGGGAGGTATATAAAAGATGGAGACTGATCTGTGCTCTCCCTGGGAAACAGCATGTTGCTGTAGGGGGAGACACTCGGACCCTGTTGAGGAAGCACACAGCTGTAATCTGTGAGTGGTCCAAGAAGTGGAGTGAACTGTGAGTAACAGGTTGCAGGAGTCACATGTTTAACTGGCTGAGGGTAGCTCACCAGTTAATAGTCAGGGCATGCTGATATGTGTAGTCAGTGACCAGACGGTCTAGGATTTTATTTTGTTCCTGCGTTATGTTTGTTTTTTCCTTAAACCTGTCTAAATAAAGCTGGCAAGGTGCCAGGCTTGCATGAATAACCATTGTCTGCGGGTTTATTGAGTGGAAACGTGTCCCGTTTCAGTGTCCAGGACGATCCCGGAGCTATCCCCAAGGAGGAATCCTTACAATAAATATATATATATATATATATATATATATATATATATCTTCATGTACACATATCTGTCATTTCACTAGGGCTGTAGCACTAACCATAAAACAGTCCACACTAATGTCTCTTTAAATTGTCATATGTCTAATGTATTTTTTCTTGTGTCCTCGTGCTCAGGATACTTTCCTGGCCAGAAGGAATACCTGTAACCTGCTTTGCACGTATCAAACAGTCAAAGGTAACAAATGTCTAGAAATGCCTAGTCAAAATTATATATATTTAGTGTTCTGGGGAGAAGTGTCTTATGTCAAGGGTCCCCATTAGCCAAGGCATTGGGTAAAAAGCCTCCGGCAGGCCAATCCATCTTATATTGTGTGAACAGTTTCATAGTGTAATGTCAAGTGTAATGTTATCGAGTCATGTTCCTAAAATAGCCATAAAAGTTTATGTCTTCAGAGCATGTATGGACATTACACAAGAACTCTATATTTTCGTTGATCATACTAAGGTTCAGCCTGGAAATGGACATTAAGTGCAATTCTCCAGGACTGCATGTGGTCCCAGTGGCTATTTCTCTCCTCCGCCCTCCCGGACTTGTCGTCGAGGGCGACTTTATTCAAGTGGGGGAGTTTGTGATGTCCCAGTACGGGATGATGTGGCAGCGTACTGTCCTCCTGCCCTGTCAGGCAGAGTCCCTGCATGTCCCCATGGCTCCCCTGCCCCATACCCCCATTATGTATATAGGTTTGCCTCATTTAATGTACTGTTGCTTTAATGTTTGTACCAGATGATTGTTATCCAGAGGGCTCCAGTGACCAGCTGACCCCCCAAGTGACCTCTGGGCTCCTTGCACAGCCCCCTATATAACCAGGGGAGGGCCTGCAATCTCTCTCTTAGCACATTGCTCTTCTGCTGTATGCTGAGGTCCAGTGCAGTCGTCTCAGTGTCTGTGTCCAGAGCATTGGAGGCCTAAAGTCCTGCAGCCACAAGTCGGTCATCAGTAAGTCAAGTCATCTTATTGTCAGTCACCATCTCTGTCAAGTCAAATCCATCTGTAGTCACTGTGGCTTGCACTAAAGTCAGTCTAACTACTGCAAGTCCCAGCAAGCCTGCGTGGTCCCTCTGTGTCACTGGTCACCTCCCTGGGATATTTGGCTGTACTGCAAAGATTGTATCACCTGTCTTTTATAGATATCTGCACTCTTGGTGAGGTTTGAGAAAAAAGGACCCTTGCCTGACGCTTGCTAAATCAGGAAACGAAGTTGAAAAGATGCCAAATTTCTTGATGGTTTAAAACAGCGTTTTTTATTGTACAAAACAGTTGACAACGCGTTTCTAGGGGATCTGCACCCCTCTTTCTCAGGTCAGGGAAAGGGACACGCATAAACGGAGGGCCCCGTACGCTCGCAACATCTGCAGCGTCCTGGCTCGGGCCTACTGGTTAGATGCGCTTGCGTAGGGGATACGGAGAGCTCCGTGCGCTCACAAAATCTGCAGTGCCCCGGCTCGGGTCCACCGGATAGATGCCCTTGCGGGGGGAAGGAGAGAGGTTGGTGCTCACAAGCGCTACAAAGTAGCATATCCCCTCAAAACGCGTTGTCAATTGTTTTGTACAATAAAAAAGGCTGTTCGAAACCATCTAGAAGTTTGGCATCTTTACAACTTCGTTTCGTGATCCAGCAAGCGCCAGGCAAGTGTTCTTTTCTCTCAAACCTCACCAAGAGTGTGGATATCTACATTGTTACCAACCGCCCCAGGACGCTGGGTATGGATAGACACGTGCTGCTGCTGATTCCTCCACACTTAAGGCTAATGACGGTGTTGCACTCGGAGCGTAACACACCAATATATACTCCTTTTATATCTGCCACCACAAGGTAACGGCACAGGGTGCGCACATACGGAGGACCGGACGCTTGGCCTGTATCATATACTGTGTGTATGCCTATATACCTACCAAGGCACATGCAAGCATAGGCCAGTGTCTTGATGTGGTACTAATTGTTGCTGTTACTGTATCTATAGCACCTTGTTCTTTGTGTGTATCTCCATATTCTACATATGTACACCCCACTGCCCCCTCATGTGCCCCTGATGAGGCCACAATAACTGGTAGGCCAAAACGAGTAGGTAGACCTATTAGGGCGACACATTATTGTGGTGTATGAGATACGATATATTTTGGTTAGGCGTCTTTCACACTACAAAATTACTCCGTTTTAAAGATAAACGGCTATAACGGGTTAAAACGGCTATTAGAAAAATCCCATAGACTATAATAGGATTTTCTAACGGCCGTATAGGATTTTGTAACTGCCATTTTATAGCTGATTTTCAGACGGAACTTCGTATGGATCTTTAAAACGGAGTAATTTTGTAGTGTGATAGGGGCCTTACCTACTTACTGCGTGTATTTATTTTTTAACAGTGGTGTAGGGCCTGTTGTACGTATGATAATTACATATTTATCACTATACTACACTTTGTTATATCTAGGTGGTTGTTTTATCTTTTTGACTATTACAAGTTATGTTTTATGCACCCCCCCCCCCCCCCCCTCTGTTAGTTTGTACTGGAAGCCTTGCTTTATTATAGGTTGGTGGATACCTGCTTACTTATCCACACATAGCTGTATTACTGTATACATGCCACCTGGGAGCCACAAATCTTGCTGAGTGATAGGGAATCAAGTATTTTTCAAATGCTAATCAATGAATTACGTATTTGAAATGGGTTTTTCAGAATTTTTTGTTATTCTGTCTCTCATTGTTCAAAAAATAAATAAATAACAGAGCAGAAATATAGACTGATCTTTTTTTTTTTTTTTTTTGTAAGTGGTCAAACATACAAAATCGGTAGGGGATCTTTTGTACAAAACAAACACATGCATAAAATTCTCCCAAAAAGCAATATAAAATGCTTGAAATGCTTGTGTATATACAACCATATGTGGGAACATAGCCTAAGCAGAGCATTCATCATGTTTTTTTTTTATTTTTTTTTTTTTTGTTACACTTCAGTGATTATTCTTAAGTGCATTTGTGCTACAGCAGAGAAGAGCTGATATTTCAATTTTCTACATGGAAAGGGATATTGAAATCTACTTTGCATATTGCTTCAAACCTGTCAGCTGGTAGTGCTTTCTGTATGCTTTTAACTAGATACTTTTAGTTTTTGTTTGTAAATGAGCAATCCATAAAAAGAGCAGCAATAACATCTCATGCTATCCCTCAGCATATGAAGCTATAGTGCACCTGCTAACAGTCTGCACCTGTATGCCTAAAAGCAAAGGTGACCAAGTCTGTATTTTGGCTGCATCATATGCGATCTGCTGTAAAATATTTCCTATAATGTGACTTTTGTGGCATTGTATGAAGGATGTTTACAAATACAGCAAGGAGGGATAAAGTATAGACTACGAGCAAGGCTCTTACTCCTCTACGTATACCCTTAGATATTATAATACAGTGATCCCTCAACTTACAATGGCCTCAACATACAATAGTTTCATCATACAATGGTCTTTTCTGGACCATCGTAAGTTGAAACCAGACTCAACATACAATGTACGGACAGACCAGATCTGTGAAATGTGTCAATGGCCGGAAGAACTGACCAATCAGAATGGGCATTCACTGATAAAACCCCTGTATTACTGAAGCGTATGCACTGACTGGTGTCTGATAGCGCCCCCTACAGTACAGGGAGGTATTACATGTTCTGTACTACTCTATACCTGTATTACTGAAGTGAATGCACTGACTGGTGTCTGGTAGCGACCCCTACAGTACAGGGAGGTATTACATGTTCTGTACACTTTACCTGTACCAGGGTTAGCTGCTCCTTTGGACACCAGGTGAGGGCGAATCCATTACTTTTTTAGGACATTGCATGTACTGTACAGGACCCCAGAAGAAGCTCCTGTCCTCTACATAGACCAGTGTTTCCCAAGCAGGGTGCCCCCAGCTGTTGCAAAACTACAACTCCCAGCATGCCCGGACAGCCAAAGGCTGTCCGGGCATGCTGGGAGTTGTAGTTTTGCAACAGCTTGAGGCTCCCTGCTTGGGAAACACTGACATAGACAGTGATTACAACTCCCAGCAGATCTTTCTTACTTTTATATGTAAGGACTTGCTTTATCTATATCAGTTATCTACTTATTTTTCTTTAATTCTCACTTTTTCCTATTTTTGGATGACATTTTGGTGCCTTTAGAACCAATTACCAGGTTTCCATAGAGTTCTGGTCTCAACATACAATGGTTTCAACATACAATGGTCATCCCAGAACCAATTAATATTGTAACTTGAGGGACCACTGTAATGAAATAGAGACGCTTTTGTGGCTTTACTGTTTTCATATGATTCCATAAGTCCATACTGCTCCATTAGGCACCATTATGGAGCTTTATTACCCTAGACACCCTGCTTACAGTACATAGTATGGTGAATTATAAGGAGCTGTAATATGACTACCATTCTAGTGGACAGGTCCTATGCATCCAGATGTCTCTGATTTCATAAGATACAGCAGCTTTTTCTGACTGATCACATAAGAGTGTGACAGGAAATTAGCTGTGGCATTCTCCATCAGATGCAATGTACTGAAGAATTTTCTTAAGGCTCATTTTTCTTACGGTTCTTCTTTTCATATCATGTAAACAAAAGAAGAGGCACATGCACAAAGGCTCAGATTCTGATCTAATATTTATTGTTCATATTGGGCATTTTATGCATTTTAACCCCTTAAGGACCCAGCCAATTTTCAGTGTAGGACCCGGCCATTTTTTGCACATCTGACCACCGCCACTTTAAAGGGGTTCTCCGGTGCTTAGACATCTTATCCCCTATCCAAAGGATAGGGGATAAGATGCCTGATCACGGGAGTCCCGCCGCTTGGGACTCCCGTGATCTTGCACGCGGCACCCCGTTTGTAATCAGTCCCCGGAGTGTGTTCGCTCCGGGTCTGATTATTGTCGATCACGGGGCCAGTGGCGCGTGACGTCAAGCCTCCGCCCCCGTGTGACCTCACGCTCCGCCCCTCAATGCAAGTCTATGGGAGGGGGCATGACAGCTTTCACGCCCCCTCCCGTAGGCTTGCATTGAGGGGCGGAGCGTGACGTTACACGGAGGCGGAGGAGTGACGTCACACGCCGTCGGCCCTGTTGTCGCCGGTAATCAGACTGATTACAAACGGGGTGCTGCGTGCAAGATCATGGGGGTCCCCAGCGGCGGGACTCCCGCGATCAGGCATCTTATCCCCTATCCTTTGGATAGGGGATAAGATGTCTAAGCACCGGAGTACCCCTTTAAGCATTAATAACTCTGGGATGCTTTTACCTTTCATTCTGATTCCGATATTGTTTTTTCGTGACATATTCTACTTTATGTTAGTGGTAAAATTTTGTCCATACTTGGTGAAAAATTCCCAAATTTTATGAAAAAATTGGAAATTTTGCATTTTTTTTTACTTTGAAGCTCTCTGCTTATAAGGAAAATGGACATCCCAAATAAATAATATATTGATTCACATATATAATATGTCTCCTTTATGTTGGCAACATAAAGTTGACATGTTTGGAAGACATCAGAGGGCTTCAAAGTATAGCAGCAATTTTCCAATTTTTCACTAAATTTTCAAAATCGAAATTTTTCAGGGGCCAGTTCAGTTTTGAAGTGGATTTGAGGGACCTTCATATTAGAAATACCCCATAAATGACCCCATTATAAAATCTTCATTATAAAGGTCTTCTTACCTTCTCCTGCGCTGTCCGATCGCCGAATGAATGCTTCAAGCCTGAGATCCAGGCTTGAGCATTCAATCGCCAAAAACACTGATTGATCCATTCCTATGGAGATGCATCAATCATTGTTAAAGATCAGTTAATGCAATGTTATAGCCCCCTATGGGGGCTATAAGATTGCAAAAGAAAAGTGTAAAAAAAATCATTAACCCTTTGAATTATCCCTTCCCCTAATAAAAGTTTGAATCACCCAGCATTTCCAAGAATAGAATAAAAAACAGTCTAAATAAAAATAAAAATAAACATATGTGGTATCACCACGTGCGGAAATGTCCAAATTATAAAAATATACCGCTTTTTAAACCGTACATTCAATGGCATACGCGCAAAAAATTCCAAAGTCCAAAATAGCGCATTTTTGATCACTTTTTATACCACAAAAAAGTGAATAAAAAGTGATCAAAGAGTCTGATCAGAACAAAAATGGTACCGCTAAAAACTTCAGATCACGGCGCAAAAAATTAGCCCTATCAGGACTATGCTGATGTTTTTTGCAAAAAACAAGCAGAGATATTGCCTCCTCATAGCCCCCTTCCTGGTAACACTCTGCCCCGTGGCAAGCTTCACCCTCTGCCCCCCCTCCCCATTCCCACTTCTTCTGGACTGTCTGCCATTGATGAACTTACCCAGGACTTCTCTGTCTTCCAGAAAGAAACTCAAGAATCGCTCCCAATGGCCTCGTCTCATGTGAAGCGACAAGCAGACAAAAAGAGGGGGAGACCTAAGGGGGGGGGGTATTGTTACGCCGAGCGCTCCGTGTCCCTGCTCCTCCCCGGAGCACTCGCGGCGTTCCCCTCTCTGCAGCGCCCCGGTCAGACCCGCTGACCGGGAGCGCTGCACTGACACTGCCAACGGGGATGCGATTCGCATAGCGGGACGCGCCCGCTCGCGGATCGTATCCCAATCCACTTACTTGTCCCGGTCCCCGGCTGTCACGTCCTGGCGCGCGCGGCTCCGCTCCTTAGGGTGTGCGCGCGCCAGCTCTCTAAGATTTAAAGCTCCAGTGCACCAATGGTTGGTGCCTGGCCCAATCAGTCTAATTAGCTTCCACCTGCTCCCTGCTCATATAACCTCACTTCCCCTTCCCAGCATTGCCGGATCTTGTTGCCATTGTGCCAGTGAAAGCGTTCCTTGTATGTCCCAAGCCAGTGTTCCAGACCTCCTGCCGTTGCCCCTGACTACGATCCTTGCTGCCTGCCCTGACCTTCTGCTACGCCCGACCTTGCTTTTGCCTAATCCCCTGTACCGCGCCTATCTCAGCAGTCAGTCGGGGTTGAGTCGCTATCGGGTGGAACGACCTGGGGGTTACCTGCCGCAGCAAGTCCATCCCGCTTTGCGGCGGGCTCTGGTGAATACCAGTAACCCCTTAGACTCCGTTCCCCTGGTACGGCCCACGTCATCACCCCACTGACACAGAGGATCCACCACCAGTATCCTCACAGTACCCGGATCCTAACAAGGGGTTAAGGCTCACTGTATCCCTTGGTATGTTCCTTGAGGGGTGTAGTTTTCCAAATAGTGTGCCATGTGTTATTTTTTTTTGCTATTCTGGCACCATGGGGGCTTCCTAAATGTGACATGCCCCCAAAAACCATTTCAGCAAAATCCCCTCTCTTAAAGCAAAATTTAGCTCCTTCTCTTCTGAGGCTTATAGGGTGCCCACAGGGCACTTTATATCCACGTATGGGGTATTTACATACTCATAAGAAATGGGGTTACAAATTTTGGGGGCCTTTTTCATCTATTACCCCTTGTTAAAATAAAAAATTTGGGGTATTCCCAGCATTTTAGTGAAAACAAAAATGTTTTTCATTTTTATGTCCCACTTTCTTCAAGCACCTGTCCTTAAGGCTTACTGTGCCCCTTGTTACATTCCTTTAGGGGTGTAGTTTCCCAAATAGTGTGCCATGTGGGGGGTTTCTGCCGTTCTCGCACCATGGGGCTTCCTAAATGCGACATGCCACCCTAAAACCATTATAGCAAGATTCACTCTCTAAAATCCCATTGTCGCTCCTTCCCTTCTGAGCCTTGTAGTGCGCCAGCAGAGCACTTTACATCCACATATGTGGTATTTGCTTACTCTAAATTTTTGAAGGCATTTCCAAGTTAGAAAAATGCTAAATTTTCAAATTTTTCATGACATTTTGGTATTTTTCACAAAGAAATGATGCAAGCATCGACGACAATTTACCACTATCATAGTAGAATATGTCACGAAAAACCAATCCTACATATTATTGTATAAAGTGACACGGGTCAGATTTGCAAAAAACACCCTGGTCCTTAAGGTCAAAATGGAATTTGTTCTTAAGGGGTTAAAGGATCTTAACATGTATAGCTTGGAAGAAAGACGAGACAGGGGGGATATGATAGAAACTTTTAAATACTTAAAAAAAATTTACACAGTAAACAAGGAGAGGATATAAAAAAAAAAATACCACAAGGGGACATGTTTTAAATTAGGGAAGCAAATGTTTATGCAGTAATATCAGGAAGTATTACTTTTCAGTATAAAAGAAACTTAAGTGTCAGATCTGCATGAATGAAGTCAACCACGGCAAGAAGCAGTTGTCAACACGTCCCCTCCATGTATCTCTATGGGAGAGCTGGAGATAGACAAACGATGAAATGGTGGTTGACACACTTTATTCATGCACAGAGCCAGGGCGCTAGGCATACGTTTTTTATACTGGATGCTCATTAGGCATGGATGGGATAGGCATAAGGCTATCCTACATACAGTGGTCCCTCAAGTTACAATATTAATCGGTTCAATCGGTTCCAGGACGACCATTGTATGTTGAAACCATTGTATGTTGAGACCAGAACTCTATGGAAACCTGGTAATCGGTTCTAAAGGCACCAAAATGTCATCCAAAAATAGGAAAAAGTGAGGATTAAAGAAAAATAAGTAGATAACTAATACAGATAAAGCAAATCCTTACATATAAAAGTAAGAAAGATCTGCTGGGAGCTGTAAATCACTGTCTATGTCAATGTTTCCCAAGCAGGGAGCCTCCAGCTGTTGCAAAACTACAACTCTCGGGCATGCTGGGAGTTGTAGTTTTGCAACAGCTGAAGGCACCCTGATTGGGAAACACTGATGTAGAGGGTTGAATAATTTACCAGGACAAGAGGTAAACACTGGTCTATGTAGAGGACAGGAGCTTCTTCGGGACAGGAGCTTCTTCCTAAAAAAGTAACATGGAGCCGCCCCCACCTGGTGTCCAAAGGAGCAGGTAACCCTGGTACAGGTAAAGTGTACAGAACATGTTATACCTCCCTGTACCGTAGGGGGCGATACAAGACAGGAATTCAGTGCATACACTTCAATAATACAGGGTATTTACCAGTTAATGCCCATTTTGATTGGTCGGTTCTTCCAGCCATTGACATATTTCACAGATCTGGACTGTCCATAACATTGTATGTTGAGTCTGGTTTCAACTTACAATGGTCCAGAAAAGACCATTGTATGTTGAAACTATTGTATGTTGAGGCCATTGTAAGTTGAGGGATCACTGTATAAGATAGGGCCAAGAACTTTTGATAATATACAGTATATCGGGCAGACGAGATGGGCTGAATGGTTCTTATCTGCCGACATATATTCTTTGTTTCTATATTTCTATAATTTGACACTCAAGCTATGATTGCCACACTCCATTTGAATGACAAAATCTACAATAGCCCTGCTTGTCATTGGCATCATCTGCTCACGGTGATGTGACTGTGCAGAAATAATGCTCACAGCAATCAGTGTTATCACAGTACTGGGATACTGCTCACAGTTATGTCCTAGCACAGGGATAATGCTCACAGTGATGTCACAGTGCAAGGATAATGTTCTTATTGATGTCAATGTACCAGAATAAAGCCCACAGTGATGTTTCTGCACAGGGATAGTGTTCACTGTGATGTTACATTACAAGGATAATATCAACATTTTATACATAGTTAATAAGGTTGAAAAGAAAAAAGGCAAGACTCCATCTAGATCAACAAAATTCAGATATCACAGGACAAGAACAATGCACACAGGGATGTGATGTTAAAATAGTGAGATAATGTGCACAGTAAATGTGCAGTACATTGGTAATGCTCAGTTGCTATATGTTACGGTACAGACATAGGAGGAGATTTCGAAATTTTCATTTTAGAGATTCCCTTTAAAAAATTAAAGAAGCTATCTGATTGGTTGCTATAGGCAACTGGGCAACTTTTCTTCAGCACAGGTCTAGCTAAATCTCCCCCATGATGCTGCAATAGAGCAGGAATTATATAAACAGTGATATTACACTATAGGCAAAATGTACATCATGATATTATATCGCAAGAATAACACACACACAATAGGTCAGATTGTACTCTGACATTTACAAGACACATAATCATGTCAGAAGTAATAATGCACAATATGGGGCTTCATAACAAAACTTAGACCAGGGACACATTCAATTATTCCCATTCCTTTCTATTGTCTCCAGTAATCAATTTCTGCTTCTTATGTCTAAATGATCCCCCTAAGTTATTGGGCCCAAATGTAATCGGGCATGTATACACATTTTTTCAGAGATTTATACGCAACCAGACAGATAAAAATGATGGTATGCTGAACCACATATTATATAACTCTCCCTAATCTGCAGCCATTGAAGTGAATGGTAGATGAGCCTCAGTAACCCAGTACAGTGACTTTACAAAGTATAAAGTTGTCTTCCAACTCTGTTCAGTGTGTGTGTTGTGGGCACTGCGGCTCTGGCGCATAGTGTCAGCTGATCAGCAGGAGTGCCAGGCATAAGATCCCCAGTTCTTGTTTCACCAATCATTGCTACAGACCTTACAAGTGAAAACGGCGATGATTGGACACAGGCAGAATATATAATGACAGTGACTCACAGATGTCTGTGTATTTGTTTCTTATACCCTTAATTTGGTCCTGACCATCATGACTTATTTCTCTCATATGTAGGGTTTGATGCTTGGACATCTTGAGCTCTTCACCTCTGCAACATAGCTTTATCCTCTTTACCAAAACAAGTTCCGCATTGTAGCTTACACTGCTGTCCCAAAAACGACAGCTCCACACACTGTGCTCCTAAACAGGGGCGTAGCTATAGAGGTAGCAGTCGTACCTGGGCCCTGGTGCCTAAGGGGGCCCCAAAGCACATTTGCCTCATAAAAGAACAGTATTCTAATTGCCATATGGGGCTCTGTTGCAAATTTTGCATTGGGGCCCAGAAGCTACAAGCTACACCTCTGCTCTTAAAGGGGTATTCCAGGATTTTTTTTATTTGACTATGCTACAGGGGCTGTAAAGTTAGTGTAGTTCATAATATAGTGTCTGTACCTGTGTGTGACGGTTTTCTCACAATTCTTCTGTGATTGTCCCCCCACTATTTATTTTTAACAGCATACAAAATGACTGTTGTCTCGGATTTTTCCCAGCTTGCAATGCGGCCGAGACCTGACTCACTAGTCAGCTGATGACAGGGAGCCTGTCTGCTTCAATGGGTGGAGCGATCGCTTGGTGGGAGAGAGAGATCATCTGCAACTAATGCAACAGCTGTAGGCACCCTGATTGAAAACCACAGGTCTTTTGTTTCAATGGGTGGGGTGGCTGATGTGTGGGAGGGAGGAAGATGGAATTGTGGGATTTGTAGTCAAAAAAAGAAAAGTCAAACAGGAAATACAAGTTCACAAAAAACTAGCCACAGTGCTATGGTAATCTCATGACATAGCCATTTAACGCAGATCCTTCCTAAGCATGTCCATTACTGCCTGCCAGGTTTGTACTAAAATCACCTTATGGTGGATAACCCCTTTAAATATAATACTGCCACACACTGTGCTCCTGAATACAGTACTGTGACACACTGTGCCTCTGAATATAATTACTGCCACACACTGTGTCCCTGAATTTAATACTTCCACACACTGTGCCTCTAATTATAATACTGCCACTCACTGTACTTCTGTATATAATACTTTCACACACTGTACCCCTGAACATACTACCACACACTGTACCCCTGAATATAGTACTACCACACACTATACACATGAAAATAATATCATACTGTCACACTCAGACTAACGTCCTCCTCCAGTTTCCTCTGTCCTCTTCCCCCTTTTCCCCTGCCCACAGACTTCTCTGTCCACCCTTTACAGACTCCTGTTTCCTCCCCAGATCCCTTTGTCCTTCTCTGACTCCTCTGTCCTGCTCCAGACCGCCTCCCCAGTCTACCCCTTACAGACCCCTCTATCCCCCCACTTAGACTCCCCCTGTCCTACTCCAGAAAGCAGCACTGCATTGCGAAGTAAGAATGTCACGCTGTCACGTGGGTGCTCCCTCTGCTGTTAGTCAGCAACACCTATGAGGGCTGGGTGTAACAGGGAATAGAGGACTCATCCCTCCAACCCCCCCGCCCCTCACGTCACAGAAGGGGGGCAGGCTGGGGCAGAATATCGAAGAGGCAGGGGTTGCTAAGCAAGCCAGCTCCACGCCTCCAATGCGCCCTGAAGCGCAATTAAAATGTAGTTGTAACAGGCAGAACATCGGACCTACAGCACATAAAAATGTAAGTGACCCTTTATTTTACAGCTATTCACCCACACTATAAGGGTAGAGTCACACGTAACGGATCTGCAGCGTATTTCACGCTACGGGTCTGCTGGTGACCCAACCCATTTTGTGCCTCCAGCTGTTGCCACCCCCCTTCCTCCGCCTTGCCCACCCTTGCCTTGCTCGCAGCAGCAATCCGCCACTACGAGCAGCACACAGGGGGTCTGCGAGTCGCCGAGTCCACTGTGACATCGCAGAGCAGCTGCAATGTCTGAGTGCACCATGATGTCAGAGTGGACTCGGTGACCTTTGTGTGGCTGCTTGTAGCGGCAGATTGCCGCTGTGAGCAGGCCAGGGGCGGGGGAAGGAGGGGTGGCAACAGCTGGAGGCATAAAATGGTTCAGGTCACCGGTGTGTACGCAGCGTGAAATATGCTGCGAATTCCTTATATGTGACCCTACCCTAACCCATTATACAGTGGTCCCTCAACATACGATGGTAATCCGTTCCAAATGGACCATCGTTTGTTGAAACCATCGTATGTTGAGGGATCCGTGCAAAGTAAAGTATAGAACAGTGGTCTACAACCTGCGGACCTCCAGATGTTGCAAAACTACAACACCCAACATGCCCGGACAGCCAGCGGCTGTCCGGGCATGCTGGGAGTTGTAGTTTTGCAACATCTGGAGATCCGCAGGTTGAAGACCACTGGTATTAGAGGTTATACTCACGTGTCCCCGCCGCTCCGGACCGTCACCGCTCGTCACCACTGCCCTGGATGTCGCCTTCCATCGCTGTCGCTGCGTCCCCGGGGTGTCCCTGATGCTCCAGCAAGGCCTCTGCTTCCCCGGCATCCTCGCTCTCCGTCACCGCCATCACGTCGCTACGCACGCCGCTCCTATTGGATGACTGGACGGCGTGCGCAGCGACGTCATGATGATGATGGGGAGCGCCGAAGATGCAGGTGATCCCGAAGAGGATGTGCCGGAACCCGGAGGACAGGTAAGTGATCGTCAGCGGACCACACGGGGCACCGTAAATGGCTATCCGGTGGCAGCTGAAGCAGTCTGCACTGCCGGATAGCCGTTTATGCGATGGCCCCGACATACAAAAGCATCGTATGTTGATGCTGCCTTCAACATGCGATGGCCTCTGAGAGGCCATCGTATGTTGAAAGGATCGTATGTTGGGGCCATCGTAGGTCGGGTGTCACTTTATTGGGTTTAGTGCAGGTGAATAGTTGTCAGATTCTCTTTAAAATCAGTGGGAGTTTTAAGCAAAGCCTTAGGAAAACCACATTGAAAACAGCACCTAAATGTAATTTTGGGGCGATTGTAGTCTGTTTGGACATTAGTCAAGGTGTGAAAAATAAGTTTTTGTGATATATATGAATGGTCTGAAGAAACACTTCGGTCCACACGATTTTGCACGTTTTTGCACAATGCAAAACCTGCTGTGCAAGTGTTTGGTTTTTCCAGTTGCTACGTTGCTACCGGTATGTATTATGTTGTCCATGTCACTTTATAAAGTTACACACATGACAGAAGACCCCTGCAAAAAAAAAAAAAAAGCTCACACGCATTCCTATGCCAGCTGGTCACTGGATTACATTTGTGCAAAAATAATTTCAGTGCACCAGCAAGTGCATCTGCTTACCATACCCCCTGGAAGTACACAAGAAGAAAAATGATGAAGCCAGCTCAGACAACATAAAACCAGCATAAAATTAGAAGATAATTTCGATGCAATTCAGCACGCAAAATAAAAATACACAGCACACGCAATTTTGCAGATGCACGCCAATTGATAAATTCTCCTCTGAATGTTTTTGGTAGGTGTTTCTAATATGATGTTTAACCTGGGTGCCCTTTTATCTATTGTATGAATCACTCTTTTTTCTTAGTAGTGCATTTCTTATGTATGAATAAATATTGAATCAAACTGAATTTATAACATATCTTATACAGTGATCCCTCAACTTACAATGGCCTCAACATACAATAGTTTCAACATACAATGGTCTTTTCTGGACCATCGTAAGTTGAAACCAGACTCAACGTACAATGCTACAGACAGTCCAGATCTGTGAAACGTGTCAATGGCCGGAAGATCTGACCAATCAGAATGGACATTCACTGGTAAAACACCTGTATTACTGAAGTGTATGCACTGACTGGTATCTGATAGCGCCTTCTACAGTACAGGGAGGTATTACATGTTCTGTACACTTTACCTGTACCAGGGTTAGCTGCTCCTTTGGACACCAGGTGAGGGCGACTCCATTACTTTTTTAGGACATTGTGTGTACTGTACAGGACCCTGAAGAAGCTCCTGTCCTCTACATAGACCAGTGTTTCCCAATTTCCCAAGCAGGGTGCCCCCAGCTGTTACAAAACTACAACTCGCAGCATGCCCGGACAGCCTTTGGCTGTCCGGGCATGCTGGGAGTTGTAGTTTTGCAACAGCTGGAGGCTCCCTGCTTGGGAAACACTGACATAGACAGTGATTTACAGCTCCTAGCAGATCTTTCTTACTTTTATATGCAAGGACGTTTTCTTCAATTCTCACTTTTTCCTATTTTTGGATGACATTTTGGTACCTTTAGAACCAATTACCAGGTTTCCATAGAGTTCTGGTCTCAACATACAATGGTTTCAACATACAATGGTCGTCCCAGAACCAATTAATATTGTAACTTGAGGGACCACTGTATGAAGAAGCAGCCTGTTATAGTATAGGTCGCTACCAAGTTTATCCAACAGAGGGCGCTCCAGCTACTGCAGCATCCTTCTAAACGGAGGAGGAGGAGGAGGAGGTGGGAAGCAGCTTGTCCTGTTTATTCCCATCCATCCTCAGCAGCTCTTGTGCACGCATAGGGATGGACCTGTCTCCGGGGGACCCTCAGGCTACCTTCCCACCACCCTCCTTGGACTGAGCAGGTATTGGGGCTGCCCCCCAAGTGTCAGTGGAACCATGCACCGAGCTTCCATCAGCCTGTGATAGAGAAAAGAGAGGAAGCAGAGGAAGCAGCTGGAGGAGGAGGAGGAGGAGAAGAAGCGGATTCTCTGGTTGCTAAGGTAATCCCAGCTGGGTTACAATGTATCACACCCCAGGATCACAGCTCCATCATATGGTATGCCTTCCTGGCTGAAGCACAGTGGTGATCATGTATATCCCTGCCATCATGGATCTCTGTACACCACCTCTCTCCATCAACAACACTAAGCACAGATACAACCAAATCATAGATACCATGGCAGCCACAGAGATGCCAGGAGGGGGTGCTGCTTGTGTTGGAATTTGTGTAGTGTTGGGGTATGGCACTGCTGCTTTGTCTTGTGGGGGGAGTGATCACACTGTCTGCCATTGATGCATTTTGTGATTCAGCCTGAAATCATAGGTTGTGTTAATCTTTAGTATCCCCATGGAATTATACATTGCCCCTTCATCTATAGTATCACCCTGTAAGTATACAATACCCCTACATACTCTGCTCATGTGTGTCAGATGCCAGATTACATTGTATCACCATTCTCATAGCTTCATGAATTCATTCTGAGGATGGGGATAGAGATCATTGCTGAGAATGGGGGGGGGTGTAGTAAGCCGTCTATAGAGATTCTATTACAATAATGAAAGAGGTGATGATGGGAAGTCTCCTTTTACAGTGTTTGCAGACTTATTGTGACTTATTCCAACCTGCTGAATGTATTGCACTTAAAGATATTTCTTAAATCAGCATTAGGTATGTGTTCAGATGGGTTAAATATGCGTTGTCCATTGCACTTTATACTTGGGTAGTTATAAACAATTACCAGGTCTTAAGTGCATGTTTACATGATCTTGTTACCTTCTTTTTTTTTTTTTTTTTTTTTTTTTTGCCACTTACCATTAAAGATTGGCAACCTGTGTGAAAATACTATAGCTACATGTTGTCAGTCACCAACTCTTTATTATCAATGGTTTGAGTTTGGTTGCTAAAAGTGCTGTTAGCGGTCCATTGGTAGCTTTACATTTATGATACCGCGCCTGATGTTGTTTGCATATTTGTGTTGGATTGTACTTGTTATTGTTGCATGACTATATTGTAATCCATAGTCCGGATGTAACATGCTGGGTTTGGGCAGAACCATTTAGATGACAGAGGACGATGATGGATTCTCTAGCTCATGCTCTATATTCTGTGGTTGACCTGTTTTAAATTTGAGTTGTGTCCTTGAAATGGAAGATTATTATAGCTGTTCGGTAGTAAAGTTAATATATTTATCTATGTGTGTTTGGATTAGGATTAATGTATTTTTTTTTAGATGAGTATAACGCATTACTAAAAGTCATAATACTATAATGTATTCCAATATTTATGGATGGTTTGTATAGATGGATACATTTAAATGTACTTTATTCCAAATGCTCTTCTGTAGTTCTTGGATTTTATTTGTGTTTTTAACTATTTGTTATTTTTACAGTATAAGGCGGATATTGATGTTTTAATATTTAAATGAGTTGTCTAGTCAGTTTGATTTGTTATCCTATTTCATATTAAAACCTTGTGTTTATTTCTGGATTGTATTCAGTTTATCATTCTTGTTGGCTTCTTTTTTTAAGTGTCTTGATTTGAGGTCACATCAGAGGTTACATTTTCTTCTATTAGAGATTATCTCGTTGAACTTACTTTAGCTAAATAATTTTTTTAATTTTTTTTGTAGTTAAAAAGAATATCCTATTGATGGCCTATCCATAAGGTAGGCCCTTAATATTTAATTGATGGGGTGCTAACACCCAGAAACCACACCAATCCGCTGACTACCAGAGCCACCTGGCACCTACAGAACAGAGTCTAAAAGCAGACTGCTCCGTACATCATGTAGTGGCTGGGCTGGGTTACTGCATCTCAGCTCCCATTCACACAACATATGATGGAGCTGTATGCTTCCAACTCCATTCACTGTGCATCCAGGTGCCACGGCTCTTGCAGTTTGTTGATCTGCTAGGGCAGGGCCGTATTTGCAGCTTGTTCTATTCTAGTCACTTAGACTGAATATACCCCATTAGGGTGATTCCAAATGCGTCAGAATTTTTTAATGCAGATCTGTTTCAAATACACAGCAAACAATGCATCCATTACATGCAGATTTTTTTTTTTGCAGATACATAGTGGATATCGCCACTATAGAAAGAAAGTGGTGAAAGCAATAACCCACAGGCACCTATTAGTAAATACAGACCAAGGCAGATGTGCTGTTGTCAGCACCCTATCAATCAGATATTGGAGGTCTATTAACAAAAAAGACCCCTTTGAAGAGGCTTAAGGGTGTATTCCAGGAAAAAAAACTTTATATATATATATATATATATATATATATATATATATACAGTATATATATATATATATATATATATATATATATATATATATATATCTCAACTGGCTCCAGAAAGTTAAACAGATTTATAAATGACTTCTATTAAAAAATCTTAATCCTTCCAATAATTATCAGATGCTGAAGTTGAGTTGTTCTTTTCTGTCTGGCAACAGTGCTCTCTGCTGACACCTCTGCTTGTCTCAGGAACTGCACAGAGTAGAATAGGTTTGCTATGGAGATTTGCTTCTACTTTGGACAGTTCCCGAGACACGTGTCGTCAGAGAGCACTTAGACAGAAAAGAACAACTAAACTTCAGCAGCTAAAAAGTACTAAAAGGATTAAGATTTTTAATTAGAAGGAATTTACAAATCTGTTTAACTTTCTGGAGCAAGTTTTTTTTCCTGGATAACCCCTTTAAGGAAGAACTCCAGCCACAACTAACTTATCCCCTATCTACAAGGCATCTACAGAACAGGGCCCCACTTTCAGTGAGTAGCATGTGCATGTGCTCCATTCATTTCTATGCGAGTGCCGAAAAGACCCGATTACAGCACTCGGGCATCATCGGTGCGCCCATAGAAATTAATGAAAAGCACTTCTACCGAAGGACGACACATGCTCCTCACTGAGAGAGAAACAGATCTGCCTCTTGTGTGTGTTTTTTTTTTTTAAATGTTTGCACTGACCCGCCACACTTTGCTCCTACCTCTGCTGATTTATCTCTACCACCTGCTCAATTACAGCAGAGGGAAAATCACATGACCGGTGTCGTTTCATTCAATGGGAGTTGCAACCAATGAAAGAAAGATCACATGACCAGTGGCATTTCTTATTCTGGCCACTGTAGGTCCAGTGTTTTCCAATCAGCGTGCTTCAAGCTGTTGTAAAACTACAACTCCCAGCATGCCCGGACAGACTTTGGCTGTCCGGGCATGCTGGGAGTAAAGATTTGCAATAGCTGGAGGCACCCTGGTTGTGAAACACTGGTATAGGGAGTCTACAGTAGCGCAACAACATAATTCATTTACCAGGTATTAGTAAGTGGCCTTAGTATGTGTAACTTATGTAACACACTTCTTAAAGAGTACCTTTCATCAAAAAAACTTTTGATATATTATAGATTAATGTATGCAGAATAACTTTCCAATAGCATGTTATTAAAAAATATGCTTCTTTCTATTTAATTTTCCACTTTGAAAAAATGACCACTAGGGGTCTCCCTACCAGTCCTTTTTTATAGACTTCAGACTCATGCAGGAGTCCTAAATCTCAGACTGCATCCGGGACACAGACAAGCGCAACATTGTTCCCTGGCAGTGAGCAGGTGAGTTTGTCTGTGTTTCGGATACAGTCTGAGATTTAGGACTCCTGCATGAGTCTGAAATCTATAAAAAAAAAAAAGGACTGGTAGGGAGACCCCTAGTGGTCATTTTTTCAAAGTGGAAAATTAAATAGAAAGAAGCATATTTTTTAATAACATGCTATTGGAAAGTTATTCTGCATTCATTAATCTATAATATATCAAACATTTTTGATGAAAGGTACCCTTTAAAGGACACTTTAATACGACAGACTATGGTTCACACTATTGGATGTTTTTCTTTCTTCTTCTACAGAAAGTACAAGGAAAAATTGATATTGACATCCAAATTTCACATACACATTTATTTATTGAAAAAATCTCATTACAAAACCATTGCCTCTAGGAACAATATTGCATGATCTATATGCTGATAACGCCTCCTTCTTCTGCAAAGTTTTTTCATTAGATTTTGACTCTTGACAGCAAGGATTTTCTTTGTCTTCCATGCAGACACAAGATCATTAGTATAGTCTTTCCAGTACTGAGAAGTCAGTATTCCAGAGGAAACCAAGAACAGGCAATACTGATAAGGCCAGTTTCTGTCCAAGGATGTCAAGTTCTTCTGGACCAAAATCTCAATGGCTCCAAAATATTTTTTCAGCATTGTAAAGGTTTATGGGTGGACCCACTTGTTTTGTTCTCAAATTAAGATCCATCTATCAGATGCATTGCCATTGCTTCTGAGTTGAATGGGAACTACGGTACATAAGAACTTATTCCCTATCCACAGGATCCCGACTGCTGGGACCCCCTGCAATCTCCTGCCTGGCACCCTGGCTCTATCAGTGCACGGAGCAAACTTTGCTCCGTGCAACGGTAACTGTTGACCATGGCACGAAGCTGTGGCCGACACACCCCTTCATGTATCTCTGTGGGAATGCCAGAGATACAGCGCTCGACAGTAGATAGCGCCATGCATGAAGAGAGCCAGGTTGCCGGACAGGAGAATACGGGTGTCGGTACCGGCAGTCAAACCCCGGCTATCAGTTACTTATCCCCCTATCCACCGGAGTTCTCCTTTAATCCATAGAAATCTAGTCTAAGGGTACGTTCACACGTACGGATTTACAGTGTATTTTATGCTGCAGATCCACCACTGAAGGACCTCTGTATGGTGCCCTTAACCCCTTAAGGACCAAGGACGTACCGGTACGTCCTTGGTCCTGCTCTTCCGATATAACGCGAGGTTACACAGTAACCCCGCGTCATATCATGGCGGGCCCGGCGTCATAGTGAAGCCGGGACCCGCCTCTAATAGCGCGCAGCGCCGATCGCGGCGCCGCGCGATATTAACCCTTTAGCCGCGCGCTCAAAGCTGAGCCGCGCGGCTAAAAGTGAAAGTGAAAGTTCCCGGCTAGCTCAGTCGGGCTGTTCGGGATAGCCGCGGCTAATTGCGGCATCCCGAACAGCTGACAGGACAGCGGGAGGGCCCCTTCCTGCCTCCTCGCTGTCCGATCGCCGAATGACTGCTCAGTGCCTGAGGTCCAGGCATGAGCAGTCATCCGGCAGAATCGTTGATCACTGGTTTCTTATGAGAAACCAGTGATCAACATAGAAGATCAGTGTGTGCAGTGTTATAGGTCCCTATGGGACCTATAACACTGCAAAAAAAAAGTGGAAAAAAAAAGTGAATAAAGATCATTTAACTCCTCCCCTATTAAAAGTTTGAATCACCCCCCTTTTCCAATAAAAAAAAAAACACAGTGTAAATAAAAATAAAAATAAACATATGTGGTATCACCGCGTGCGGAAATGTCCGAATTATAAAAATATATCATTAATTAAACCGCTCGGTCAATGGCGTGCGCGCAAAAAAATTCCAAAGTCCAAAATAGTGCATTTTTGGTCACTTTTTATATCATTTAAAAATGAATAAAAAGTGATCAATAAGTCCTATCAATGCAAAAATGGTACCGTTAAAAACTTCAGATCACGGCGCAAAAAATGAGCCCTCATACCGCCCCATACACGGAAAAATAAAAAAGTTATAGGGGTCAGAAGATGACAATTTTAAACGTATTAATTTTCCTGCATGTAGTTATGATTTTTTCCAGAAGTCCGACAAAATCAAACCTATATAAGTAGGGTATCATTTTAATTGTATGGACCTACAGAATACATATCAGGTGTCATTTTTACCGACAAATGTACTACGTAGAAACGGAAGCCCCCAAAAGTTACAAAACAGCGTTTTTTTTTTCAATTTTGTCGCACAATGATTTTTTTTCCCGCTTCACCATAGATTTTTGGGCAAAATGACTGACGTCATTACAAAGTAGAATTGGTGGCGCAAAAAATTAGCCATCATATGGATTTTTAGGTGTAAATTTGAAAGAGTTATGATTTTTTAAAGGCAAGGAGCAAAAAACGAAAATGCAAAAACGGAAAAACCTCCAGGGGTTAAATGTGCCTGCTCGGAGCGGCAATACGCCGCTCCGAGCAGACACACTGCCATGTGAGAGTCGCCGTGCACGCATGGTGTACTCTCACACATCTCAGCCGCTTCCCCTGCTCAATGAGCTTGGCCGAGAGCTGCCGCGATGTGTGAGTATACTGCGCATGCGCGCGGCGACTTGCACATCGCAGTGTGTCTGCTCATAGCAGGCACATATAAAGGCAGCATATAGGAGGTCCTTCATCGGCGGATCCGCAGCGAAATACGCTGTGAAAATCCACATGTCTGAACGTACCCTTAGTGGACAGTTCTTGTACAGGTCTAGTGTTTTGTCATCCCTTTGCCAAGGAGCTGGGAATGTAACTTGAGGGGATGCAGAGGTAGCAGTGGCACCTGGGCCAGGATGTCTGAGGGGGCCCAAAAAAACAACTCTGCCATATGAGAAAACTCTTGTTTTATACATGGCACATGGCAGGCGGAAGGCCCTAGAATACATTTTGCTCTAGGTGCCCAGAAGCCCTCAAATGCACACTGTCAGATTCAAAGACATATTATATGTTATACATCTTGGCAAAAATATTAACCTTACTTATATCCTTTTATAGACATAATGGCTTATAAAAGAAAGACCACTAGAGTTCTCCTTAGCATCCAGAACATAATCCTGTCTGGCTGCAGCATCATATTTGTCCTAGCTGAAGCACAGGCTGGGACAAAGTCCAGGAAGTGAGAGCACTCCTTTGCTCACTCCTGTCCCATCTATCAGACCCCTCCAGAGAGGAGGGGGTTACATAGTAGCCTACAGTGATTGGATAAGGAGACCGTGCACAGCAGACTTAGGGAGGAAGTGAATACATGGTGAATGAGGGCGGGCTCGGTGCTTGCCTCAGACACTCCCATTCCTGAGCATTGGATGTCAGAATGAGTGAGCAGCAGAATGGAGGGATTTGTGAGCCAAATACAGAAGCCTGACACATAAAAAAGACATGTAAAGCATTTGCATGACCCAGTGAATAATATATAGAAGCCTTATTTTTTCTTCTGTGATATGACAGGAACGCTTTAAGTTACGCCTCTGCGTAGAGCTGTTATTTCCAGATGTCTCCCCTTCAGAGCATTAGTTGCAGTTGAGCAAAGAAGTTCTTGCTGTTTCCTCATGACAGTGCCAAGTCCCTATTGTCTGGAGTATAAGGCACTACATTGGTAATCCTTGGTAATCTATGTCCTTGTTAGAAATGGACATGACTGAAATGGCTGCACCGCCTTAGAATTATTTTGCCCTATAGTGTATGCTACATTTTTAGGTTTCTATCAAATGTCTAGAGCAGTGTTTCCCAACCAGGGTGCCTCCAGCTGTTGCAAAACTACAACTCTCAGCATGCCCAGACAGCCTTCGGCTGTCCGGGCATACTGAAAGTTGTAGTTTTGCAACAGCTGGAGGCACGCTGGTTGACAAACATTGGTCCAGAACAATCAACTGTTGTGGGAAAGCAGAACATTTACCTGCTTGGAAATATTTATTCACATCTGCCTTACCCATATTCCATTATCAAAGTGAGCGAATGTGTGAATCCCATGCCGTCATTATATGCTTGGTTATATTTTTGTATTAACAGCTTCTATAAGCTTATTGTGTCTCAATTGTGTGATGAAAACAAACCCGGTGCTCAAAATTTAGCATTTAAATTGAAATGTATAATGAATGTAATTGTGTGTGTGTGTTTTTTTTTTTTTTTTTCTTCCTCCAGTGCAGTGGTGCATCCCGGGGAAGATCTATTTCCCTAGTGCATACGTTTTTTTTTTTTTTTTTGTATGTCTTGGTGTTATTTATAATGCCGTTTCTTTCCTTTGTAACGAAAATACTGTGTTCTACTTTTCATGTGCAGGAAAATCCAGTGCCGGATCAGTAATTTATCAGACTGAATACATTAACTGGGGCATTGTATAATATACTACAAAATAGTGTTTTTTTTTTGTTTGTTTTTTTAAATGTAGTTCTTTTTTTATTGTATATTTGAAATTGCAATACGTTTTTAATGCAGCGTAAAATATTATTAAGTAGCTATTAGAGTGCAAAAACAGTAAAAGAGACTAAAATTAGCTGCAGGTCCCTTATGACCTAAAGCAGTGTTTCCCAACCTAGTCCTCAAGGCACACCAACAGTCCAGGATTTTAATTTTTCCCTGTTCTATTCCAATGGAGTAACTGAAAAAACCTGGAATGTTGGTGTGCCTTGAGGACTGGGTTGGGAAACACTGACCTAAAGGATATTTCGAGTGCCAGGCCACAGGCTCTATACCGTCACGTGGCAGACGTCTTCTGCCGAGGTCGGGATTGATGTTTGTTATAGGTGGCAAAGTAGGAAATAGAAATGTTGCCTTTTTTATTTTATAGAGAATTTTCATTTTCCAGATTTTTCTGTTGACTAATGTGAACCTGTCAAGGGGGTACAAGTCCGATGGAGCATATAGAAGTAAGCCAGAGCAGCATCGGTCATATCCCTGTACTTCAACCATCTCAGTTCTGGTTATTTACCAAAATGATTGACAGAGGGGGAAGAGGAGGTGACCCAAGAGCTGACGTTCAGTCCATAGATGCACATCTGCATACTGAATGTGGCTGTTGATGCATGATAGCTCCTGAGGAGGGGCTGTTTAATGGCTTGGTTAAATAAGTACTTATTCTATAGTTTGATAGAGTTTAGATCAGTGGTCTCCAAACTACAACTCCCAGCATGCCTGGACAGCCAACGGGAGTTAACTTGGTGACCTGTTTCTGTGTGCATTTTTCCTGTGCTATGATGTTATGGTCTGCATTATGTATGTAACGTGACAATACTACTTGTGCTGTAACATGACTGAATAGAGATGATACCTGTACTGTGACACTAAGGCTAGGTTCACACTACGGAATTTCCGCCTGCAATTCCGCTTGCTAAAATGCATAGTGTAGTGAATGGGTTTCCGTTCTCAAATTCACACTTCGGCATTTGTGAAGCGGAATTTGTGAATGGAAAATCCGCTTGGAAATTTCCACCTGAAAAATGGCGTTGCTCATTCTTCAGGCGGAAATACTCGCGGAACACATTGCAGTCTATTGGAGACTGCAGTGTCCGCACGGTCCTAGCGCCGACTGATTCAGTCGGCGCTGGCCACACTCGGAATCTCCGGGCGGAAATTTTCTGCCCGGAGATTCCGTAGTCTGAACCTAGCCTAATAGGTGCACTATCACTGTTCTGTGACATTGTTGTGTGTTACATCCTGTACTTTTACATCACTGTGTCACTATCCATTTGCTGTGACATCACTGGGTGCATTATTGCTGTTCTGTGATGTTGTGTGCATTATCCTGTACTTTGACATTACTCTGTCACTATCCTTTTACTGTGACATCACTAGGTGGATTATTCCTGTTCTGTGTCAACACTGGGTGCATTATCCCTGTTCTGTGACATCATTGTGTGTATTATCCCTGTACTGTGGCATCAATGTGTCATTATCCCTGTCCTGTGACCTCACTGTGTTCATTATTCTATTGCATATTTTAAATATAGTGCTGAAGGCACTAAAGTCGTAGTGATGTGTGTTACTATTCCCATGGGGCCCATGACTATGTGTTAGGCTCCTGCTTTAAAGGAAATATGCAGTGAAAACAACCTATCCCCCTATCCACAGGATAGGGGATAAGTGTCTGATCACGGGGGGTCCGAACGCTGGGACACCCTGTGATCTCCTGCATGGGGCCCGGCTCTGCTGTGGCTCTCCCGTGCAGGAGGCATGTCGGCCACAACATAACATTGCGGCCGACTCACCCCCTCCATGTATCTCTATGGGATAGGCGGGGAAGCAGCGTTCGTACCTCCCCGCCTCTCCCATAGAGCTGTATGGGGGGGGGGCGTACCCTTGACCACCGACCACCTTTAGAGGCCAAAGAAAAGATCCTATAGCCATTGTCAAATGGTCACACTATAAAAATAACCAATTGGGGTTCAGCGTTAGATCATTTTTGATTTTGACACATTACATAATCTGCACCTGCAGACAGTTTAATATCAATGAATCTTCAGGGTAGTATTCCTTCTAATAGGGGTATTCCCAACTCAAAAATGTATCTTCTATCCACAGGATAGGGGATAGCAAGCTAATCAGTGGAGGTCTAACCACTGGGACCCCTACTGATCATGAGAACAGAGGAAAATTGTCAACCAAATGAATGGAGCACAACAAGCATGCATGACCAGTGCTTCATTTATTCTCTACAGGGCTTCTGAACATTGCCAAGCAGTACACTTGTGGTGTGGGTAGGCAGTCCATACTATCCACATTCATCTTTCTGTCATATTTGGATTACCACACAAACTCCCCCCCTACCCACAGAATAGGGGATAAGTGTCTAATCTTGGGGGGGTCTGAACACTGGCCACTATACCCCCCGTGGTTTACAGAACTGACCTGACTCTTCCCGCGTGCTCAGTCCCCATTTCTTAGACAAATTGGTCTCGGCAGTGAAGGGCCCCAATAGTGTCCTGTCTCAGTTGGTAATTGGCTGAGCGGGCCATCACTGCCAGTTTGTCTCGGATGGTGGGGGCCAGAGTGCTCAGCGGGAAGAGTTGAGTCCTGTTCTAGAGATTGCAGGGGATCTCAGCGGTCACACACCCCCGGAAATCATACAATTATCCCCTATCCTTAGAATATGTTTTTTTTTTTTTAAAGCTGGATAACTAAAAAAATTTAAAATAAAACAAAATTAGAATAAACCTCCTTCGTTTAGTTTTACAATATTATATTTATTTGTCAAAATTCGATAGATTATGGTAAAGAAGCATTTATCCTCTACTATGACCAATTCCTGTGAACCCAATTCATGTAAATAAATAATTGTACAAATAACGCTCATGTAAATAATTGATTTATTGATGGAAGTGAAGAGCACTATGGATTATTCTTCATGCTCAGGTATATAGTACTCTGGTGAGTAATATTGTATCTTAGGTACCTAAAGCTTTTCCCCTGTGCTCTGTGTTTCTGCTTTCTGTCATATTACTTATCACAGACTGTAATTATATTTCTGTGTCAGCGTCAATCTGAAATTGGAAATGTATGATGGATTATCAGTGATCACTGTCCCTTTGTTAGGCCTCGGGCTATTAGCTATTGTCTTCTGTTACTCTACATGCAAGGTGAGCTGAGGTTTAGTGATATAAGAAATCCCAGCATGGTAAAGTAATCAGTTTTTTTGTTAATCATATTATAAACTAAATTGATAATAAACGTACCCTAAATGTTGTTAGATTGCAAGAAAAAGTGTGCTTTTTCTTCCTGCATCTTAGATTTTTTTTTCTTTCTTCATAAAACGTGGTCATGACTGCAAGGGGTGGCCAAGCTAATGTCTAGTGGTTATATGATTAATTTGACATTGTACTTAGCTAACAAAATAAATTATCTGACATTCACATATACTGGCAGGTTATCCTGGGGACTACAGCTACAGCATGGGCTTATTGGTTTGGTTTTATGTCCATATGACTTAGAGGTGGTATCCTATTCGAGAACTATTTGAATGAGCTTGAACAGATCCCACTATGAAGGACCTGGTCCTTTAAAGCGCAACTGTCATGAACTCTGCAATTGTCATGAACAGCCTTTGTACTGTGTGCAGATGGTATGTACAGCACCGTTATTACCTTATTAATGCCGGCTTTTATCACCCCAAAAATGCTTTTGATCGCAGCCACACACAGTATGCAATGCCATGCCGCCGCCAAATTATATAATGAAATCATGTATCTGGGTATTTCCTGAACTTTGTCATTAGTGTAACAGAGGTGAAGGTTACATGGTCACCAAAACAACTTCCCTCCATGTGATAGCCTATTTGATCCTTAACATGTTTGTAAATCACCTAATTTACCAAAAATGACTTCTTACCCAAAAAAAGCCCTTAAAGGGTTACTCCGCTACCCATCGTCCAGAACATTGAGTTCCGAACGCTGTGTGTGGGCTTCCGCCCCTTCGTGATGTCACGCCCCGTCATGTGATGTCACGTCCCGCCCCCTCAATGCAAATCTATGGGAGGGGGCGTGACAGCCGCTGCGCCCCCTTCCCATAGATTTTCATTGAGGGGGCAGGCCGTGATGTCACTCAATGTTCTGGATGCTGGGGAGCAGAGTATCCCTTTAAGCCTTGGTCACTAGGTTTCTCAGTTCCCTGTAGACTGCTTTCTCCTGTTAGGGGAATTCCATCTCTAGCAGACCAATACAGAACATAGGAAGGTGGGGGTGAGGCTTAGTGCCATGCACAGGAAGGAGCATGGGCTGTATACATGCAATCTTTGAGCCTCTCTGCCTCCTTAAGAGGGTCCAATCTGTGCCTCAAAGGTAAATAAAGGCTTCTCTCTTATCTCGTACCATCTATAAAATCCTGGACAGCTGCCCCTTGTATAAATAACAGTGCCCCTGCTACTGTATGTGCACAGTCCTGCCTTCTGAATGTAACCTTCCCCTCCCTTTAGATACCTTTTTTATCATCACCATCAGCAGTAGTTTAGTGCTTAGTGTAACCATTTCCTTGCAGTGTTTTTGCTGTTTCTTTTCTCTCTGCTTACTTGACACATTGGAAACCCAGTACATTAATAAAAGCCACACATGCCATCTATAGTAGTGTTTTGTATGTAAATCATTTTACAACACATTGCCAGCCTGTTCAGTCCAGTGCACTTTCACCAACACTATGTTATGGCATAGCAGAGAGGAGTAGCTGATGTCCAGTCATTGGCAAGAAAAGTAATGGAAAGTAAGTACATGTGTGAGTACTACTGGCAAACAAGAGAGCTCTGGTCCTGCACACTCAATGGTGACAATGAGAAATAGCACTCCCTAGAGGGGTATATCAGGGGCTCAATAATAGTGAAAGCAATAAAATCACCTAGTCACCCCCAATAAAGGTTTAATCTAAAAAAAAAACGGAAAGTTCAGGAATACTTTAGGTTTTTACATGGATTCAAAGTGTAAAGTTCTCTATTATTGCAGATATTTGTTCTATATTCCCTAAATATTGCATATATTATTACTTTTACAGCCCATTAGAAACTTTTGTAAATGCAGCCAATTTTACTTACAAAACTGTCATCAACCAGATACTAATCCACTTGAGCGCCAATTTGCCTGTGCATTCATTTTTCAACACTTTGAGGATAAAGTAATGATAAAGCTTTTATATTATTGCTGGCAGAAAACTTTAGCCAAAATATAAAAATGCATGTTTCCAAGGACTACAGTTGCTTAGAAAACCCCTCATTGTTACAGCTAGACTATCAGTTTATTAGAATAATCAGCTTACTTCTTTCAATTCCAGGACCTGCAGGTGGTTGGCCGTGTTGTGAATGGGTCTATGGTGAAGGATCAGAATGCTGGAAGTGGTCCATAAGTACTTAGAATGGGTTTAGAGCATAGTGTGGTGTCGGCTTCTTTCCAGATGTCACCAACATCACACAGCTTAATGAGTGGAGTGGCTGTATGTTGGCTGATTTTCTCCTTGTGATAACAGTGTCATAACAGTTTGAGTTTTGTAGAAAGCTGTATACCTCAAATAGAAACTAGTAGGAAAAATAAAATAAAATAAAAATATTTTTGCATAGCCAACACTTACGAATTCAACATTTTAAATATAGCCCAGACCTTCTGCCAACAAGACAGTCCCTGGCATTTAGTATTCAGACTTGGAGTAGTCAGTGACACAGTCCATGCCTTGTCTTTAAATGTCATTGTGGTATAGTCAGGCTGGGTTCATACCACGTTTTTGCAATACAGTTCCCGTATACGTTTTCAATTTGAAAACCGTAAGGAACCGTATTGAAAACCGTATGCATTGACTCTCCATTGTAAACCGTATGCCAAACGATGCATCTGGTTGTGTCTGTTTTCATCCTGTACGGTTTTGTCTGTTTTTTCCCCATACCCAAAACCGTTTTTGGTCCTTGTGAAAAACCTATTGAAACCGTATACGTTTTTTTTAACATGGGAGTCAATGGGAATGGTACAGAACCGTATGTGTGTACGGTTCCATACGGTTTTCACCATACAGTTTTTGACTTTGCACATGTGCAGTGCACACTGAAAGTTTTTTTTCTTGGAATTTCAATCAAACAAGTGAAACTTTATTCATAATGTTAAAAAGTATAAGTTTTTTTCATAAAAAACTGATGCAACCGGACATCATTTTTCAAACCGTATACTGTATTCAACCATATGTGGGTTAAAATTTGTACACATGTTTTAATACAGTTTAGTCCGGTTTTGAGGAATCCGTTTTTCATCAAAAACCTGATACGGGGACTGTATTGCAAAAACGGGGTGTGAACCCAGCCCCAGTGTTTTGTTCTTATGGTAAATTTTAGGCTTAGTTTCTGGTCCCTGGTGGTCAGTTGTAACGTAAGAACGATTCCCACTACAATATTTTGCAAATTGATCTTTTTTAAGACAGGGATTTTATATTATTTTGGCCATGGAGGATCAGTTGCATTGATGCGCAAAGTGATGTTGCTCCCAACTGCTCAATTTTTATACTAACTAAATAATGTCAAACAGTATATAATTTAGCTACCCAAAAATCAAATAATATGACCATACAATTCTATGGTTATAGTTGTATGCAGTGTCCGTATCAATATGTCACACATATGCTATGCTGCATGTTTGCAATTATGTCCCTTTTGTAGTGACAACAGTGATAAAAATCGAGAGTCCTTAGTTGATACTTTTTAATGGCTTACTAAAAAGATGATCAATTGCAAGCTTTTTAGACTACCTAGGTCTCTTAACTAGTCTTCTAGGAAGTCATGAATTCTTGACATTTGCAATCTTTCACATTCATTTATGCCCATGCACTACACATACGTCGACATTCTGTCAAAATGCAATGTCAAAGTATACAGGCTTGTACTGGCTGCAGCCCCAATCACTTTAATGGACTAAACGTAGTCCACTAGTGACCATGTTCAGGTCATTACCGGCACCTATATGCGTTTTTACCAGGACTCAAAAGGACAGTCGGCCATGTGTTTGGGAAATGGCCTAAACATAGGGGGGTATTTATCAATTTTGCCTGTTGACAGTTTCTTTTAACCCTTTTTTTTCCACTTTGTCTTTTGCGGACTTGCAACAAATGTATCATTTGGCACACATTGTTAGTAATTCTGGCACAAACGCCGAAATCAGCTATCCACAGCGCCTTTTACACAGAACTTACCGCCACAGAGGACAGCGTATTTTACCATGTAGAGCAGCCATTCCGGAGTCCCTCCTGCAGTATATCAGAAAGCAATGTGAGTTATTTTCTTCTGTGGGGTTTATAGCCACCATGTGAAATGTAAATATTTTTCTTGTTACCTTTAGTGCTTACCTTTTCTGAACCTGTGTGGCCATGTCTGATGCTGGCTTTTATTGGAATTGGAATTTATGTCTGATGCTGGCTCAACGGAGGGTCCCTCTGAGACAACCATGTCGCAGGATAGTACTGTGCAGCCTCGGAGGCATCACTGCTTCCCCCCCCCCCCCAATTTTTTTTTATGTATTTTGACTCCTTTACATTTTTTCACATTGCTATGTGTGTTTTCCATGTACAAAATTTATTGCCGGTGAATTTCACCCAAAAAAACCCTAAAGGCGCAAAATTGTGCCAAAGATCGATTAGTGCAATTGATGAATTACTGAGCAAAGCAAAAATCACACACAGGACTGTGTGATTTTGAGAAAGTTTAAAAAATGACAGTGGAGAGAATGCGCCAAACTTTGGCCCAAAAAGACACTGTGACAACAAATTGCGCCAAAGTGCCACGTCTGCATTGTTGGTTAGTTGCTGGTTTGTGGTTAGAGCTGTTTGAAGTATATGGGTGTTGTACGGGGATATTTGGCCCTGCATGGTAGTATGTGTTTTTCAGTGTGGTCCCAGCATCAACATGGGTTGCTTGTTGAAGACCTGCTCTACTGTGTGCTCATCATGCAATAAGACCTCATGCACAGGCTTTAAGGTCTATTTACATGTACAGCAGATTTGACAGTGCGTGTTTGACGTTATTTTACCAGTCTGAAGTGTTTTTTTGCATTTTTGCTGCAGATTTTGCTGTGCTCTTATTATTAACAACCTTTAGCCAGATCAGAACCTCCGCAGGTACCGGGATAAACGTGGGTTCAAAATCGCAGCAGATTTAACGCATAAAAATAAGCTGAAAAATCGCATCGATTTCAGACAAGTTTTCAGACGGATTTGGTGCAGAAAACTCGCAGAAGGTCCAATGTGAGTTTTTTGCAGATTTACATGCGTCAAATCCACAGCGGTGTGGTACATGTGAAAAGACCCTAATAGGTTCTGATTAAGTTCTGAGTTGTATGGATATGTAACAAGCAGGTATAAGGGTATGGTGCCAGAAGGTATAAAGGTATGGTTCCAGCAGGTATAAGGGTACAGTGCTCGAAGGTATAAAGGTAGGGTGCCAGTAGGTATAAGGGTATGGTGCCAGCAGGTATACGGTTATGTTTTTGCACCACATCCATTTTTGTGAGATTCACTGTCACAAGTAGAATACAAACCTTGTAATAAAATGTTTGTTATAGTACAGTTAGCATGACAATCCACATTACATTATTCTTGAGGAGTGAGAGGAATTTGAGGACTGGTGCTGTACTGTGAGCCATTGCCAATCCAGCTGTGAACTAAAGTCATGTCTGAAAACAAACAAATAAAAAAAAGTGCTCCCTTGTGTGTAACAATAGTTGTTGCATCCAGAGGGAATTAGAAAGGTAAGTGACACACTCACCTGGTGGCATTGTGCAATGAGGAGGCACAACGCTCACAGGGTATAACAAACAAAATCCAAGAGTGGCTGCTGCGGCTTCCCATGCCACCAATCCTGGCACGCTAAAAAATCCAAAATGAAGAACAACAGCAAGACAGAGCTGGAATGGAAGATCTGCAATCGTGCTGCCACTCATCAACAGGTAATCCAAAAGGAGATATTCCAAGATAGGGTTTTATTCAGACATAAAAAGTAATACACGCAACTTGTTTCAAGGCAAGTGCCTTCTCATAAGGCGTGACTTACAACAAATGAACTAACAATAAATAGACACAAACCACAAGGCATCATGGTAAATAGTGTTGAGCGGCATAGGCCATATTCGAATTCGCGAATATTCGTCATATTTGCGAATATTCGCATATTCGTAATATTCTCGTTTTATTTTCGCATATGCGAATATATGCGTATACGAAAATTTGCATATACAAAAAATCAGCGTAAGTGAAAATTCGGATATGCGAAAATTAGCATATGCAAATTTTCGCATATGCGAAAATTCGCACAGCAGTCTCACACAGTAGTATTAGAGCTTTCTTACACCACACAAGCTGGAAGCAGAGAGGGATGATCACTGTGATGTGTACTGTGAAAAAAAAAAAACAAAAAAACAAAACGAATATTCGTAATTACGAATATATAGCGCTATATTCGCGAATATTCGCGAATTCGCGAATAAAATTCGAATTGCGAATATTCGTGAGCAACACTAATGGTAAAAAGGAAGTGACATAAAAACAAACCATCTCGGTATGTCATTTCAATTGCACATAATGGGGGAGATTCATTAAGACCTGTGTAGAGGAAAAGTTTACCAGTTGCCCATAGCAACCAATCAAATTGCTTCTTTCATTTTTGAAAAGGCCTCTGAAAAATAAAAGAAGCGATCTGATTGGTTATCGAAAATTGGTTATTTCCGATTGGATATTACTGTATTATTGTTACTAACTGATTTTTCTAATCAGTTAGTAACAATAAAACAGTTGTATTCAATTGTAAATTTTATTTCACTACTAATTATAATTCATCTACCCAGAAAATTCAGGGAGTACTAGAAAAACATTGGTCCATTTTATTAATGGACCTGGTTTTAAATATATAAATCCCGAAAAAAAACTTTTATTACATTTCGTCAGGCCAAAACACTACGGAACCATTCGGCTCCAAGCCGACTGAATATAATAGAAAATAAAACTGGAGATAAAAATAATGAGACTGCAATAATTATGGGTACTACACGTTGTAAGAAAGAGAGATGTTTATGCTTCCATTATGGATCCCATAGGATGGCATTAGGTCATTTCAGTCATGAGCCACTGGGGAAATAATAATGCTTAAAAAGAATACCAACTGTGCTTCTATGTTTGTAGTTTATCTCCTTACTTGTAGGTGTGGTTTACAATATGGTGCAAACCCTCTGTGCACGTATGAGCAAGCACCGATTTATTATCAGTGCTAGGTTCATGCAACATAGTGTCTCCCAACACATAGCATTAGTACACGGAGGTGATGCGACCGGCCTCTCGTTGTGCTTTATAGAAACAATACCTAGTAAACACCCTAATCAAGTACAACAACTAGTGAACAGGGAATCCTTTTGGATTTTTAGGGTTAATACATTGTGGCCAGAAGGGCTCAATGAAACTATTGAAAAAACTGTCTCTTGAATAAACCATCTCCTCTGTTTTTCCTTTTGAGCGTCCTTTCATAGTTTGTGCAATAAGCATATTATGTGGTACAAGTGTGCTATAATTATATTGTGTTTTTTTTCTAGTTAGTGCAATAAATATATCTTGTGGAGTAAGTGTGCAATAATTATACTTTGCACAGTAATAATATGTGCAATATAAATGATTTTTTGTGCAATAGGTATTTTTGTGCAATTGATATAATATGTGCAGTTAAAACGACATACCAAGATGGTTTGTTTTTACGTAATTTCCTTTATACCATGATACCTTGTGGTTTGTGTCTATTTATTGTTAGTTCATTTGTTGTAAGTCACGCGTGATAAAAGGGCACTTGCCCAGAAACGCATTGCGTGTATTACTTTATGCCTGAATAAAACCCTATCTTGGAATATCTCCATTTGGATTACCTGTTGATGAGTGGCAGCACGATCACCAAGCTTCTGTTCCAGCAAGTGCTGATCTTCATTTTGAAAGTCATGTCTGGCATTTTGTAAGTATACATTGCCCAACAACTCCAGGCTCGTCAAAGGGAATGCAAGTAAAGGCATCTCTGACAAGGTGTCTGTCCCGGGTTGCTTTACCTTTAACGAAAGTAAGAATTTCAACTGAACTGAAAGGAAGAAAAACAGGGCCAAAGATATAAAGGGGGCCTTGGCAGGACTGTGCCTTTATTTTTTTTTACTGGTGTATTAAGCAATAACATGTCTTGTAAAAATAAGTTGAGGTGGAGAATTCAAGTTTAAATTAAATTCAAGTTTCACAGCTGTATTACATTTTGTCTTGTGGCATTGGATTTTTATACTAAAGTTTTTCAAGGTTCGATTTGTAGGTGTAAATTGAAGTAGATTTTAATTTTCAATGAAATTGTTGTGAAGGTAGTAGAGCACATTACACGGCTGGCTGCTTGCATTATGCAGAACTGTTGCTCTGAAGCAACCTGAGTTGATATCTTGAAATTAAGTCCCGAAGCAAGCGAAGGCTCTCTGTATGGCAGTACCATAAATAGCATTTTTGCACCAGCGCATGTTAAACTGCTGTGTGGTTCTTATTAGAACAGAAAACGATTAATGAATTTCTGAAGTGAAGTCATGAAGTGGCCAATAAAGTCTCGGAACATATTCTTATACATAAAGTCTGATCTACATCTATTAATCCAAAGATTAAAATATATCCCCTATCCACGTAATATAGACTAACTTGTGATGGGGTCTGACTGCTGGGAACCACAAAGCACAAGAAAATAAATAGAGCAGCAGTTGATTATGCACACTGTCCCTTCATTTACTCGGGGTACAGTGGACCTCCATTTTCATAATTTCTGGGAACCCAGCAGTTGAACTCTCACTGATCAGCATGTTATTTCCTATTTTGTGGAGACGGGATATCTTTAATGTTTGAATAACCCCATTAAATGGTAAATGTATTATTTTGAACTGATGCATCATAGTCTTTTACCACCGAGAAAAAAAAAATCAAGCCTAAATTTAAAGTCTAATGACAGGATATATGGTGCTGTGCACCTCTCACCCAGCCGAATTGTGAGAGCGCCGCGGGAATTCTGGCCGAGAGATCAGTGAAAGGTGCACAGCACCGTATACTTTATATTCCACAGGAACAGACTACAAAACTTCATCTCCAAAGCAGTACACAGTACCAACAATTGTATCTATATTTGCATGTTCCACAGAAAAAGGCTATGAAATTATACATAGTACCGATAAGTGCTATCAACTTATTGGCGGACATTGAATATCTTATCTTCCTTCTTACAGACTATGGGGGAGATTTATCAAAACCTGTGCAAAGGAAAAGTTGCCCAGTTGCCCATAGTAACCAATCGGATTGCTTCTTTCATTTTGCAGAGGTCTTGTTAAAAATGAAAGAAGCGAGCTGATTGGTTGCTATAGGCAACTGGGGAAATTTCCCTGTGCACAGGTTTTGATGAATCTCCCCCTATATCTACAGACTATACAGACTCTTACAGACTATATCTAAGACTCTAATAATAATTGTCACGATGCCGGCTGGCAGGTAGTGGACCCTCTGTGCCAGAGAGGGATTGGCGTGGACCGTGCTAGTGGACCGGTTCTAAGCCACTACTGGTTTTCACCAGAGCCCGCCGCAAAGCGGGATGGTCTTGCTGCGGCGGTAGTGACCAGGTCGTATCCACTAGCAACGGCTCACCTCTCTGGCTGCTGAAGATAGGCGCGGTACAAGGGAGTAGGCAGAAGCAAGGTCGGACGTAGCAGAAGGTCGGGGCAGGCAGCAAGGATCGTAGTCAGGGGCAACGGCAGAAGGTCTGGAAACACAGGCAAGGAACACACAAGGAACGCTTTCACTGGCACTAAGGCAACAAGATCCGGCAAGGGAGTGCAAGGGAAGTGAGGTAATATAGGGAAGTGCACAGGTGAAAACCCTAATTGGAACCACTGCGCCAATCAGCGGCGCAGTGGCCCTTTAAATCGCAGAGACCCGGCGCGCGCGCGCCCTAGGGAGCGGGGCCGCGCGCGCCGGGACAGAACAGACGGGGAGCGGGTCAGGTAGGGGAGCCGGGGTGCGCATCGCGAGCGGGCGCTACCCGCATCGCGAATCGCATCCCGGCTGGCAGCAGGATCGCAGCGCCCCGGGTCAGAGGACGTGACCGGAGCGCTGCAGCGAAGGGAGTGAAGCGAGCGCTCCGGGGAGGAGCGGGGACCCGGAGCGCTCGGCGTAACAGTACCCCCCCCCTTGGGTCTCCCCCTCTTCTTGGAGCCTGAGAACCTGAGGAGCAGACTTTTGTCAAGGATGTTGTCCTCAGGTTCCCAGGATCTCTCTTCAGGACCACAACCCTCCCAGTCTACTAAAAAAAAATTTTTTCCTCTGACCTTTTTGGCAGCCAAAATCTCCTTGACCGAGAAGACGTCCGAGGAACCGGAAACAGGAGTGAGAGGAACAGATTTGGGAGAAAAACGGTTGAGGATGAGTGGTTTGAGAAGAGAGACGTGAAAGGCATTAGGGATACGAAGAGAAGGAGGAAGAAGAAGTTTATAAGAGACAGGATTAATTTGACACAAAATTTTGAAAGGACCAAGATAGCGTGGTCCCAACTTGTAGCTAGGGACACGGAAGCGGACATATTTAGCGGAGAGCCATACCTTGTCTCCAGGGGAAAAAACGGGAGGAGCTCTTCTTTTCTTATCCGCGAACCTCTTCATGCGTGAAGAAGCCTGTAAGAGAGAATTTTGGGTCTCTCTCCATATAATGGAAAGGTCACGAGAAATTTCATCCACAGCGGGCAGACCAGAGGGCAAGGGGGTAGGGAGGGGGGGAAGAGGGTGACGGCCGTACACCACGAAAAATGGGGATTTGGAGGAAGATTCAGAGACCCTGAAGTTATACGAAAATTCGGCCCATGGAAGGAGATCTGCCCAGTCATCCTGGCGGGAGGAAACAAAATGTCGCAAATAATCACCCAGGATCTGGTTAATTCTTTCTACTTGTCCATTGGACTGGGGATGATATGCAGAGGAAAAATTTAATTTAATCTTGAGTTGTTTACAGAGAGCCCTCCAGAATTTAGACACGAATTGGACCCCTCTATCCGAGACAATCTGCGTAGGCAACCCGTGAAGACGAAAAATGTGTAGAAAAAATTGTTTGGCCAACTGAGGCGCAGAAGGAAGACCAGGAAGAGGGATGAAATGTGCCATTTTGGAGAATCGATCAACGACCACCCAAATAACGGTGTTGCCACGGGAAGGGGGTAAATCAGTAATAAAATCCATACCAATCAGGGACCAAGGCTGTTCGGGGACAGGCAAAGGATGAAGAAAACCAGCGGGCTTCTGGCGAGGAGTCTTATCCCGGGCACAGATAGTGCAGGCTCGCACAAAGTCCCCAACATCCGTCTCCAGAGTCGGCCACCAATAGAAGCGGGAGATGAGTTGCACAGATTTCTTGATGCCCGCATGACCTGCGAGATGGGAGGAGTGACCCCATTTGAGGATTCCGAGGCGTTGGCGTGGAGAAACAAAGGTCTTTCCTGGAGGGGTCTGCCTGATGGAGGCAGGAGAAGTGGAGATCAGGCAGTCAGGTGAAATGATGTGTTGCGGAGGGAGATCAACTTCTGAGGCATCCGAGGAACGAGAGAGAGCATCGGCCCTAATGTTCTTATCGGCAGGACGAAAGTGAATCTCAAAATTAAATCGGGCAAAGAACAGAGACCACCGGGCCTGGCGAGGATTCAACCGTTGGGCAGACTGGAGGTAGGAGAGGTTCTTGTGGTCGGTGTAGATAATAACAGGAAATCTTGATCCCTCCAGCAGATGCCTCCATTCCTCAAGTGCTAATTTAATGGCTAGAAGCTCTCGATCCCCGATGGAGTAGTTCCTCTCCGCTGGAGAGAAGGTCCTAGAGAAAAAACCACAAGTGACAGCATGCCCGGAAGGATTTTTTTGTAGAAGGACAGCTCCAGCTCCTACTGAGGAGGCATCAACCTCCAATAGGAAGGGTTTGGAAGGGTCAGGTCTGGAGAGCACGGGAGCCGAAGAAAAGGCAGACTTGAGTCGTTTAAAGGAGTCTTCTGCTTGAGGAGGCCAGGACTTGGGATCAGCATTTTTCTTGGTTAAAGCCACGATAGGAGCCACAATGGTAGAAAAATGTGGAATAAATTGCCTGTAATAATTGGCGAACCCCAAAAAGCGTTGGATAGCACGGAGTCCGGAGGGGCGTGGCCAATTTAAGACGGCAGAGAGTTTGTCTGGATCCATCTGTAGTCCCTGGCCAGAGACCAAATATCCTAGAAAAGGAAGAGATTGGCATTCAAACAGACATTTCTCAATTTTGGCATAGAGTTGGTTGTCACGAAGTCTCTGAAGAACCATACGGACATGCTGGCGGTGTTCTTCTAGATTGGCAGAAAAAATTAGGATATCGTCCAGATATACCACAACACAGGAGTATAATAGATCACGAAAGATTTCATTGACAAAGTCTTGGAAGACGGCAGGGGCATTGCACAGTCCAAAGGGCATGACCAGATACTCAAAGTGTCCATCTCTGGTGTTAAATGCCGTTTTCCACTCGTCCCCCTCTCTGATGCGGATGAGGTTATAGGCGCCTCTTAAGTCCAATTTAGTGAAGATGTGGGCACCTTGGAGGCGATCAAAGAGTTCAGAGATGAGGGGTAAGGGGTAGCGGTTCTTAACCGTGATTTTATTAAGACCGCGGTAGTCAATGCAAGGACGAAGGGAGCCATCTTTTTTGGACACAAAGAAAAATCCGGCTCCGGCAGGAGAGGAGGATTTACGGATAAAGCCCTTTTTTAGATTCTCCTGGACGTATTCGGACATGGCAAGAGTCTCTGGGGCAGAGAGAGGATAAATTCTGCCCCGGGGTGGAGTAGTACCCGGGAGGAGGTCGATAGGGCAATCATAAGGCCTGTGAGGAGGTAGAGTCTCAGCTTGTTTTTTGCAGAAAACATCCGCGAAGTCCATATAGGCCTTAGGGAGACCGGTTACTGGAGGAACCACAGAGTCACGGCAAGGGTTACTGGGAACCGGTTTTAGACAGTTCCTGGAACAAGAGGACCCCCAACTCTTGATCTCCCCAGTGGACCAATCCAGGGTTGGGGAATGAAGTTGAAGCCAGGGAAGTCCAAGGAGAATCTCCGAGGTGCAATTGGGGAGGACCAAAAGTTCAATCCTCTCATGATGAGATCCGATGCTCATAAGAAGGGGCTCCGTGCGGAAACGTATGGTACAGTCCAATCTTTCATTATTTACGCAATTGATGTAGAGGGGTCTGGCGAGACTGGTCACTGGGATGTTGAACCTGTTGACGAGAGAGGCCAAAATAAAATTTCCTGCAGAACCAGAGTCCAAGAAGGCCACTGTAGAGAAGGAGAAGGCAGAGGCAGACATCCGCACAGGCACAGTAAGACGTGGAGAAGCAGAGTAGACATCAAGGACTGTCTCACCTTTGTGCGGAGTCAGCGTACGTCTTTCCAGGCGGGGAGGACGGATAGGACAATCCCTCAGGAAGTGTTCGGTACTAGCACAGTACAGGCAGAGGTTCTCCATACGGCGTCGTGTCCTCTCTTGAGGTGTCAGGCGAGACCGGTCGACCTGCATAGCCTCCACGGCGGGAGGCACAGGAACAGATTGCAGGGGACCAGAGGAGAGAGGAGCCGAGGAGACGAAACGCCTCGTGCGAACAGAGTCCATATCTTGGCGGAGTTCCTGACGCCTTTCAGAAAAACGCATGTCAATGCGAGTGGCTAGGTGAATAAGTTCATGTAGATTAGCAGGAATTTCTCGTGCGGCCAGAACATCTTTAATGTTGCTGGATAGGCCTTTTTTGAAGGTCGCGCAGAGGGCCTCATTATTCCAAGACAATTCTGAAGCAAGTGTACGGAATTGTACGGCATACTCGCCAACGGAAGAATTACCCTGGACCAGGTTCAACAGGGCAGTCTCAGCAGAAGAGGCTCGGGCAGGTTCCTCAAAGACACTTCGGATTTCCGAGAAGAAGGAGTGTACAGAGGCAGTGACGGGGTCATTGCGGTCCCAGAGCGGTGTGGCCCATGACAGGGCTTTTCCGGACAGAAGACTGACTACGAAAGCCACCTTAGACCTTTCAGTGGGAAACAGGTCCGACATCATCTCCAGATGCAGGGAACATTGGGAAAGGAAGCCACGGCAAAACTTAGAGTCCCCATCAAATTTATCCGGCAAGGATAAGCGTATCCCAGGAGCGGCCACTCGCTGCGGAGGAGGTGCAGGAGCTGGCGGAGGAGATGACTGCTGAAGCTGTGGTAGCAACTGTTGTAGCATAACGGTCAGTTGAGACAGCTGTTGGCCTTGTTGCGCAATCTGTTGTGACTGCTGGGCGACCACCGTGGTGAGATCAGCGACAACTGGCAGAGGAACTTCAGCGGGATCCATGGCCGGATCTACTGTCACGATGCCGGCTGGCAGGTAGTGGACCCTCTGTGCCAGAGAGGGATTGGCGTGGACCGTGCTAGTGGACCGGTTCTAAGCCACTACTGGTTTTCACCAGAGCCCGCCGCAAAGCGGGATGGTCTTGCTGCGGCGGTAGTGACCAGGTCGTATCCACTAGCAACGGCTCACCTCTCTGGCTGCTGAAGATAGGCGCGGTACAAGGGAGTAGGCAGAAGCAAGGTCGGACGTAGCAGAAGGTCGGGGCAGGCAGCAAGGATCGTAGTCAGGGGCAACGGCAGAAGGTCTGGAAACACAGGCAAGGAACACACAAGGAACGCTTTCACTGGCACTAAGGCAACAAGATCCGGCAAGGGAGTGCAAGGGAAGTGAGGTAATATAGGGAAGTGCACAGGTGAAAACCCTAATTGGAACCACTGCGCCAATCAGCGGCGCAGTGGCCCTTTAAATCGCAGAGACCCGGCGCGCGCGCGCCCTAGGGAGCGGGGCCGCGCGCGCCGGGACAGAACAGACGGGGAGCGGGTCAGGTAGGGGAGCCGGGGTGCGCATCGCGAGCGGGCGCTACCCGCATCGCGAATCGCATCCCGGCTGGCAGCAGGATCGCAGCGCCCCGGGTCAGAGGACGTGACCGGAGCGCTGCAGCGAAGGGAGTGAAGCGAGCGCTCCGGGGAGGAGCGGGGACCCGGAGCGCTCGGCGTAACAATAATAATTTTTTACCAGTATATTTTTTATTTATTATTTTTCCAGCGCAGCAGACTATTTTATTCTGTTTCATATAGTTATACAGTAAAATCTCCATTAGCGGACACCTCTCAATAGGGGACACCTCCCAATCGCGGACAGTTTTTAATTCCCTGGCAGAGTCCCATAAGACTTAATGTATTTGCACCCTCCGGATAGGGGACACTGCCAATAGTTGATGCAGACACACCCAATAGGGGACAAAACACACTCAATAGGGAACAAAACACTCCAATAGGGGAAAACCCGGCTTATGTGCCGGCCCTATCTTGTACACAGGGCCACCGTCAGGGGGGTACAGCCAATACCCTAGTAAGGGTCCCAGGAGGCCCTGGTTCCCACGGTACCCCCTGCAGCAGCTCCAACACAGAAGAAAAAGAACGCTGTTTAAACAGTGGTCTCCTGCTTCTGTATGTCCGCCTACCACACCATTCGCGCCCCAGATCCCCCCCATGCCACTTTATTTCACCTGTGCCAAATCATCCCCCCTTTATTACCCCCTGTGCCACATCATTTCCCACAGGGGGGGGTAAAGAGGGGGGTGAGGAATTTGCACAGAGGGTAATGAACGGGGAATGAAATGGCACAGGAGGGGATCAATGGGAAATTATGTGGCACAGGGGGTAAGGGGGATGATTTGGCACAAGGCACAGGGTATAAAGGGGGATGAAATGATACAGGGGGTGATAAGAAGGGATTTAATGGCACTGTGAGATTCTACTGTAATATTCCTTTTTATCATGCTTATCTGGAGTGAGTACAGTACAGTATTCGGTCATTTAGAAAGATTTTTGAGTCTTTTGATTCCAATAAGGGACATCTCTTAAAGGCAACCAATCAGTAGATTTTAGCATATATAACTAGAGACGAGTGAATCGAAGCTGACGAACTTGAATTCTTTCCGAATTTCATGAAAAATTCGATTTGCAACGAATGGGAATATTGCCGCGATTCTATCGCACGAATCGCTTCATTAGACTCCATTTACTGCGGCTCCAGGGCATCTAAAATGGCGGATCCACATGTCAGTACATAGGGCAAGGAACGCTGGGAAGGAGGGAAGGCAAGGCAGGAAGGGAAGTAGGTGGGATGACCCTGAATCACATGCAGGATGCTGCCTATCAGCAGCCAGTCACCCCTGTGATGTTACAGCCCTATATATTCGGCAGCCATTTTGTGGATCGTCATATCATTCATTACACTGCAGAGAGATAGGACGGACCTCGACGTGTGTGTGTGTGTTACACAGAAAAGCTTGTTGCAGCAGCATTTCACCACTTAGTCACCTCAGCCATCTGTAGGATACAGAGCACAGCATTTTTGCACAGAAATTAATTCTTACTGCAGCAATTAACTCCTCAGTCACTGTGAACAGCATTGTATTACAGAGGGGGCAGAGAGCTGTGTGTTGCCTCAGCTGCAGAAACATTTTCACAGGAGGGAGAAATATTTTTTTAGGGCAAATCTGTCTTTGTTCCACAAAAACTGGTCTGCTGGTTATACTAGTCTGTAGACAGTATAATCCATACCCAGTCCATTCCTAATAGTATTTGAGAGAGAGTATTTTTGCAATTTTGTGTTTAGTACACAGTGACTGTGTGCTCCAGCATTGTTGTGTACTGCTGGTGTTGTGGGCAATTTTTATTTTAGCATACTGTAATGCATTTTTCTGCCCTCATAAGTGCATACCACATACCTACATCGAAGTAGTGTACTATTTTGTACCTTTTAATCTGTCAAGGGCCTAGATACTGTAAAAGTCCAGGCAAAAGTACTCACTGGTGGGTGTTGTACTCAGATACTTTTTTAAGTGTACTGAAGCGCATTTTTCTGCCCTCATAAGTGCATACCACATACCTACATCTAAATAGTGTACTATTTTGTACCTGTTAATCTGTCAAGGGCCTAGATACTGTGAAAGTCCAGGCAAAAGTAATCACCAGCTGGTGTTTTACTAAAATAAGTTTTTTTAAGCATACTGTACCGCATTTTTCTGCCCTCATAAGTGCATACCACATACCTACATCTAAGTAGTGTACTATTTTGTACCTGTTAATCTGTCAAGGGCCTATATACTGTGAAAGGACAGCTAATAGTACACACCAGCTGCTGTCCTAGACAACTACTGTTTTAAGCGTAAATACGCAATAAGTATGTCAAGCAGAGTAGTGCCAGAACATGCACAGTGGAGTGGCAGAGGCCTAAATTCAGGCAGAGGTCGCAGCAGAGTAGGGGCGTGTGGCAGCCGGAGTCGCAACGAGAGGTCTGAGCTCCCGGTGTCAGCTAGCAACCAGCAACCCAGCAGCCATGATTGATCGGTTCACTTGGTCATCCACTTCATCCCAAGTGACATCCGACACGCCCAGTCAACAGTCGGTGGGTTCCTCAGACTCAACCCTCAGTTGGTATGGCCCTCATGCTGCTGCTGCCACCTCAAGGCTCTGTCATTGTGCTGCTCTATGGTCTCCTCATGCCAATGCTATCACCTCCAGGCTCTGTATTGTGCTTCTTTATGGTCTCCTCATGCTAATGCTACCACCTTCATGATTTGACTGTGTGCTACCAAATGGTCTCCTTATACTGATGCTACCACCTCCAGGCTCGGTCATTGTGCCGCCATATGGTCTCCTCATGTTGATTCAGCCACCTCCAAGCTCTCTAATTGTGCTGCTGTATGGTCTCCTCATGCTGATGCTACCGCCTCCACGCTCTGTCATTGTGCCACCATATGGTCTCCTCATGCTTATGCTACCACCTCCTGGCACTGTCATTGTGCCACCATATGGTCTCCTCATGTTGATGCTGCCACCTACAGGCTCTCTAATTGTGCTTCTCTATGGTCTGCTCATGCTGATACTACCACCTCCAGACTCTCCCATTGCAGGACTCCTGATGCTGCCGCTGCCACCTCCAGGCTGTCTCATTCAGCCACTATATGGTCTCCTCATGCTTCTGCCAACTCCAGGCTGTGCAAATCAGCCACTATATGGTCTCCTCATGCTTTAGCCAACTCCAGGCTGTGCCATTCAGCCAATATATGGTCTCCTCATTCTTCAGCCATCTCCTGGCTGTGCCATTCAGCCACTATATTGTCTCCCATGCTTCAGCCACCTCCAGGCTGTTCCATTCAGCCACTATATGGTCTCTTCATGCTTCAGCCACCTCCAGGCTGTGCCATTCAGCCACAATATGGTCTCCTCATGCTGCCACAAACTCCAGGCTGTGCCATTCAGCCACTATATGGTCTCCTCATGCTGCCACAAACTTGAGGCTGCGCAACTATATGATCTCCTCATGCTTCAGCCAGCTCCAGGCTGTGCCGTTCAGACACTATATGGTATCCTCATGCTTCAGCCACCTCCAGGCTGTGCCATTCAGCCACTATATGGTCTCCTCATGCTGCCACAAACTCCAGGCTGTGCCATTCCGCCACTATACGGACTCCTTATGCTTCAGCCAACTCCAGGCTGTGCCATTCAGACACTGTATGGTATCCTCATGCTTCAGCCAAGTCCAGGCTGTGCCATTCAGACACTATTTGGTCTCCCTCTGCTGCCACAAACTTCAGGCTGTGCTATTTAGCCACTACATGGTCTCCTCATTGTAACACTCACGTTTAAGAAGACAGGAACCCCGGTGGATGTGGATCTGCTGGACCTGTGTGGCAGATGACTCAGACCGTACCAGGGAGTGGAGTCTAAGGTGCCGCTGGTTTTCACCAGAGCCCGCCGCAAAGCGGGATGGACTTGCTGCGGCACCAAGGTCGCTACCCCTGGCATGGCTCGACCACACAGGCTGCTGAGGAGATGCGAGGCACAGGAGAGATAAGGCAGCTCATAGTCTGGATAGCAGAAGGTCAGGGCAGGTGGCACGGTTGCGTAGTCAGGATGTAGCAGGAGGTCAATAGGCAGGAGGCAGAGAAGCAAGGTCGGGTCACAAAGCGAAGGATCAGATACACGGCAAGGCAGAAACAGAAATGTTTTCTCTCAGGCTCAAGGCAACAAAGATCAGGGGAGTGAGGAGGGTGGAGGAATATATAAATGAGCCACAGGTGAATCACACTAATGAGCGCACTGGCCCGTTAAATCTTAAAGCTCCGGCGCGCGTGTGCCCAAGGGGACGGGGACACACGCCGGAGCAGTGAGGCAGAGGCTGGGGCAGGAGGAGCACCAGGTGAGTGACGGACTGGGGCTCGCATGCAGACGCGTCCCGCGATTCGAGTCCCAGCCCCGTCGGCAGCAGAAGGTAAGGGTACCATGCGCTCACGGCCAGCGTGTGCGGCCGAAGTGCATAATGTAACACCATGAGTTTTCAGCCAACTCAAGGCTGTGCCATTCAGCCACTATATGGTCTCCCTATGCTGCCACAAACTCCAGGGAGTCATTCAGCCACTATATGGTCTCCTCATACTGATGCCACCTCCAGGCTCTGTCATTGCGCTGCCATGTGACATGTGACTCCTTGTTAAATTTGATCCTATGTATCCACATGCTGGGGCCTGGGACACTAAAACATGGGAGTTAAAATTTCAATTTCAAAATCCTCAATTTCAATGGTCTCCTCATGCTCCTGTCAACTCCAGGCTGTGCCATTCAGCCACTATATGGTCTCTTCATGCTTCAGCCACCTCCAGCCTGTGCCATTCTGCCACTATATGGTCTCCTCATGCTTCAGCCACCTCCAGGCTGAGCCATTCAGCCACTATATGTATCCTCATGCTTCAGCCACCTCTAGGATGTGCCATTCAGCCACTATAGGGTTTCCTAATGATTCAACCACCTCCAGGCTGTGTCATTCAGCCAATATATGGTTTACTTATGCTGCTGGGCCTGGGCCTAAACATTTTTATGGTAGCACTAGCTACCATAAATATTCAATTACAATTTCAAATTTCATCTTTTAATCTTACGGTTTGTGAAGCCCTAGTGTCTACTCATGCTGCTGTCAGCTCCAGGCTGTGTCATTCAGCAACTATATGGTCTCCTCATGCTGCCAACACCTCCATACTGTGCTATTCAGCCACTTTATGGTCTCCTCATGCTTCAGCCACCTCCAGGCTGTACCATTCAGACACTATATGGTGTCCTCATGCTTCTGCCAACTTCAGGCTGTGCCATTCAGCCACTATATCAGGGATAACATACTTATAGGGGTATCTGTGAATGAAACATTTATGGGGAGCTGTGAATGACACACTTATGGGAGAGCTGTGAATGACACACTTATGGAGGAGCTGTGAATGACACACTTTTGGGGGAGCTGTGAATGGACACTGTTACGGGGGAGCTGTGACTGGACACTGTTATGGGGATCTTTAGACTGACAGAGACCAGATCCTGTCTCTGGGGCAGGAAAGCTGCTGTCAGAGCCAGGAGCTGAGCTAAGTGTATTCCACAGAAACATACAGATGACTTACTGGTCTGTAGCAGTGAAAGGTGACAGGGGAGGAAAAGTGAGAAAACTCTCTCTCTCAAGTTGTTCCTAGCGCAGCACAGCAATAACTGGGCAGGGAGAGGGAGGGGGAGGGATACATCTTCCGTCCCTGGCCGGATCTTTTAGCGGCCGCTTAAAGTGATAGTGTCCCGGGACTACCTGCACTATATCGTCTCCTCATGCTGCCAACACCTCCACGCGATGTCATTCAGCCACTACATGGTCTCCTCATACTGATGCCACCTCCAGGCTCTGTCATTGTGCCGGCAGTGATCCTAATAGCGATGCCTGTAATCTGCATGTCATACTGAATAACAGTATTATTTCACTACCCCAGCACACTCCATATGCGTGTTAGAACAAAGCAAAGTGTTATACACCTCTATTGAGGGTCTCTGTTGGCCAGAAATAGACGATTTTAATATAGATTCGCCGCAAATAAATTCGACCCGAGCCATCGGGGCGGGGCCCAGGGGACTACTTGTCGGGCGGCCCAGGGGAGACTTTATAAATGAATATCTTCCCCAACTCTGTGGGCACAAACATCTCCCAGGGATGGTGGCGATAATGATTTTAGCATATATAACGCATTGCCAAGCATTATATATGCTAAAATCTGCTGATTGGTTCCCTTTAATAGCGGACACTTTTTTTTATTCCCCGTGAGTGTCCGCTATTGGAAGATTCTAATGTATACTTATATACATCTATAGCTCACAAATCATTATTCGTTGTTTTCTATTCTACAAAAAGAGTGATGTACCCCTAATTATGAGATTTCAAACTGTCACAGTGTTTTATTACTTCTATAATCCCTCCCCTTTGCGGTCTCCCGATTGACCTGGGACTGCTGTATGCAAGCAATGATTGGCTAACCTGCGGTCATGTGATCTTGTTGCTAGCTGCAAAGTATTCTTGACTACCCTAACGTCATCTCAGGGTTCCTACTTTCTCATCCTATGCTAAAATGGCACCAAAACATCATATGTTTCTCTCCCCCATCTCCTAAAATAGCAAGGTTGCCAGGTCCATGCAAGTTAAACCTAGCAAATTACTAATATTTGCCAAACCTCATTTTAGTCAAAGTTCTTAGCGAGACTGGTTTCAACAAGCTTGGCTTGCTCATCTCAAATTATTGCTTATTTTGTAACTATTGTACGTGTACTTGACACCTCATTTGATCCTACAGGTGCTAGTTAACACATACACATGCTTAATATGTAAGAACTGATCAGTCTGAATAGCTGGTTTGCTGATTTTTGCAAATTACTAATAATATGTCTAATAAAAATCTGCTAGCCAAAGTATAATGCTTTTTTCAAAAATATATATTAGCTTTTTCTTGCAATTACCTTCTTTGGTTAGTAGGGGTGTTACAGGGCATAATGGATGACAAGATCAAACCTAATACTGTAGCTAGTGGCAAAGTATTGTTACATAGAGGATTATAACCTTCAGTAGGAGAAATCTTCTGGAATGGTCACTTATTTTTATCTAATCATGAAATTAACCTCTGAAGAAATACAAAAAAAAATTACATTTGTTGTTCTGTGGGTCTGTATCCAGGCAGAATACAAATGGGTTAATATTACAGTAGAAGCAAATTGTATAATTTTGAGTCTAACCTTGCTCCTAGAACATTCCATTGTATACGTTGGTTCTCTCCCCCACATGTGCAGAGAGAGAGGCCCGACTTCTGTCTCATATCCTTGGAACTCTTAGAAATATTATGTAACATGTAGACAGTGTTGATAGAAAAAACAATAAGTTTTAGTAAATTAGACAAAGGTATTTAGAAATGGATATATATATAGTATCGGTTCAAAAACGTAAGCATCCTTTTTTTTTAAGCGCATGTGTTTGTTTCTTTTTAAACTTCTTGAAGATGTAGACAATGTTGATAGAAAAAACAATAAGGTTTAGTAAATTAGACAAAGGTCTTTAGAAATGGATGTACATATAGGATTGGTTCAAAAACTTAAGCGTCCCTTTTTTTTTTAGAGCGGATGTGTTTTTTTAAATTTTATTCTGGAAGATCATTGGTTATTGAAGGTTTTTAAACCCCTTATGGACCAAGCCCTTTTTCACCTTAAAGGGGTACTCTGCTGCCTAGTGCTTATTTCACCAACTTTTTACCTCTTACTTGATGACTTCACATAACACCCCTGTACTGTATGCGCCTTACCCATTAGCGTTGTCGTTCCCTGAGTTGGCGTTCTGTCTGGCTCACGTTGTTGCTTATTTCCTGTTGTTCGGTCCGTTAAAACTACCATTCCCCTAATACTTTGCGGCCTGATTAAGCACTTAGGTGCCACCTATTTTTCCTTGTTATTCTGCCCATCCTTTTTTTTGTTCACGCCTATGTGCATGCCCCTTTTTTTTCCCGCCCATAGGCGTCCTAGCTTAGTCCCTTGTTTCTTCTTTCCACGCCCATTATGTTCCATCGTTCGGTAGAGAAATGTGCGCCTGCGCATCCCAATGCTGCCAGCGTAGTGCTAACGTAGCATACGTTAGTAGCGTAGCCATGCACATGCTCAGTTCCCCTTCCAGTTCAGGGCTTACGTTCCTAGCGTAGCCCTGCTCATGCGCAGTTGTCGTTACAGCTCAGGGCTACGCTACTAACGTAAGCCCTTATCTGTAAGGACTACTGCGCATGCGCAGGGCTACGCTACTGACGTAGCCGACGTTAGCACTACGCTGTAAGCGTAGTGCTGAGAACGCGATTCACAAAATGACTAGACATGCGCACTACACGCCGAAGACGACTCTCAAAATATACATGACGCATGCGCCTGGCGCAAAGGACGATTGGACCAGGCTAGGACACTCACACAAGGGGCGTCAAAGAAAGTGAAAAACGTCATTCCCACACAATTTCAAAGAATGAATATTCAAGAAGTGGGCCGGCTTGACTACGGACAAGGGAGGAGGGAAATGTGGACGTCAACGTTGACACTGCAGGGCGGGCTGACAACAACATGGCCGCAAATGTTGTCAGCAGTCACACAAAGCACCAAAAAACTACACTACTTCCTGCACATAGGAACAGTAAGTATAACGGAAATAATATGCATTATTGACACAGCAAGCATATTAGAGAGTTAAACAACTTTACACAATGGGCAAATGTATTGATAAAGTCATAGCAGCGGAGTACCCCTTTAAGGACCAGTGCATTTTTTGCACATCTGACCACTGTCACTTTAAGCATTAATAACTCTGGGATGCTTTTAGTTATGAATTTGATTCCGAGGTTGTTTTTTCGTGACATATTCTTCTTTAAATAGTGGTAAATTTTCGGCGATACTAGCATCATTTCTTGGTGAAAACTTCCAAAACTTTATGAAAAATTAGAAAATGTTGCGTTTTTTTTTTACTTTGAAGCTCTCTGCTTGTAAGGAAAATAGACATACCAAATACATTACATATTGATTCACATATACAAAGGGGGAGATTTATCAATGCTTTTAGAGCATTTTTTTTGTCTATGTTTTGGCACAGTTCAGGCGCAAGCAGCATATTTAACGACTTTTAATGCGTCTTTTGATATAGTTTCTTTTTGACCATTAAGTGGTCATGTATTTATCATTTACGACTTTTATCAAAAGTCGCTATTTTGTGCGCAAAGGTACTTTTTTAGGCGCAAAGCTACACCTCCTACCAATAGGCATGAGAATCACTTCTACCTTCCACAATTCAACCTTTAACCTCTTGTGGTCGAGAGCGTCCCCTTCTATGACATGCGCTCAGGAGCTGAGCGTGGATCATAGCAGCGCAGTCATGGCAGCTATCTGCCGCCAGGAACCATCTCTAATGCCAGACATCACCGATCACGGTGATGCCTGGCTGTAACCCCTTAGACACCGCAATCAGATTTGTTTGTAGCGTCTAAATGCAAGTAAAAATGTCCCGGCAGCTCTGTGAAATTAAGTAAAAAACACCTAACCTTCCAAATTCAGGACCCAGGAAAGTGTCTACTTCCCTCCCTCACAAGCGTCTAGAAAAACTGTATGTGGTAGAGCTTTTCCCACCACAGCAGAGCTGCGCAAAATTCATTATCCTGCTGCACCTTCTTGATAAATAAGATGCACGCTAATCAAACCCACCACCCAAATAAACGTGAGAAAATAGCTCTACCGTAGACATTCTTTGATAAATATGGACCAATATGTCTACTTTATGTTGGTATCATAAAGTTGACATGTTTTTACTTTTGGAAGACATTAGAGGGCTTCAGCAACAATTTTCACAAAATTTTCTAAATTGGAATTTTTCAGGGACCATTTCAGTTTTGAAGTGGATTTGAAGGGCCCTCATATTAGAAATACCCCATAAATGACACCATTATAAAAACTGCACCCCCAAAGTATTCAAAATGACATTCAGAAAGTGTGTTAACCCTTTAAGATGTTTTACAGGAATAGCAGCAAAGTGAAGGAGAAAATTAAACATCTTCATTTTTTACACTCGCAAGTTCTTGTAGACCCAGTTTTTTTTAATTTTTACAAGGGGTAAAAGGAGAGAAATCCCCGCAAAATGTGTAACCCAATTTCTCTCGAGTAAGGAAATACCTCATGTGTATAGTCAATGTAGTAGAAGCAAAGAAGCCTGGCACTAGTAGTATAGGCTGGAGAAGTATGTATATGTTCCTGTATATTGTGGAAAAGGCGTAGGAAGCAATGTGCCTGCTGCGGGTGGTGCTCACACTGTGCGGTATAGTCCAAATGGCAATGACAAAAGAAGATGAATGAATAGGAGCAACTCACCCAAGACCCGAGAGGCAGTAGCAAAATCTTTACTTTATTGCATATCGTGCAGACATAGATGCAAGCCACGGGGGGCAGATGTCACGGTGGGGGAGTAGCAGACAACGGCGGGCAAAGTAGCCTCTCGGGTCTTGGGTGAGTTGCTCCTATTCATTCATCTTCTTTTGTCATTACCTCATGTGTATGTTAGGTTTTTTGCGGGCGCAGTAGAGGGCTTAGAAGGGAAGGAGCAACAATGGAATTTTGGAGAGTGAGTTTTTCTGAAATGGTTTTTGGGGGGCATGTCACATTTTGGAAGCCCCTATGGTGCCAGAACAGCAAAAAAACAAACAAAAAAAAACAACAACATGGCATACTATTTTGGAAACTACAAAGGGGTAATAGGAGAAAATGTCCCCCAAAATTTGTAACCCCATCTTTTCTGAGTATGGAAATACCCCATGTGTGGACATCAAGTGCACTGCGGGCGAACTACAATGCTTAGAAGAGAAGGAGTCACATTTGGCTTTTGGAAAGCAGAGTTTGCTGAAATGGTTTTTGGGGGGCATGTCGTATTTAGGAAGCCCCTTCCTGGTGCCAGAACAGCAAAAAATCCCCCACATGGCATACTATTTTGAAAACTACACCCCTCAGGGAATGTAACAAGGGGTACAGTGAGCCTTAACACCCCACAGGTGTTGGATGTGTAAATTAATATTTTTTTTCACTAAAATGCTGGTTTTCCCCAAAATTTTACATTTTTACAAGGTGTTATAGGAGAATTTGTAACCCCATCTCTTCTGAGTATGGAAATACTCCATATGTGGATGTAAAGGGCTCTGCGGGCGAACTACAATGCTCAGAAGAAAAGAGCTTTTGGAGAGAGAATTTTGTTGAAATAGAAGTTGGGGGCCATGTGCGTTTATAAAGTCCATGTGCTGTCAGAACAGTGGACCCCCCCCACATGTGACCCCATTTTGGAAACTACACCCTTCACAGAATTTAATAAGGGGTGCAGTGAGCATTTAATCCCCACTGGTATTTTGACAGATCTTTGGAACTGTGGGCTGTGCAAATGAAAAATAAAATTTTTCATTTTCACGGACCACTGTTCCAAAAATCTGTCAGACACCTGTGGGGTGTAAATGCTCACTGTACCCCTTATTACATGAGGTGAGGGGTGTAGTTTCTAAAATGGGGTCACATGTAGGGGGGGTCCACTCTGTCCAATTCAGGAACTATCCAGAGCAGGATAGGTTTGCTATGGGGATCTACTCCTGCTTTGGACATTTCCTGACATGGACAGAGGTGTCAGCAGAAAGCACTGTGGCCAGACAGAAAAGAAATTCAAAAAGAAAAAACTTCCTCTGAAGTATACAGCAGCTGATAAGTACTGGAAGGATTACAATTTTTAAGTAGAAGTAATTTACAAATTTGTATAACTTTCTGGCACCAGTTGATTTAAAAAAGTAAGTAAGTGTGAGAAGCTGTAGGGATTGTATATATATCACAGCTGTACCTTTTGAGTAAACTCCTCTTCAGGGCTCAAGTTAAGGAACCTTATACCTTAATAATCTCATTATTTTTTGTCATTGTATAGATTTTATGACAAACTTACTGATTTTAGAGAGATCCCCAGATTCTTGAAGTTTGAGCTTTATCATCACAATTATGCTGCATATCAACATGACACCTGAGGAAGCTGGTGATACATGTGGTGCAAGGAAGGGTGTGTAAACTATCAATGTTTATTGCAGAGTAGCTTTAAAGGGGTTATCCACCATAGGGTGATTTTTGTACTTACCTGTCAGACAGTAATGGGCATGCTTGGGAAGGATCCTTGCTTGTCTTGGGGCTAAATGGCTGTGTTGTGAGATTACCAAAATGCTGTTTACTATCTTTTTGTGAAATGGCTATTTCCTGTTAGAGTTATCTCCCTCCACCTACAACTCCCATGATCCCTTTTTTGTAATTGTGAAGTCACTTTTGTCCCTCCCACACATCAGCCACCCTACCCATTGAAGCACACCTGAGCTGTCTCCCATGCTGTGCTGTAAACAATAGACCAGTGTTTTCTAACCAGGATGCCTCCAGCTGTTGCAAAGCTTCCCTGCAGATTTATCTCCACCCAGCAGTTACTCTACCCATTGAAGAAGACAGGCTCCTTTGAACACCTGACTAGTGATGTAATTTCTCAGGCTGCACTGCAACCTGGGTAAACCTGAGACAATACTCATTGTGTATGCTTTTAAAAATAAATATTGAGGCAAAGATCACATATGAATTGCAAGACCACCATCAAAAACAGGTACATACACTATATAATGAACTATACTAAGTTCACAGCACAGTCAAATCAAAAAAAATCTTGGAATACCCCTTTAAATATAATAGTCACATACTTTCTAATGATATGTCATATTGAGTATTTTATACTCGCATCTTCATATTTTTTGTGACATCATTTATCTATGTGGGGAAGATCTGAATTAACACCAATTGTACTGTTCTATTGTCACGACTCGGCTGGCAGGAGGTGGATCCTCTGTGCCAGAGAGGGATTGGCGTGGACCGTGCTAGTGGACCGGTTCTAAGTTACTACTGGTATTCACCAGAGCCCGCCGCAAAGCGGGATGGTCTTGCAGCGGCGGTAGTAACCAGGTCGTATCCACTAGCAACGGCTCAACCTCTCTGACTGCTGAAGATAGGCGCGGTACAAGGGAGTAGACAAGAGCAAGGTCGGACGTAGCAGAAGGTCGGGGCAGGCAGCAAGGATCGTAGTCAGGGGCAACGGCTGGAGGTCTGGAACACAGGCTAGGAACACACTAGGAAACGCTTTCACTGGCACAATGGCAACAAGATCCGGCGAGGGAGTGCAGGGGAAGTGAGGTATACATAGGGAGTGCACAGGTGAACACACTAATTAGACCAACTGCGCCCTAGGGAGCGGGCCCGCGCTCGCCGGGACAGGACCGACGGAGAGCGAGTCAGGTACGGGAGCCGGGGTGCGCATCGCGAGCGGGCGCCACCCGCATCGCGAATCGCATCCCGGCTGGGGGCGGTATCGCAGCGCACCCGGTCAGTAGATCTGACCGGGGCGCTGCAGTAGCGAGGATGTTGCGAGCGCTCCGGGGAGGAGCGGGGACCCGGAGCGCTCGGCGTAACAGTACCCCCCCCTTGGGTCTCCCCCTCTTCTTGGAGCCTGAGAACCTGAGGACCAGACTTTTGTCTAGGATGTTGTCCTCAGGTTCCCAGGATCTCTCTTCAGGACCACAGCCCTCCCAATCAACCCAAAAATTTTTTTTCCCTCTGACCGTCTTGGAGGCCAGTATCTCCTTCACGGAGAAGATGTCAGAAGAACCGGAAACAGGAGTGGGAGAAACAAGTTTGGGAGAGAAACGGTTGATGATGAGTGGTTTAAGGAGAGAGACATGAAAGGCATTGGGAATACGTAGAGAAGGAGGAAGAAGAAGTTTGTAAGAGACAGGATTAATTTGGCACAAGATTTTGAAAGGACCCAGATAGCGTGGTCCCAGTTTGTAACTGGGGACACGGAAGCGGACATATTTAGCGGAGAGCCATACCTTGTCTCCGGGAGCAAAAATGGGGGAAGCTCTTCTTTTCTTATCGGCAAACTTTTTCATGCGAGATGAAGCCTGTAAAAGAGAATTTTGGGTCTCTTTCCATATGGTGGAAAGATCACGAGTCACTTCATCCACAGCGGGCAAACCAGAGGGCAAGGGAGTAGGGAGGGGGGGAAGAGGGTGACGGCCGTACACCACGAAAAATGGGGATTTAGCAGAAGATTCAGAGACTCTGAAGTTGTACGAGAATTCGGCCCATGGTAGAAGATCTGCCCAGTCATCCTGGCGGGAGGAAACAAAATGCCGTAAATAGTCACCCAGGACCTGGTTAATTCTTTCTACTTGCCCATTGGATTGAGGATGATAAGCAGAAGAGAAGTTTAATTTAATCTTGAGTTGTTTACAGAGAGCCCTCCAGAATTTTGACACGAATTGGACGCCTCTATCCGAGACGATCTGCGTGGGCAAACCGTGAAGACGAAAAATGTGTACAAAAAATTGTTTTGCCAACTGAGGCGCTGAAGGAAGACCAGGAAGAGGAATAAAATGTGCCATCTTGGAAAATCGATCAACGACCACCCAAACAACAGTGTTGCCACGGGATGGGGGTAAGTCTGTAATAAAGTCCATACCAATCAGAGACCAAGGCTGTTCGGGGACAGGCAGAGGATGAAGGAGACCAGCAGGCTTCTGGCGAGGAGTCTTATCCCGGGCACTGACAGTACAGGCCCGCACAAAATCAACAACATCCGTCTCCAGAGTCGGCCACCAATAGAAACGAGAGATGAGTTGCAAGGACTTTTTGATGCCCGCATGGCCTGCGAGGTGGGAGGAGTGACCCCATTTGAGAATCCCGAGACGTTGGCGTGGAGAAACGAAGGTCTTCCCTGGAGGAGTTTGCCTGATGGAGACTGGAGAAGTGGAGATCAGACAGTCAGGAGGAATGATGTGTTGCGGAGAGACCTCTACTTCCGAGGCATCCGAGGAACGAGAGAGAGCATCGGCCCTAATGTTCTTGTCGGCAGGGCGAAAATGAATTTCAAAGTTAAAACGGGCAAAGAACAACGACCACCTGGCCTGGCGAGGATTCAGCCGTTGGGCAGACTGGAGATAGGAGAGATTCTTGTGATCGGTGTAAATGATAACTGGAAATTTTGATCCCTCCAGCAGATGCCTCCATTCCTCAAGTGCCAATTTAATGGCCAGTAGTTCTCGATCCCCGATGGAGTAGTTCCTCTCCGCCGGAGAGAAGGTCCTAGAAAAAAAACCACAAGTAACAGCATGCCCGGAAGAATTTTTTTGTAGAAGGACCGCTCCAGCTCCCACTGAGGAGGCATCAACCTCCAATAGGAAGGGTTTAGATGGGTCAGGTCTGGAGAGCACGGGAGCAGAAGAAAAGGCAGACTTGAGCCGTTTAAATGCGTCTTCCGCTTGGGGAGACCAGGACTTAGGATTGGCATTCTTCTTGGTTAAAGCCACGATAGGAGCCACAATAGTGGAAAAATGTGGAATAAATTGTCTGTAATAATTGGCGAACCCCAAAAAACGTTGGATAGCACGGAGTCCGGAGGGGCGTGGCCAATCTAAGACGGCAGAGAGTTTATCTGGGTCCATTTGTAGTCCCTGGCCAGAGACCAAGTATCCTAGGAAAGGAAGAGATTGACATTCAAACAGACATTTCTCCATTTTGGCATAAAGTTGATTGTCTCGAAGTCTCTGAAGAACCATGCGGACATGCTGGCGATGTTCTTCTAAGTTGGCAGAAAAAATCAGAATATCGTCCAGATACACAACAACACAGGAATATAAGAGATCACGAAAAATTTCATTAACAAAGTCTTGGAAGACGGCAGGGGCGTTGCACAGGCCAAAGGCATGACTAGATACTCAAAGTGTCCATCTCTGGTGTTAAATGCAGTTTTCCATTCGTCCCCCTCCCTGATGCGGATGAGATTATAAGCACCTCTTAAGTCCAGTTTGGTAAAGATGTGGGCTCCTTGAAGGCGATCAAAGAGTTCTGAGATAAGAGGTAGGGGGTAGCGGTTCTTTACCGTGATTTTATTAAGTCCGCGGTAATCAATGCAAGGACGTAGGGAGCCATCTTTTTTGGACACAAAGAAAAATCCAGCTCCGGCAGGAGAGGAGGATTTGCGGATAAACCCCTTTTTTAAATTTTCCTGGATGTATTCAGACATAGCAAGAGTCTCTGGGGCGGACAGAGGATAGATTCTGCCCCGGGGTGGAGTAGTGCCCGGGAGGAGGTCAATAGGACAGTCATAAGGCCTGTGAGGAGGTAAAGTCTCAGCTTGTTTTTTGCAAAATACGTCAGCATAGTCCATATAAGCCTTAGGGAGACCGGTTACAGGGGGACCCACAGGGTCACGGCAGGGAGTACTGGGAACCGGTTTAAGACAGTCCTTGAAACAAGAAGTACCCCAGCTCTTGATCTCTCCTGTGGACCAATCAAGGGTTGGGGAATGGCGTTGAAGCCACGGTAGTCCAAGGAGAATTTCGGAAGTGCAATTGGAGAGGACCAAAAACTCAATTTTTTCGTGATGAGGTCCGATGCACATTAGGAGGGGCTCCGTGCGGTAACGCACGGTACAGTCCAATCTTTCATTGTTAACACAATTGATGTAGAGGGGTCTGGCGAGACTGGTCACCGGGATGTTGAACCTGTTGATGAGAGAGGCCAAAATAAAATTTCTTGCAGATCCGGAATCCAAGAAGGCCATAGTAGAGAAGGAGAAGGTAGAGGCAGATATCCGCACAGGCACAGTAAGGCGTGGAGAAGCAGAGTTGACATCAAGAACTGTCTCACCTTTGTGCGGAGTCAGCGTACGTCTTTCCAGGCGGGGAGGACGGATAGGACAATCCTTCAGGAAGTGTTCGGTACCGGCACAGTACAGGCAAAGATTCTCCATGCGGCGTCGTGTCCTCTCTTGAGGTGTCAAGCGAGACCGGTCAACTTGCATAGCCTCCACGGCGGGAGGCACAGGAACGGATTGCAGAGGACCAGAGGAGAGAGGAGCCGGGGAGAAAAAACGCCTCGTGCGAACAAAGTCCATATCCGGGCGGAGCTCCTGACGCCTTTCGGAAAAACGCATGTCAATGCGAGTGGCTAGATGAATGAGTTCATGCAGGTTAGCAGGAATTTCTCGTGCGGCCAGAACATCTTTAATGTTGCTGGATAGGCCTTTTTTAAAGGTCGCGCAGAGGGCCTCATTATTCCAGGATAATTCGGAAGCAAGAGTACGGAATTGGATGGCGTACTCGCCAACGGAAGAATTACCCTGGACCAGGTTCAGCAGGGCAGTCTCAGCAGAAGAGGCTCGGGCAGGTTCCTCAAAGACACTTCGAAATTCCGAGAAGAAGGAGTGTACAGAGGCAGTGACGGGGTCATTGCGGTCCCAGAGCGGTGTGGCCCATGACAGAGCTTTCCCAGACAGAAGGCTGACTACGAAAGCCACCTTAGACCTTTCAGTAGGAACTGGTCCGACATCATCTCCAAGTGCAGGGAACATTGCGAAAGAAAGCCACGGCAAAACTTAGAGTCCCCATCAAATTTATCCGGCAAGGATAGTCGTAGGCCGGAAGCGGCCACTCGCTGCGGAGGAGGTGCAGGAGCTGGCGGAGGAGATGATTGCTGAAGCTGTGGTAGTAGCTGCTGTAGCATCACGGTCAGTTGAGACAGCTGGTGGCCTTGTTGCGCTATCTGTTGCGACTGCTGGGCGACCACCGTGGTGAGGTCGGCGACAACTGGCAGTGGAACTTCAGCGGGATCCATGGCTGGATCTACTGTCACGACTCGGCTGGCAGGAGGTGGATCCTCTGTGCCAGAGAGGGATTGGCGTGGACCGTGCTAGTGGACTGGTTCTAAGTTACTACTGGTATTCACCAGAGCCCGCCGCAAAGCGGGATGGTCTTGCAGCGGCGGTAGTAACCAGGTCGTATCCACTAGCAACGGCTCAACCTCTCTGACTGCTGAAGATAGGCGCGGTACAAGGGAGTAGACAAGAGCAAGGTCGGACGTAGCAGAAGGTCGGGGCAGGCAGCAAGGATCGTAGTCAGGGGCAACGGCTGGAGGTCTGGAACACAGGCTAGGAACACACTAGGAAACGCTTTCACTGGCACAATGGCAACAAGATCCGGCGAGGGAGTGCAGGGGAAGTGAGGTATACATAGGGAGTGCACAGGTGAACACACTAATTAGACCAACTGCGCCAATCAGTGGCGCAGTGGCCCTTTAAATCGCAGAGACCCGGCGCGCGCGCGCCCTAGGGAGCGGGGCCGCGCGCGCCGGGACAGGACCGACGGAGAGCGAGTCAGGTACGGGAGCCGGGGTGCGCATCGCGAGCGGGCACCACCCGCATCGCGAATCGCATCCCGGCTGGGGGCGGTATCGCAGCGCACCCGGTCAGTAGATCTGACCGGGGCGCTGCAGTAGCGAGGATGTTGCGAGCGCTCCGGGGAGGAGCGGGGACCCGGAGCGCTCGGCGTAACATCTATGCTTTGTTGAAATTATATGTTCTATAAATGTTAACTTTTGCACATTTTGCAGAGGGGGGGGGGGGGGGGGTTGTCAGACCATTGGCAGATCTAATTGGTACTTCTGATGGTTCTTATTTCTATACAGTATTTAATGTTTTGTGTATTTTGAGCCCTAGTGTTATTAGGTTAAAAAAAAAAAACACTTTTCATCATTTTCTGATTTGAGGCTGGGAGGGACAACCGATTTGTTGAGTGTTGAGATTTGTGCAAGCTTTGTTGCTGCCTCTTTCAGCTGTTTGTGATTTGAATCTCATTTTGTTGTTATTGTTATTATTATTTTTAATAATAATAATAATAATAACAACAATTAGTTGATTATCTAATTTGGGTTGTGAAAAGTGTCTGTTTCTAGTGGAATGGATCATATGTCTGACCTTTTATGGAACCATAGTTTTTCAACCCATAGATGGTACTTTCCTGCCTGAGACCATGTTCACACCACAAAATTCCACAATCCCGTATAAATTCTGTTCAGCAAAGTTTGCTGAATGGAATTATGTCTGAATTTAGTCAGATTCTATATTCTGAAAACATAGAATTCTGCTGAAATTCAAAGCCCCATTAACTTCAATGGGATTCCGCTGTGGAATTCTGCAAAATAAAAGACAGGGCTTTAAATTTTGCGGAATATGGAATTTCTGTGGTGGAATTGGCACTGCAGAAATTCAGCTGTGTGAATGGTCTATGAGTCCAAAAGTGTGAATGGTCTATGGTCCAAAAGTCTATGGGCAATAGATTTTGGCAGAATTTCTGGTGGAATTCTTTTGTGGAATTTTGCACTGAAATTCCGCTGTGTGAACATGGCCTTAGGGTGTGTTTATATGTGACAGAATTGTAGCAGAAATTTCTGCCACTGTTGCATTAATCTGAATGTGCATGCCACTCAAACAACCCTACTAAGCTTAATGGAATTTATTTCAGTTCCATAATTTAAATAAACAAATCTGCAACTTGTGAATATACACTTAAGGTGCCATACACGTCAAAAGTCTGCTATACATACCGACTTTGGCTGGAGCAGCCAACTTTCTGTGTATGAGGACCTCCAACTCCCCTTAAAAAATGTGGAGAGAAAGTTGGGTATATTTGGATCTAAACTGCCTAAACGTAATGTTCTTAGAGAAATAGGTCACTGACTGAGCTGTCTGGCAGCAGCTTCCCCTTCCCCTTTCCAATTACAACCCAGGAATATTTGCCCATTCCGATTGTTCATGTGTATGGGAAGAACAGGAGAGCTGCTGGCATAACAAATGTTTGGCCGACAGCTAGTGAAGGAATATGGGTACCTTTAGGCTTCCTTACACTTTAATTCTATTAGTTTTGGGGATTTTTTTGCACACAAATTAGGCTTATTTGTGTTCCATAGATAACATTTGTGAATGCTGCCATTATTCCATAGAGATTGTGTATTAAGCATGCTACATTGATTTGAATGTCTTTGAAACTGTACACAGCCTAAATTATACAGTAGATCTTGGATGAGTATAGTGCAGCGTATTCCCACTTGTACTTCACTGATTACTGTAAAATAGTTTTGTTCCCTTTTCATTAGATGACAAATTATAGTCACTCTCCTCTTCTAGACAGATCTGTCGAAAACAAAGCTTCTAGTCTACAAACGATAAAGATATAGAAAACTGTAACACCTTTGACACATTCACACATATGAGAATTCGGACAGTTGCAGCAAATTATCGGATAGTCTGGCAGGCGACCAGAGTTAGATAGTGATGTAGAAAAGGCTGCTATCTGAGACAAGTGGAATCCTCTGCCAAAAGATGGAACTTGTATAAAGGGGCCCTTCAAAAGGCAGAATGTGTTCCTCTTCACTATTAACTGGCAGAACGTCTGGGAACCAGTTGTCTCTCACCACAGCTGAGTATCCAGTATAAGTGCTATTTGAGTGATGAAACGCACTGAAGTCATAATGTGTATCTTGCCTTATTACTATACTTCCAGATGCTTTTACACTTCTGTTCTTAAACTTACTTTCGTGTTACCATCAAGCACTGGAAGAATACTATATAGCCTAAAATGTAGCTTACAATAGACTGGCATAAAACATTGTGTTTGTGTATATCATCATACTTGGTAGTGTTTCGGCTATGCAGTGTATTTCTCAAGACACAAGACACAAGATCAGTCTTTTGTTTACAAGAAATGCAAAAGGCTCACTACTCAAATAGTATACCAATAGACCGAACAGGCTAATCTCACACCTATACCCCAGGTTATTATTTATTAGTTATCTGAATAGGTTCACTAGGACCCTGTGATCGATCAGTAATAGTGTATTGTGGATGTTAATACATTTTATTACATAATTTGATGGTTTGTCCCTGAATCCAATTCACCTTAGAGTTTTAAAGGGGTTATCCACCATAAGGGGATTTTAGTACCTGCAAGATAATGGACATGCTTATAAAGGATCTGTGCTTGTCTTGGGGCCAAATGACTGAGGATATATTTTTGTGAACTGGATATTTCCTGTTGGATTTCGATCTCTAAACTTCACATCCCATAGTTCTATAGTTTGTAAGTGTGAAGTCACTTTCCTCCCTCCCACACAACCGCCACCCCACCCATTAAAACACAAATGTTTTTTTAACCAGGGTGCCTACAGCTGTTGCAAAATGAACTCTCTCACACCAAGTAGTCACTCCACCCATTGAAGCAGGACAGGTTCCCTTTTGCACGCCTGACTAGTGATGTCTCGACGCATTGCAACCTGGGAAAACCTGAGACCTGAGTAATTTTGTATGCTGTTAAAAATACATAACAGGGCGAATATCACTTAAGAATTGTGAGAAAACCTTCACACATAGGTACAGACACTATATTATGAACTATGCGGACTTTACAACCCCTGTAGCATAGTGAAATAGAAAAAAAATCCTGGAATACCCCTTTAATATTTTGGTTTTCTATGGTTCTGTAATCACTATTGATGATATCAATAAATGGGGTCTCGGATTTAATCTGCTGTACACATCCACAAGCAGGTGGAACTCCACACCGAGTAAAGCACCAAGGACTGAAAATTGTGGTCACAGTATATGCATTTTATTACGAAAGATTATAATAATAGTTAAAATGCTATATATTTATTTTTTTCCACAAATTTCAGATAAAAAAGGCTGTTTTAGATTTTTCAAAAATTTCTGATAAAAAATTTTTTAGACAAATTTCAGATAAAAAAAAAGTATGTTTCATGTACTGTCAATTTTCCTTGCCACTTCTCTTCTTCCCATGTCTATCATGACAATTCAGCCCTGGGCTATGGAGTAATCTAGTTTGCTAGGGATGCTATGCCTGACAGTCCCATTTAACAGCTCTACAGTGTATCCCTAGTAACCAGTCTTCCTCAAATGACTCACATTGTTGGTATAGCATTGTGTTGACAGCTGAAGCAGAAGATATGCTAAACTATTCCTTAAAAGTTAACAGAAACACAAAAATTAGTTGACGTATATCTACAGTCTGAATTTTTATTCCATATCTTTCTTCCATTCCTATTAACAGTTATGTACAATAAAAGGTAACAAACTGGTTGAAGATGATCTTCAATGGGAACTGCTTGGCAAAATGACTCTTATACTTTAAGCATTATTTTATATACAGATTAAAATAGCTACCTTTCACTAGTATGACATATGGATTGTGTGTAACTATAAGAACATTTTGCATTATTTTGAAAGTAATGCAGACACAGCTCAACCCATAAACTGACTCCCGCTCCTGTGTACATTACAGCGAGCGCTAATTTGTATAGATACGATTTTGCTACTTTGTTCAACAAATCTGGTTTTGTATTTGTCTAGTGGCAGATTTTTTATTATTAGTGTCTTATAAACGTACACCCTGAGCTGTGTCTACATGATTTACATGTGGCTGTCTCCAGCTATCCAGAGGAAACAAGTACCGTATTTTTCGCCATATAAGACACTCCGGCATATAAGACGCACCCAATTTTAAAAGATGAAAATGTAGAAAAAAAAGATTCTGAACCAAATACAATGTAAAGTATAGGACAGTGGTCTTCAACCTGCGGACCTCCAGATGTTGCAAAACTACAACTCCCAGCATGCACGGACAGCCAACGGCTGTCCGGGCATGTTGGGAGTTGTAGTTTTGCAATATCTGGAGGTCCGCAGGTTGAAGACCACTGGTATAGGAGGTAATACTCACGTGTCACCGCTCGTCACCGCTGCCCTGAATGTCGCCCTCCATCGCTGTCGCCGCGTCCCCGGGGTCTCCCCGTCGCTCCGGAACTTCTTTGCTGTCCGGTATCCTCTCTCTCCGTTGCCGCCATCACATCACTACGCACACCGCTACACATGCTGCTCCTATTGGATGACGGGACGGCGTGCGCGACGACGTGATGACGACGAAGGAGAGCGCCGGCCATGGAGAAGGAGAGCGCCCTCCCGGTGTCTTGTAAGCTGTTCGGGATGCTGCGATTTCACCGCGGTGGTCCCAAACAGCCCGACTGAGCAGCCGGGTTAGTGTCAATTTCTCTTCAGACGTTGCGGTCAGCTTTGATCGCCGCATCTTAAGGATTAATACAGGGCATCACCGCGATCGGTGATGTCCTGTATTAGCCGCGGGTCCTGGCCGTTGATGGCCGCAGGGACCGCCGCTATAGGACAGGGTTTTAATGTGTATTTACCGTATAAGACGCACCAACTTCCCCCCCACCCCCCCAGTTTTGGGAAAGAAAAAGTGCATCTTATACGGCGAAATATACGGTACTCTCGACACTCTAGATCCCCACATTATCCTGAGAATAAAGGGACGCAGTACTGGTGTTCGCTGATTTTTTTCCCCCCACTGCACAGTGGTGCCCATGCCACCAGTGATAAGGGCTTGGGTGACAGGGAACACATTGAAATGGACACTATGTTAAAACAAAGGCTGCATCCCCTTTATTCTCAAGATCAGTGGAGATTCCAGACGTAGGGTCACAACCAATTGTAAAGTAATTGCATATCCCGGCAATATGTTGGTTGGAAAACCTCTTTTAAGAAATGTGATATATATATATATATATATATATATATATATATATATATATATAGATATCATGCCATGAAGTAACAATAGTTCTTTTATTTTTTTCATTTCTGTATTGTATATATATGTGTCTATGTATTTATTGATTTATTGAGCATGTCAGGTCAAGAGATTAGTACAGTACTCAGCACAAATAACATCCTGTACCGCTGATAAGTTGCTCACAGTCACACTCTTATGCATAAAAGAGTCAGCTTAATTCTTTGCACTATCAGTCTCATGCCAGATCCTTACTCCTGAACAGTTTTAGGGCTCCTTGAAGAACTGCCAACCAGTGAATTCTTTCTCTCTTAGACAGCTAACTGTTATTAAACCCATTCCACCAGAGTTTCTACACATCTTTGATTTCACAATGACTTTGATCATGACTGACCTGAAATTGAAAGTCTGCTTCAAAGAACCTGTGGGAAGAAAGCCCAACAATGGAAAATTAGTGAGAATCTCTCCTACAGACGATAGAAAAAGTTTCTAGAAATGATAGTATTCTGCTTCTTATTCATTGAAAAAAAATAAGTTCTGATAAAATATCTTTCACCATGCCGGTCACCATCAATTTTTCCTTCTGATCTTTTGTTTTGTTACTTTTAGACATACATTTCTTGTACCTTAATATATTTCTTCTACTATAAACATATTCTTTTGTATTCTTGGATTTGTTGAACGTGCATGTTTATTCTTTTAAGGAAAATAGAATAAGCCGCTGCTAGATACCTCTGGAGGCTTTTATCTCCAGGGTAGACCAAAGGATCTGACACATTAAAAGTTAGGCCCCTTTCACACTATAAAAACGTGTGAACGCCGTTAAGAAATCGGCAGTTATACGGCCGGTACAAAATCACTAACGGCCGTTAGAAAATCCCATTATAGTCTATGGGATTTTTTTAATAGCCGTTTTAACCCGTTATCACCCGTTATTAATAACGGCCATTATTTTGTGACGGGCGATAGTAACGGGAGAATAAGTGCATGCACTATTTCTCCCGTTCATTCGCCCCTCACAAAATAACACTGATATATCTGAAGGCAGACCGCAGTGCATGCATGGATTTAAAATATATATATAAAAAAAAATAGACACAGAATAAAAAAAAAATGCATCTTTTTGCCCCATATAACTTCATATGTAAACAATAAGTAAATAAATAAATAAAAAACTAAATTGGGCATAGTTTTGACCTGTATGGGAAATAAAACTAGTACCTACTTACCTCCCATTCTCACTGGATAATTTGGTGCAGTTTTAGAGCATATACAATAAAAGCTGTCTTAATAAATTGCACTAAAACTCTATGTGGGAATCAGCATCAAATAACACATTTTAAATAGAGGCCATAAAAATAAAATTCTAGCTCTGAAAATAAGATAGGACAGTTGCTGTTACAGATTTTTATGACCCAATACAGTAACAAAGTACACCTAAAGTGCACTTTTGTGATCAATATAAATGTAATTTATTCAGTCTATTCTAGTAATTTGACTTTATCTACAAACTTTCCTTGAAACCATTTTTGTTGATGGGGAAATTTTGAATTTCTATTTCTGCTTTAATGCATCAATAGCCATTGTATTAACTTTGCCTAAATGGTTCTAAAAACCCATACAGGAAGAGCAGAAAGAATAAATGAGTAACCTTGCAAAAAATATGATGACATCGAACCACTCAAAGCCTTGCCCAAAAAAAGAGGGCAATAAATGACTAAAAATAAAATAAAATCAATGCTGCATACTGATTCGTAATAATATATGACAAGCTAGTGGTTTTACTCATCTGCCCTGATCTAATCAGGTAGCTGAAACATTGACCTACAAAACAAGAGGCACCGTTTGAACACAGACTTTGTATATAATCCTGATCTTGAAAAGTTTAGCTAAGTACAAACTCCGCTGAACACCATAGTGTGTCACACACAGCTGTGAGATTGTTATGTGTAAATTGCCCACATTTGTTATTGTTGCACACATTTGCTCTTTTTGTTTCATTGAATGGACAAATGGGCCATCTTGCCATGATCAGAGTAAAAAAAAAAAAAAAAAAAGCAGAAGGTAAAACTGAAAATGATGTGATCTTTAAAGGGGTACTACGCTGGAAAACTTTTTTTTTTTTTTTTTTTTTTTTATCAACTGGTGCCAGAAAGTTAAACAGTTTTGTAAATCATTTCTATTAAAAAAATCTTAATCCTTCCATCCTTCCAGTACTTATTAGCTGCTGATTACTACAGAGGAAATTCTTTTCTTTTTATGAACACAATGCTCTCTGCTGACATCACAAGCACATTGCTCTCTGCTGACATCTCTGTCCATTTTAGGAACTGTCCATATGTTTGCTATGGGGATTTTCTCATACTCTGGACAGTTCTGAAAATGGACAGAGATGTCAGCAGAGAGCACTGTGCTTGTGATGTCAGCAGAGAGCTATGTGTTCCAAAAAGAAAATAATTTCTCTGTAGTATTCAGCAGCTAATAAGTACTGGAAGGATTAAGATTTTTTAATAGAAGTAATTTACAAATCTGTTTAACTTTCTGGCACCAGTTGATTTAAAAAAAAAGTTTTCTACCAGAGTACCCCTTTAACACATTTGAACACTTACATTTGTTTTTGAATTTATTTTCTGTTTGATCACAGTGCTCTCTGCTGACCCCTCTGTCCATGTCAGGAACTGTCCAGAGCAGGAGAGGTTTGCTATGGGGATTTGCTCCTACTCTGGACAGTTCCTAAAATGGACAGAGGTGTCAGCAAGGAGCACTGTGGTCACACAGAAAATAAATTCAAAAAGAAAAGAACTTCCTGTGGAGCATACAGCAGCTGATAAGGACTAGGTTAAGATTTTTAAATCTTTCTGGCACCAGTTGATTAAAAAAATAATGTTTTTGAGCTCAGTACCCATATAAACCCATAGGGAGGCATAGCTAGAAGGGGGTAAGGGGGCTGTAGTCCTTGGCCCATGTCTACCCACTGTGTGGGCACCAATTCAGAAGAAGATAAACACAACATTCAACATGAGCACTGTGCTTAGTTCTGGAAAATTCTGGAAACATTCTGAGAGTACTCTTTCCTAAAAGAGCATTCATCTGACAATGACAGTCCACCATCTTTTGGCTAAATTATTTATTACATTTCAAATTCCAAAAAATAAAAGATCTGTCTTATATTTAGACAGAATGTGGAAAGCAGAATTTCCGTGGCGGGATGGCTGCCACAGAAATTCTTCTGTCTGAATGGGATTGCAGAATCCCATTCAAATCAATTTGCAGTAAATTACAGCGAACTTTCTGTCGGAATTCTTCTGCAGAATTCCACACAGAAATTCAGCCGTGTGAACCTTCTTGAACAGCATCCATATGGCCTCACAGGGTATATACTTTGTGTAAGGGTTGTTGTCTTGAGGCAACCTCTTTAAGTTGTAAACTGTAAGGCTATGTTCACATGACGGAATGTCTGCTTGGGAGAATCTCAATGAGGACATTTTGGAGAGTGCTGGCATAATCTGCCGCTGCAAGGACTGTACATGAATGCGCCATCTCATAGATGGCTATGCATTCCGTGCAGTCTCCGCACAAAGAATGAAAGTGTTCATTCTCTGTGCGGACACAAAAATCGAAATTTCTGTGCCGGAAAGATCTGTGCCGTTGAATTCAACTGCTGGACTGGAATCTCTGTGCCGGATTCCAATGCAGAATCCGTCATGGAAATTCCCACGTGGGAACATGGGCTTATTTAAAAAAAAAAAAAAAAAAAAAAAAAGGGCACAGTATTTGTGTTCACCCAAGACATGAAGTACAATTTTTTTTCAGTAATATGACCAAAGCCACACTGAAGCTAACGATTTTTTTTTTTTTTTGCTCCCGTGGGAATAACTTTTCATGCTTTATCTACACTCAGCTCTGCTTTGCTTTTTAAAGTTTTTTGTTTTTGTGCACTGTCGCTACAATGGGTTCGATTTACATTCAGTGCCGCTTTTCTATTATCTACACCCCAGTGCAGGATGTGTTTTTCATTTGGTTCAGTGATAAATACCAATGATGCCTCATAGAGCCTTGCGTCTAAGTATGTGGATGGTGTGCACATTAGAGCATATAGAGAAACTATATAGTCTTCCCATTCTTTTTTTTTACAGCTCTGTAGCCCCTATGCTAAATTTGACTTTAAAACATTGCAGGTTTTATACACTGTGGCAGTAACATTTTGTGAAAACACTTATTTTACTGCATGCTCACAATGAAACACATGCTATTCCCAGTCTGGTTGCCATGGCTTTTAAATGTTTCTATTGTATTTGTGTTTCTTTTATGTATGTTTGGATCAAACTTGTGCCTAAGTACCAAACCTTATATATCTAATAAAGTATATTTGTTAAATTTTATGACTAGAAGATAAATTCTTCACATACAGTAAATACATGTCAATTAAACCAGAATTAAAACATCTATATACTTCTGTATGTAGAGAGCAGATAATTGATGTATATTAGTAATACGATTTATATTTCATCATTTTTTTCAGCTTTTGACTTTTGAACTTTTAAGAGCACAGAACTAAAGCATTAACTAAATTGTATCCTGTATTTATTAACTATATAACATGGTCATCAGCTTATTACCTTATTGCAATTTCTAATGTCTGTAATTATATAAGGAAACCAAAAGGCCTATTTTGTTCATTTCATTAAAGTGGAAGCTGAGCTGCAGTAACCCAGCATGGACACTACAAAATGTACAGAATTGTGTGATTCCATCTTATTTTTTAGGGTTTATGTGGGCACTGCAGCACTGTTAAACAGCTAATTGGTGGGGATGCTTGGTATCATCATATCATCATGATCATATATTGATAGCCCATCCTGAAATAGGAAATTCAGTAAAAACATCCCGAAAAACCCATATAAATTGTGATCTGGTAACATGCTTCAGGCAGTTTATGAATAAGTGTATATGATGTGCCTGACAAGTTGACAATTTAGCACTTACTTACTGGCAGACATGCATACATTGTCTCCTCTTTAAATTGAGGATTTGTCCTTTAATTCTGTTTATTTAGTTTGCTCAAAAATTTACTTTTTCATATTAATATGTTGAAGAGTACCTGTCAGAAGTTGTGTTCAAATTAATATTACAGTATACTGACCCCCCCCCCCCTCCCCCTTTTATAACACCCTCTCCCTTCCTTTATTTTTGTTATTTTTACAGGTCTTGTTTGGGGGTGTTCCCCTTCAGGTACAACGTCACATGAAGACCTGCTGGGGAATACGTCTTCCCTCCCTGTTCTATGCCGCTCTCAGCCGCGGGAGAGCACATAGAACAGGATGCCAATTGTGGCAGGCTGCCTCTGATTCCCCTCTTCTCTGTTTTGCACAGCACGTGAAATTGCACAGCGCTTGCTCTCACCTGCCTGATTGACAGGCAAAGAGCGTCTTTTGTCTTCTCCAGGCCGCTGCAGTAGACAATCCTTCAGCGCCGGGGGAGACAACAGCATAAAGGGGGACCCCTTGTGGCCAGTAATATGAAGGGGGACCCCTGGTGGGCAGTAATATAGGACATTAAAAAAGATATTTAGAAGAAGAATTTTTAAACAAGCACATTAGAAAGTTTATTGATTTTAGACAATCTAACAAATATCAAATAGTAATATATACGATTTTCCTGAACGTGTCTGATATACAGTTTATTTTTATTTTTATTCCAGTGTCTGTGAGAAATCCCAATCATGGCTCAGTCTTCTGATGCAACTGTTGTTGGAGTTACTGATCCTGAGGACAACACTCCTAACATGATTGTCTACAGAAAAGTAAGGTTTTGCTTGTTTTTTCAGTTAGAGTGTTTGGAGTATGTAGTATGTATTTACGTGTACCGATACAATTGGTAGAGAGCACTGTGGTCAGTCAGAAAATAATTATAAAATTTACTCTGCATCATACAGCAGCTGATAAGTACTGGAAGGATTAAGATTTTTATATAGAAGTAATTTACAAATCTGTTTAACTTTTTGGCACCAGTTAATTTGAAAATAATTGTGTTCCACCGGAGAACCCCTTTAATACTACACATAGCAACATAGCGTCCCATCGTTTCAGGATTTGGACCACTGAGCCTAGCAGCCTCAGGGTCACATACCTACCATTCAGCAGTTTTCCTGCAGGCTACTTACAGTGTTAAAAGAAGAAATGGGAAGAGCACTTGAAAACCTGGTTAGACAGTTTTCACTGTTACTGTACCTCGGTACTGTATAGGATCTCTTACCATTTTTGGTTTGGCTTAAAAAGTGTATAGAACTAAAAGATATGTGGCAAGTAACTACCATCATGGACTGACAGGAAGATATGATGTTTTATGCTCTTATTACCAGAAAGTTTTTGATTTTCAAAAGCCTTCCACTGTCAAATCAAAGACTTAGGGTGCGTAATAAATCTTTAAATTTCCTGTAGTCGCGACAGTTTACACCGCCACATCAGAAAACACCAGAGATGTTTTAAATGTCAACATGTAACGCAATGCCCTATTTTCTCTCCGGTAAAGTTCGCACTTTTGTAGTGCGTGTTTTCACTGCTGCTTTATGGTATTTTATCATCAGAATTACCATTTCCAAACTTCTTTATTCTATGTTTGTATTTTGTTGTTGTTGTTGATGATGATATTTATATTATGAGCAGTATATTATTTATTATATGCCTTTACGGAAAACAAGGACACTAGTTTGTAATGGCTATTTTATTGATCTTAAACTTTTCCGTTGGCAATAACTATACTGCATAGTTATTTGGTAATCAGTCTATGTCTTCTATATCCAATATACATTTTCTGTGGTGGAGTTTCAGATAAACCTTTACAATTGTTAGTTTATTAGGTTCAGTAGTTTGTGGTTAACTGTCATGGGGCAAAGCACTGAGTTGTCATATTCCAACTCTCCGCTCTTTTGCTTCCTATTCTATTTTCTTCTGTAGTTCATTTTACTTTGCCATTACAGGAGAAATGGAAAAGTCGTACCTACTGAAATCAATGGATGACTTTTTCCTGGAAGCACATAAATTATTTATAGTGTGCCTGTAGTTTTCTCAAGTTTTGTACTCCAAAAGATACATATGGGAGAGCAGATCCTATCCTAGGCAATAATGGAGGGACACTATAATGTTTTACAGGGGGGTAATTGTAGCCATTTTTTCTGCTGAGAAGTAACATAAAATAGCACCTTTACGCCCCCCCCCCCCCCCCAAACACACACAAAAAAGAAAAGGAGTGTACCCATTTTAAGGGTAAAAAGAAAGCAGAAAGGATTATCAAAATATGGAAAGAGTGGAAATAATAGAATGTAGTTTATTTATTTGGTAGTACGTCAACTAGGGGTGGGTTGGGTACTAGCTAGTAAGGGGGATTGTTGTATTAAGAACGACAAGCCCCCTCCGTATATCTATTGGTCTCCCATAGAGATACAGGAAATGGTGGCCAATACACCCCATTTCAGAGGACTGCCAGGGTGCCATGGAGGAGATCGCGGAGGTCTCAGCAGTCAGACACTTATCCCCTATCCTTTGCATAGGGGATAAGTATTCTTGCACTGGAGTACTCCTTTAATTACTGTGGGAACCCCAGGTAAAAATTGTATTAAAGGGGTTGTGTGCTGCCCTGCAGTTATCTGACCTTGCCCCAACAATCAGCACCAAGGGTTCTTCTAAGAAGTTGTCTAGAAATCTGAAACTGAAAATAGTTGACGCTCACAAAGCTGGAGAAGGCTATAAGAAGATAGCAAAATGTTTTCAGATGTCAATATCCTCTGTTCGGAATGTAATTAAGAAATGGCAGTCATCAGGAACAGTGGAAGTTAAAGCAAGATCTGGAACACCAAGAAAAATATCAGACAGAACAGCTCGCAGGATTGTGAGAAAAACAATTCAAAACCCACGTTTGACTGCACAATCCCTCCAGAAAGATCTGGCAGACGCTGGAGTTGTGATACACTATTCCACTATAAAGAGATACTTGTACAAATATGGTCTTCATGGAAGAGTCATCAGAAGAAAACCTCTTCTACGTCCTCACCACAAAAATCAGCATTTGAACTTGGCAAATGAACATATAGACAAGCCTGATGCATTTTGGAAACAAGTTCTGTGGACCGATGAGGTTAAAATTTAACTTTTTGGCCGGAATGAGCAAAGGTACGTTTGGAGAAGAAGGGGGACAGAATTTAATGAAAAGAACCTCTGTCCAACTGTTAAGCATGGGGGTGGATCAATCATGCCTTGGGGTTGTATTGCAGCCAGTGGCACAGGGAACATCTCACGAGTAGAAGGAAAAATGGATTCAATAAAATTTCAGCAAATTTTGGATGCTAACTTGATGCCATCTGTGAAAAAGCTGAAGTTAAAGAGAGAATGGCTTCTACAAATGGATAATGATCCTAAACACAGCTCGAACTCCACGGGGGATTACATCAAGAGGCGTAAACTGAAGGTATTGCCATGGCCTTCACAATCTCCTGACCTCAACATAATTGAAAATCTATGGATAGACCTTAAAAGAGCAGTGCGTGACAGACAGCCCCAGAAATCTCAAAGAACTGGAAGACTTTTGTAAGGAAGAATGGGCAAAGATACCTCAACCAAGAATTGAAAGACTCTTGACTGGCTACAAAAAACGTTTACAAGCTGTGATACTTGCCAAAGGGGGCAGTACAAGACATTAACTCTGCAGGGTGCCCAAACTTTTGCCGACGCATTTTTTGTTTTCTGTTACTTTTAAAGTGTACATGATGGAAATAAAATCTAACTTTTGTTGACATATTATAAGAATGTCTAATCTGTAATTTGATGCCTTTTGTAGATTTTTCCACCTTTCCTTGGCTTCTTTATGCACATTAATACAAATTTTTACCTGGGGTGCTCAAACTTTTGATCCCCACTGTAGGTATGTGGTATATATATATATTAGGGATCGACTGATTATCGTTTTGGCCGATATTATCGGATGATATTCACGATTTTGGACATTATCGGATTCGGCAATTACCTTGCCGATAATGCCCCACCTCCCGGCCAGAGACCGCTGCCGCCGCTGCCCCATTGCTTCCCCTATCCCCGGTTTTATAATTACCTGTTCCCGGGGCCGGGGTCCGCGCTACTTCTGGCTCCTGCAATGTCCTGCACGCTGCGATGTCCTTCACTCTGCGCTGCGTAGCACAATGACGAGTGACTTCCTCATCGCGACATCACCGTCAGTGCGCACAGTGACAGCTCAGGGCGCTGCCGGAGCCAGAAGTAGCGCGGACCCCGGGCCCCAAGAACAGGTAATTATAAAACCGGGGATGGGGGAGGCAATGGGTGGTGGTTGGACTAGGGAGGGCCCCAGGACAGGCAGGGGGAGAGAAGCGGGCGGAGGCGGCGGTCCTTGGCCTGCAAAAGCCACTGCAGTTCATTGATTTAAATTGCCCGCTTTAAATCGGTGATCTGTAGCGGCTTCTGCGGGGCCGGGTGGGGCTAAATAGCCGATAACTTATACCGGAATATCGGTATAAGTTATCGGCTATCGGCCTGAAAGGTCACAGATTATCGGTATCGGCCTTAAAAATCGATATCGGTCGATCCCTAATATATATATATATATATATATATATATATATACACATATTTATATACATATATATATATATAATGTGAATTTTTGTATTTCAAAAACAATATAAAGTGTTTTTAAAGTTAAAATTTTTTGGCAGACCTCTTGAACTACCCTTAGGGGACTTTTAGTAGGGATCATTAGATTCCTCATACAGATCAATGGAGTTCCATAGAACTCCATTGTGCTCTGCGATCATTTGGTTGAGCCTGCTTAGCCAGGCTCAATCAAATGAAGAGCTGCTGACCCCAGAGATGCAGAGGTAAGCCTTCCGGCTACCTCCACAGTGGATCGCCCCCCCCCCCCCCCCCTGCAATCACGATCCACCCCACTGGACCACCATGAAGTCAGTCATTACAGGCAGATGTTAGGTGCTGGTAGCAGCAGGCATCTCCCTGTTATGATGCGGACCCGACCCATGGCCCGCGTCATGTCCTCACCCGATCCATGACGTACATATGTATGACATGGGTCAGGAAAGGGGGAAGCCATGCCTACCAAAATTATCGGTGGAAAATTCACTCAAAAATGCCAAAAGGGGCACTTTCGGACGATAATTTTCGGTGGCTGAAATTTCAGTGCATCCCTAGAATCATGACAATTTGGCATTGTTCTGGTCTAAAGGTATACATGATTTATGTAAGATTAAGGCTTATTTTACATTTAAAAAAAATTATATTGGGTGGGTTACTGTATGAATGCATTCTGCTACAAACTTGAGAATCTAAAAAACTTGTCTTATAGTGACTCAGCATTCTTCTCAAAGAAAAACTGGACTAAAATATTTTGGGATTACTAGTGTAGTTTTGGGACTCCTCTAACATAATGGACTAAGTAGTGGTATGTAATACCTGTGATCTGCAGTTAGTGCTGACAGACTGGAAATCTTGGCAAAAGTTCATTTCAAGTGCAACTAGGCAATAGACCAGTGTACTACTTTTATAATTTGATGTGAGATAATGTTGTAATTTACCACAACTAAAATCTTGTTAGCTTTTCCTAAAAATTCTTAGCATCTGTAATTTTTTATTTGTATAAGTAAACAAAATTGCTGCAATAAACACAACAATTTCTAAGGATAATGCACCAACCACCCCCAACCCAATCATTAGATGATCACTGTCAATTCAGCATCTTCAACCTAAAACCAGCAAACAGACATTAGAAGCGCTGGTTGGCCATTTCTTTCCATGTCAACCATTCGTGACCACAGATGGTCTGAGTCCACCAGAGCGGGAGCTGCTCTTGCTAAGTTGGTTGCCCTTTTGGCTCATAGAGGATGGTCCCAAGTGAGAGACCATCCTCTGTGAGTTTCATATGCCCTAATAGGGTGTATGAATAGGGGTTTATCTTAATGAGGTAACATATTTAAAGTCTGAAGAGGCTGTAAAATACCCTTAGATATTGGACTCGTCATTAATGGGTATTGTAGATGATTAAGACTTACCTGAGAATTCCAAATGAGATCTAGAGCTGATGAGCAGTTTCATCCCTAATAGACTGTGATAAATCACCTCTGTTGTATCTATGTTATTAGATGAAAAGCTTTGCTGACCATATCATAAGTACACCGATACATAGATGACAATTAGCCTACAGAGCACTTTAAGATGTCAAGTTAAAATATACAGCCGTTCAGCAGTGTTAGCAGGAAATTGACTTCCTAAAGTAATCTAAACATATAGTCAGTAGCAAATATGAATAATGCTTATAGAAAGGCTGTTATGATAAATTACACATATATATGGACATATATGAACAAAAGTATTGGGACATCTATACAATATATCTATAAGAGTTTTATATCTCCTCTACAAAACTTTACAATTGGTGATGTAAGGCTTGCATGCAGTTGCTTGACCATAGAAACCTATGCCATGAAGCTCCAGACACAACATTTTTGTGCAAATATTAATGCCAGATAAGGTTTATTAAGTCAGCAGAGCATTAGTCACTGTCATGAACTATGCTCCTCAGCAGTTGCCTACCCCATTCTGTAACTTCGTGTCTGAGTTGCTTTGATTCCTTAACAAATTTTTAATAATACCACACTATGGAATGTCCGCCCACAGAACAAGCTGACAGAACAGCTAGGACTGCCCGGGCATGTGCCATCCTCATTGACAGCAATGCAGTCTGGGAGGAATTCTGATAAAATTTGGAGTAGTTTGTTGGAGTAGGAAATTCGGAATTCATCCACCACTGAAAAAGTATGAACAGTGCAGCAGAATCCCTAGGAGGCTGCTGCATTTGAATTTCCTAAAATGCGTATTGTGAATGAGCCCCCATAGCTAATAGTTAATGGTGGAATATCAAGGAGGTAAGAAAATTCACAAACTGACTTGTTGCAGGAGTGGCATTCAGTAAACTCTTTCAATGGACAATTTGTTCACTAATGTTTGTAAAGGCAGACTGTAGGGGCTGGATTTCATACACCTGTGGCAATAGGACTGAATGAATGTAATGATTAGTAGTGTTGCTCGCGAATATTCGCAATTCGAATTTTATTCGCGAATATCGCATATTCGCGAATTCGCGAATATTCCCGAATATAGCGCTATATATTCGTAATTACGAATATTTTTTTTTTTTTTCACAGTACACATCACAGTGATCATCCCTCTCTGCTTCCAGCTTATGTGGTGTAAGAAGGCTCTAATACTACTGTGTGAGACTGGTGTGCAAATTTTCGCATATGTGAAAATTTGCATATGATATTTTTCGCATATGCGAATTTTAGCCTATGTTAATTTTTGTATATGCAAATTTTCGCATATGTTAATTTTCGCACGCGCGAATATTCGCATATGCGAAAATAAAACGAGAACATTACGAATATGCGAATATTCGCGAATATGACAAATATTCGTCCATATATTCGCGAATATTCGCGAATTCGAATATGGCCTATGCCGCTCAACACTAATGATTAGAAGGCATGTGCCAATACTTTTGACCACATATTGCAAATGTTTATTGGGGATGTGGGGGGGGGGGGAGGGTTGGGGTAGTGTAATTGTGTATGGACGGGATATCACAACTGGAATATGTATTGATTATGTGGGCTGCACTGTTTCTGAAAGGAAGCAGCCATATTTTCCTTTTTTCTTTTTTTATATAACTTCACACAGAATACAGATTTCTCTACAGTGAGACTGTCAGCACATTATTCCCTATTAAACCAAGTACATTGCTGGTTAGCTTGCGTAAAATCAAGATAAAACTTCCCAAAGGAGCTGTTCATAGGCGTTGGATAGCTGCAAATGCAATCTTTAAATCAGCCACACAGGTGTCCTGGATGCCGATCAGCTGCTGTTTCTTCACTAGCATCAATGCTTTACGACCACTCACTCTTCTTTTATCATCACCTATAGATCTGGAATAGCCTACACCACTGAGCCCAGAGTGGGTGGGTAGCATTGATACTGGAAAAGCAGTGTCGCTCCAGTTGCTGGCCCATGCCTCCAGGATGCTTGCATGACCAATTTAAAAGATTGCGTTTATACCTAGGCGATACCTACAAACAGCACCTTGGGTATATTTATCCTGATTTAACTTCAGCCATCCAGCACTGTCAGGTTGGCCATACTAAAGTCTATGGGCTTCCTGTGAATCCATACACCGCTTGAACCGCTCTCTCAGCAGAACTGAGCAGTGACAAGCAGAAACTGGCCACAGTGCTGAGATGACCACTCTTTCCCATTCATTTTAGTGACCAGTGGGGGTCTTGGTACTAGGTCTCTATTTGATTTTTTTGTTAAAGAAATTGATATCTTTCAAAAGACTCATTCTATAAATAAGAGAGGCACTGTTTATTGGAAAAAAGCAGACTCTTGCATTACTCTTGCATAAGCCTTTAATGAGCCGCTTTATCGTTGTCTCTGGACCTACAGAGTTGATGAGAAAGAAATAAAATGGTCGTCAATGAATTTCTCTACCCAACAAAGTACTATAATGGCTTTTCCTGACAAAAACAAATATTTTTCACTTGACTGAACACCTATTGTGTTAGTTATTTACAGAAATATCTGTCACAGTGTTCCCATGTCAGTCCTGGAAGCAGCAAAGCGGCCATAGAACCAAGACATTCATTCTGCTGCCCCTTTAGCACATAGTGGAATATTCAGACTTTTCTGGTTTTATAAGGCATTCCGTTTTAAAGAGGTAATCAGGGATTAGAAAAACAGAGCTAATTTCTCAAGAAAACCGCGCCATACCTGTCCTCAGGTTGTGTGTGATATTATAGCTCCGTCTTAGTTAAAGTGATTGGAGCCAAATTATGGTTGAAAAAATCAGCTTTCCTGCTTGAAGAAGCCCGCTCTGTTTTTCTGTTCCTAGATAACCGTATAAAAAAGTGTTTTCATCGCTAATAACTATCCTCAGCATGGGGGATAACATCAGTGGTGTAAATTGAGAATACAGGGTCCCAATGCAACAGAGCCCCCAACTGTAATGCTTCATTTATAGTATATAGAAAAGAATGGCCTTATGGGCCCCCAAGATTCTGAGACTGTATGCAACTACACTCTCTGCACCTCCTATGGTTACGCCCCTGGATAACATGTTGATCAGTAGGGGTCTGACAGCTGACACAGTCACCCACCAATCAGTAGAAATTGTACCCCTGAATGAACAGAGTGCAATGTGCATGTGTTGCTAGTGCTCCATATTCTCTTTGGGTCTTCCAAACATTGCTGAGAATGCTGTTTAGGTGATGTTGCAACCAGAAAAATAAGGAAATAAAGTAGAATTCCTTAAATGTAAGGGGGGGAGGGGGGGGGAAAGGAAAAGTCGGACAATATCCCAGTACAATACAGAAAACAACATTTCATTCCTTTATTACACTTATATATTAAACATGAAGTGGGAAAGAACAAAATAAATCCAGAAAAAAAATCATTCAGCCAAAAAATAAATAATTAGAGACAGTTTTATATATTTTACCAAGGGCATATGCTGGTCTCTGCTGCAAAAAATCAGAGCAGACAGAGCCAGGAATAGTTTGTAAAGCAGGGATTTAGGTCTCTTCCCCACTGGTTGCTTGTAATGGGCTCTAGATCAGTCCTTGCACAGATGGCAGTGTTTTAACAACAAGGCAGAAATGACAGCAGAGGAGAATGTAAATGTTGAGGGGATAGGTTAAAGACAGGAAGTGTTGATGGAAATGAAATGACATTGATGTGTGGATCTAATGCGTAATGCCTCCTGGACAGTACAGAGAAGACTTCCGTGATGTGCTATTCATTGATGTGTAATTGCTTTGCTTATTAGTTGTCTTTATCTTTTTCATTAGTGTTTTCATTTTGATTTTCTCCTATACTAAATATAAATCTATCTACATACATATTTATATGGTATGAATGCAGCATATTAAGTTACAGGTCCGTCCTTTAGTATCCAAAATTGTATGCAATAGAATAGTAGACCACAATATACTATACAGAGTATAGTTTATTTTAAAAAAAAATTCAATACTGCTCAGTATTTATTTCTTTATGCATTTCTTTCTTTATTTTTACAATAGGTACCTATAGGTGGTGGATCTGTTAGAGGTGTACATCTGGAGCTTCTTCCAGTGTTTACCATCAGCAGACACTGTGGAAGTCTCTCTTAGTTCCCATCTTAAAAACAATGGCTTTGCATATTGGTATCTGCTTGTGACGAGAAACTACAGTGAGCCAAGACATAGTCAAGGCTGTCTGCACACAGAGTATTTTATGCCTTATTTTGGTCAGTATTTTTTTTTTGCAAAACCAAGAGTGGGTTTAAAACACAGAAGAAGGTACAAATCTATCCATTATAGTAGCTTACCGCCCTTGCTTCCCTGCCACTGCCAGATCTCTAGTTACCGGTTGTGGTCCTGTTCTTCCTGATTCTGACAAGGTTTCACACCCTGCTATTCTAATCACTGGGTGAGCAAGCAGTTCTTGCGGGTGTAAAACTTCATCGGAAGGAGGCATTGAATTGAGTATTAGATTTCCCTAAAATAAACTTTAAACCACTGTCTTCCTAGTCTCTGGGACACAGCTTCTGATATTGCGATCTAGTCTGATATTGTGATCTACAGCTGATTGGCAGGGGTGCCACTTCTGCCAATAAGCTGATCGGTACAGCAGCGGCTCTGGAAATAAGCATTGTATTGGAGCTGGAAGCCTTGGCTCCATACATTGGCCCTCACTTACTTACAGTGGAGTGTAGTTTTCTTGGTGGGTTTCTGTTTCTGACAAGTATTTTGCCATGGTATTTACAATTGTATCTTGTATTTAGCGATTTTCCCTACATTTTTCTTTTCTTACAAATGCTCTGAGCTGTTGGGTTTTCCAGAACGCAAATCCACCACAATTTATGTGGAAACATTAGTACATTTGTAGGCTGTTTTTTGTTTTATTTTTGAAAATGTAGGATTTTTTTGAGATACGCCCCTTTTTTCTGATGGCCACACTAGCGCATGACATATGAGACATAAAAAACCCTACAAAATCTACTCGGAAAGCCTTAGTAAATATAGCACTTTGTTTGTAGTGCTGGTGCTGGCTTACTGCAGTAACCTAGCCCCACAAAAACATAATCATGGTGACTTTTTATAAAACTGACCGTTTTAAAGGAATCGTTCATGAAAAAAAAACTTATATATATGATACTAAAAAACAAGTAATACTCACCTCCCCTGATTACCACAGTTGCCATTCCAGTTCTCTCAGTCTCTCCTCATCACTGGCACTTCCTGAAGCATCCCATTCAGCCAGTCAGCAGGATTTATTTTTTTATTTTATAGCGCCGGCAGCCATATATTCATCTTTTGTTTTATCCTCGGACAACCCCTTTAAATACATCTGACATTTTCACTAAAGGAGCCTATAATGGTACTGATAGATATGCAAATTATGTTTTATGAGGGCAGGTTATTCTTTGCATAGATAGGATTTGTGTGGTCAAGCTTTTAGAGGGAATAACTGTGTCTTATAAATATTCCATTTGTGTTGATGCAGAAATACATGCAATATGTGTTTTATATGTCCAGCTCCATAAGGAGTTTATGACAGAGATAAAACTGCTAAGCTGTTAATGTCAGTTCCATTTACTCTATTGTGCTTTTATCTGTCAATGTAATATGCTTATTTTACAGGAAGAAGCTTTTGGTACCTCCTGGGCTGAGAGCAGATGCTGAGCTTAGCTTTCACATCAGGAATAGCAAACATCCAATCCAATATTTTCCTTTTTGAGGAAGTGATAAATATACAGAAACATCCTATATGTCCTTTAGTGCATTCACTATAACCATATTGAAAGGAAATTAAATATTGTGGGCATTATATCATGGTTATAACTAGAGATGAGCGAGCTGAGCCTTGCAAAGCCGGTCTCGCTCACAACTTTAGGGTAAATTTGGCTTGCGGAACTTTTCAGTCTGTCATTGGTGCTACTATTAGCAGAAGAGGAAGCCCTGGGAACACTGAAGACATCAGGGTAGCCCAGCATACCTTGCAGCTAGCACCAAGATCACATGACCCCAGGTTATCCAATCATTGCTTGCATTATGTGACATACAGCTTCCAGGCCAATAAGGAGACAGCATAGGGGTGTGTTTAAGAGGCTAATAAAACCTTTATGCACTGCATTGTGGATGCCATCTTGGAGAAAAACAGAAACTCCCAGATCCCAGAAAGCCTTCACAAATCAAAAATGAAAAGCTAACTGAGCAAAGCATTGAGAAGTGGGATGACCTCAGACAGTGACCTCCTATCATCTCCCTGCATTACTGTGTCCAGTTGGTACACTACATATCCCAACAGTGTCACTGCAGAACAAGCCCACAAAAGTTATAGTATTTCAATGCATAGCTAGCTGAGCAAAGCACTTAGCAGTGAGCTGACTTCGGACAGTGACCTCTGGTCACCCTCCTGCATTACTTTGACCAGTTGGTGCACTACAGATCCCAGCAGTGTCACTGCACAATTAGCCCATACAAAGCCATCACATTACAATACAAAGCAAACTGAGCAAAGCATTGAGCAGTGGGCTGACCTCAGACAGTGACCCCCCTGTCACCTCCCTCCATTAATGTGCCCAGTTGGTGCACTACAGATCCCAGCAGTGTCCTTGCAAAATGAGACCTTGAAAGCTATCACATTACAATACAAAGCAAGCTGAGCAAACCAGTCCTGTATTTTAACACAAATGTGCATTAAAAGCATTTAAAATGTCCATGCAATATGTATTTTAGACCAAGTCGCCTGTACTCTCTTGGTTTATTCAAACATATAGTATTTCTACCTGTGTTTCACATAATTACACATTAAAAGTGTTGAGAGTGAAAGTTTACTGGCTGCTTCTCTGGCAGTTGGCTACTTGGTGAGTACTAAATCACTCTAAAACATAACAATAACTTTCAAATCTTTTGCAATAAAAAAATGGCCCTTAAAGGATTGTTGGCAAAGGAAGAAGAAGGAGTAGAAGAAAGAGTACCTCTGCCATGTCCTCTGCCAGTAAGCATGTTAGTGGCAGTAGTAGCTCTGTGGGCACCACCCATTTGCCCAGGCCCAGTACAGGTAGCAGCAGCCCAGTGCCTTGCGGCAGTAATAGCAGTAGTAGTAGCATCAGCAAGGAACTGTTGTCACTGTCTTCCTGAGGTTGTGTGGTTTCACAGAACAATAAGGCACTTGTGGACTGGTTGACTCGTTCTTGGTCATCTCGGGAGGAGGAAATGTCTGACGATATGACGTGAAGCCAAGTGTCAGTGGATTGTTCCCATCAACCCTAATTTGGGTCACCAATCCTGTTGCAACTCTCAAAAGGGAGACTTTTTTAAATGTTTGAAAAAAAAAAAAAGCCATTGTGTCTTCTACATTTGCCAGCCACAAAACCAAAAAGGAGTATTTTTGATGATTTTTCAAGGTTTACAAAAGCTATTTCTTCTTCACTATTTTGTGGCACCAATCCTGAAGCAGCTCTATAAACAGAAAGTAAGTCATTTCCGGGGCCAGAGCTTAAGATTTATGACTGTACATAACCAGATGGAGCAACATCACAAGGCCTAGCTACAACTATCACTAGTTCACTGATGCCTGCTGTCCGCTGGCTACAACTACTACTAGTCCACCACTGCCTGCTGAGGCTGACAGGCATATTGTGTTCATAAACAAAAGAGTACTGGATAGTCACACTCTTAGACCCTCGGCACGTTAGTGTGTCGGCTGCAGTGTGTAGGTGTGTAACGTAAAAATTAGCTTTGCCAATGTGTATGTATTTTTATTGCTTCTTCTGTTGTATTCATGTATGCACACCGTGGTCAAGGTATCATACAGGTGCTGTGCATACACAGTGGCCCTCATTTACTAAGAAAATCGGGTTGTAAGTCTATGTTGCTTTCTTACCCGACTGCTTTTTTCCCTGGTATTTATTATTATGTCGCATCCTGTTTGTCGCTCGTGGGTTTTGTTGGTTTTGGTTTCCAACTCCTCTGAGCTGTCGGGAAAAAATCCACAACAATTCAACAAATTCGGGTTGGAAACCTTAATAAATACGTGGGAAAGCTCAGAAATGTCGGGTTACGCCCCTTTTTCGGGTTTGGGAGAATCCACATCGGGTCCGTCGGGAAAAAATGTCGCATCGTGTCGCAGACTGGCGCACGATGTCTGCGACATGGCGCAGACAAAGATGCGACAAAAAAACCCGACAAAAGAGGTCGGGTTTAGAATAGTAAATGAGGGCCATTATGTGTAAGTGAGTTGAAATAGTGGTTTCAACTACAAAGAGTGGGAGTATGACGTTAAACATCTACTAAGACTAAATGACTGTGTCATGTAATGATGTATTTCTAAAAAGTGTTTCACCAACATGAAATGTTTGGAAAGCTCTGACCTAGAGGTAGCTTTGCTTGAAAAAGTCAGTCTGGTCTCGCAATAGACTGATTGTCAGATGTACATGCTCTTCAGTAACAATCCAGCATCCAGAAAGAGTATTAAAAATACATGAAAGTACATATGTAGGGAATGCAGTGGTGTGAGTTTTTCTGCGTTTTTGTTACACATGGCAAGATATTTTACTTTTGCCCAACAGCAAAAGGTCTCTGGAAATTATATTTTTGCATGTACAGTGGTTATGACGCCTGTTACTACTGCAAATCATGATTTGCGGGTGAACAGAAGCTACAATGGGACCTGTCTGGTGGTTAGATAACATAGATTTCTTTACATTTAGATGTTTTATATTATGAATGAGAGATTTTTGTGGTAATGTACTATGTATGTACTTAAAATGTTTATCTGTATACAAATAATAAATAGTGGTACTGTTCTGGGAGATACGTAGTTAGATAGTTCATAAGGTTGAGAAAAGACCAGAGTCCACCAAGTTCAACCTATATCCCTAATGAGTTCCTACTGAGTTGATCCAGAGGAAGGAAAAAAAAAAACTCATACTAGAGGTAAAAATTCCTTCCGGACTCCAGATATGGCCGTCAGAATAAATCCCTGGATCAACATTCTGTCCCTATAAATCTAGTATACATAACCAGCGATGCTATTACTCTCCAAAAATGCATCCAGACCCCTTTTGAACAATTTTACCATATTCACCATGACCACCTCCTCTGGCAGAACCCCGATCTGTGCTGGTGTAGAAACCTTCTTTCCTCTAAACTTAGAGGATGCCCCCTTGTTATAGATGCAGTCCTGTGTATAAATAGATCATGGGAGAGATCTCTGTACTGCCCCCTGATATATTTATACATAGTTATTAGGTCTCCCCTAAGTCTTCTTTTTTCTAAACTAAATAACCCCAATTCTGATAATATTTCTGGGTACTGTAGTACTCCCATTCCCCGTGTTACCCTGGTTGCCCGTCTTTGAACCCTCCCCAGCTCCACTATATCTTTCTTGTACACTGGTGCCCAGTACTGTATACAGTGTTCTATGTGTGGTTTGACTAGTGATTTGTACAGTGGTAGATTTATTTTCTTATCGTGGGCATCTATGCCCCTATTGATGCACCCCATGATTTTATTTGCCTTGGCAGCAGCTGCCCGACACTGGTCACTACAGCTGAATTTATTGTTATCTAAGACTTCTAAGTCCTTTTCCACATCAGTCATCCCAAGTGTTCTCCCATTTAATACATAATCCAAGCCTGGATTTTTCCTCCCTATGTTCATTACCTTACATTTATCAGTGTTGAATCTCATCTGCCGCTTCCCAGCCCAAACCTCCAACCTATCTGGATCCATTTGTAACAGTGCACTGTCCTCTATTGGGTTGACCACTGTACAGAGTTTAGTATCATCTGCAAAGATTGCTACTTTACTATTCATCCTTTCTACAAGGTCATTAATGAATATATTAAATAGAATAGGACCCAAGACTGAACCCTGTGGTACCTCACTAGTAACAGTCACCCAATCAGAATAAGTACCATTAATAACCACCTTCTGTTTCCTATCATTGAGCCAGTTACTTACCCACTTGCACACATTATCCCCCAGCCCAATCCTTCTAATTTTATGTACCAATCTTTTATGTGGCACCGTATCAAATGCTTTGGAAAAATCCAGATATACGACATTGAGCGATTTCCCCTCGTCCAGTCTGGAGCTCACCTCCTCATAAAAGCTAATCAGGTTAGTTATTATTTCAGGGGCTTAGGCCGCAAGCTTAAAGGGGTACTCCGGTGCTTAGACATCTCCGGTGCTTAGATAAGATGCCTGATCGCGGGAGTCCCGCCGCTGGGGACGCCCGTGATCTTGCTTGCGGCACCCCGTTTATAATCAGTCCCCGGAGCGTGTTCGCTCCAGGTCTGATTACCGGCGACCACAGGGCCAACAGCGTGTGACGTCACGCTATGCCCCTCAATGCAAGCCTATGGAAGGGGGCGTGATAGCTGCCATGCCCCCTCCCATAGGCTTGCATTGAGGGGCGGAGCATGATGTCACATGGGGGCGGAGGCGTGACGTCACACTCCGTCGGCCGTGTGGTCGCCGGTAATCAGACCCGGAGCGAACAGGCTCTGGGGACTGATTATAAACGGGGTGCTGTGTGCAAGATCACGGGCGTCCCCAGTGGCGGGACTTCTGCGATCTGGCATCTTATCCCCTATCCTTTGGATAGGGGATAAGATGTCTAAGCACCGGAGTACCCCTTTAAGCTTGCGGCCTAAGTCCCTGAAATCATTTTTAAGGACACTTCACCTACCTCTTACTTTGTCATTGGTGCCGATATGTACCATGACCGCTGGGTCTTCTCCAACCCCACTCAGCAACCTGTCAACCCGATCTGGGATGTGCCATACTCGAGCGTCAGGAAGACAACACACTGTTCGGCGATACCGGTCTTTGTGACAGATCTGTCCCCCTAATAATAGAGTCCCCCACTAACAGTACCTGTCTGGCCTGCCCTGCACTCCTCTTTCCCTCCATACTGGAGCAGACATCTCCCTGGTGGTCAGAGGCAGTATCATGATGCAGTACTGCTGTCTCTGAAATGGCATCCCCCCTCATCTGCCAACCGGACTAGCCTCCCTAACACTTTTCCCTCTACCCCATTTTCTAACTGTAACCCAGCGAACTGCCTGACTGTCCTGCACCTCCGTCCCACAATCCTCCCCCACCTCTACCCCAGAGAGTACTTGCTCAGTGAGCAGGAGACTCCTCTTCAAGTTGTCAATGCGTCTCAGTGTTGCCAGTTGTTCTTCTAGATCCAGGAGTTGTGATCGAATTTTGTGGTTATGTCCTGTGCAAGTGGTTACATGTGGCATTGTATTGTATACTCTTTAAACAGTTAAAAATTTACTTAGTTAAAGGGGTACTCCGGTGGAAAACTTTTTTTTTTTTTAAATCAACTGGTGCCAGAAAGTTAAACAGGTTTGTAAATGACTTCTATTAAAAAAATCTTAATCCTTCCAGTACTTACATAACTTTTTATTTATTATTCTATTTAATGAAAATCAGCCAGTCCCTTTATTGAGTTATTTCTCCACTTGCTTTCCTGACTGAAATTTCAGGCCTTTTCATGTTTTTTTTTCCCTTTGGGGGAAAAAAAAAACAACAACAACAAACAGAACACAAAAAATGCAGTCTGGTTCATTAATTTTTAATGCAGTTTTTGTGCAGTTTTTTTTACTTTTATTTTTACCCAAAATGGCCTTTATGGCATTTTTTTTTCTGGCATTTTTCCAGTAAAAACTCCATGTTTGAAAAAACTGTTAGCATGTGTGGTAGCAGGGTGTGATGAGGGCAGATGTTGCTGCCCTAGGGGCAGATGGCATTAACCCCTTGTATTCGTTACGCCACGGCGTGGTTTAGCCTAAAACCACCCAACGGTGTACCACTGGATCCTGTGTTAGGCACAGGGGGCAATAAAGACTCCGACGCCAAGTTACGGACAACGGTAGCTTTACTGAGGGTAGACAGTTGGTAAAGTCTATAAAGTTCAGCCAGGGCCTAAGGAGGTGACCAGTGATGCAGAGACTTTAAGGGCTTGCTGAGACTTGTAGTAGGACTGGACAATTGAATGCAGACCATGCTGACTTGACAGATGACAGGGACTGACTTGACTTGGCTCATAAAGCTGTGACTTTATCTTAATTGAATTGATGGTGTCTGCAGGACTTGACTTTGAGGCCTCCAGCACTCTGGACACACACACTAGGCGACTGCACTGGACCTCAGCAGAAGAGCAGAGCTCAAAGAGAGAGAAGCTCCACCTGGGGCTTATATGGGGGGGACTAGCAGGGAGCCCATAGGTCACTCTTGGGATCACTTGGTCACTGGTACCTCCTGGGTAACAATCACATGACATAACTCTTAAAGTTACAACACATTTTATAATACAATACACTGCAGAACATATATACAGGGGGGAAACAGGTGCAAGGGGCCCTGGGGGCACTAAAGGAGGCTGCCTGACAGGGCAGCAAGGGTACAGGGTAACATCTCCCGTACTGGGCCACCATACTTGCTTATTTTTTTAACATAACACTATTTTCTTTTCTTTTTTTTAGCCAATATGTATAAAACATTATCAAATTTGCAAATTTCAAACTTTTGGCTTACTATAAACTTGGCACAATAGGGGGAGATTTATTATCAAACCTGTCCAGAGGAAAAGTTGCCCAGTTGCCCATAGCAACCAATCAGCTCACTTCTTTCATTTTTAACAAGGCCTCTGCAAAATGAAAGAAGCGATCTGATTGTTTTTTTTTCCATTGCACAGGTTTAGATAAATCTCCCCCAATAGTGTTTTTGCAGATGTAGATTGATTCACACATTGCCCTTGTGTATGTATGTGGTTTTCTATATTGACATGATCGAGTATCTGTCTGACCGTGGACACTTACTAATGATTATTAGTTTTTCTTTTTTTTATTGATTTGTTTCCTGAATGCAAAATGAAGCAGCTTTCTATATAGTTTTTTTTTAAAATGTCCTACCATTTAGCTTCTACTCAATAAGAGAGATAAATAAATCCTTTAGCCAGGCTTTCTGCTTTCTCAGTATTAAAGAGTAGGAGGGTGTTACATACTGAGAGAGTAGACAGGGGAGAAAAAAACCTTGGAGGACAGCTCACTTAGGCTGGAGAAAGAGAGGACAGTGGATACAGGGGAGAATCGTATAGGTTGTGTATATGTATAGAGACAATACAGCTCATACAGCACGTTGTAGAAGCAAAGGTAATCAAAAACATATGAAGAAAATATTTTGGCACCATAATAAGTACAAAGCATGAATAACATTTTTTTTTCCAAAGGTGTATATAGCTTTTAAATTCCCGTAAATAAGCAATATCTGATTCACCTGATTTTTTAAATTTAAGTTTTTCATTCTCCTCCTGACCACTTGGTTGTGAACCATGCGTATATTGTAGTTATGTTTTTGATGTACAAATTACTTGGCTTAACTCTTCCTTACCTATATCCCTTTATTTCAGTACTTAACTGAAAAGCAACCCATCAATAGCTTTTATCCTGAGAAAGCAGCCTTGCCGCAGTATATCTGAAGTAGTTTTGCTTTGCGCAATCATACCTTTGAAATATTGTTTTGATATTTTCATTCAGTGAAAATCTTCTGATTTGTTCACCTGGGATATCCGTATATATGATAACAGCCATATTCTCATTCCTCCCTTGTGCACACCACCAGCTAGCTGGAGCTTCAAGCCTCTGTAAATTCCTGAAAAGGATCTGGCTGCAGGGAAAGCAAACAGAGGGTCATTTATCAAGGGTAAAAGTAGTCATGGCAACACTAAAGTGACGATATTTGTACCATTTATGTCGTATGCCTAGGCTTCAATTCAAAGGATTTCCATCTCTGCATCAGCGCCGCTCAGTAATCAGCCAAGCGTTTGTCTTTCACTAGTTAAAGGAATAGGCACCAATGTATATTTATAGATAAGGCATCTCAGTATTTAGGGTAAACTTACAATTGTTGATGAGAAATAACTTATTTTATACTTGGAAGCCGGAGAAAGTTGCTTTCTCCGGCTTCCAATTATACATGTGGCACCGTTTCTATTGTGTTGCCGGGATGCTATCTATTATATTGTTATCAGAACAGTGAACATCGAGCAGGAACGTGACCTGATACATTTCATAACTGTGATCAGGGACTGAATAGTAATAAAAGTCATACCGAAGAGAAGCTATTACATACGATAGATGCTAGTTTATTATGAGTCTACTCTCCTGTAACGATTATGACTGCAGTGCCATTTAAGTAAGGCCCTTACTCTTTACTTATTAGTAGGTGATGTTAATAATTTTCTGGAAAATGAAGAAGACAAAATAGTTGCTATGCAGTATTTCTATATACTGTATGTGTGTATGTATGTGTTCTGATTAGTGTAGCTATGTAGCAGTATTGGAGTCACATAGCTGGTGGGGAGGCAAAACAAATGTATGACTTATGTGAGCCCCCAATCCAGGTAAGGAGGCATTCACATCTTGTTTTTGCAATACGGTTCCCATATCAGGTTTTTTGTAAAAAAAAAAGTATGTCTCAAAACCGTACCGAACCGTATACAACCGTGTACAACCGTATAGACCTCTGTACGGTTTTAAACCGTATACAGTTTGAAAACGGATGTTCGGTTGAATACGTTTTTTGGGGAAAAAATGGATACGGTTTTATGTTTGTCCTTAATTAAATAAAGTTCTTCTTGTTCTATTTGTGGGAAGAACTTTTGGCGTGCACTGCGCATGTACAAACTGCAAAACTGTATTGTGCAAACCAGATGGAACCATACGCACATACGGTTATGTATGGTTCCCATTGACCACCATTTAAAAAAAAAAAAAAACATATACCGGTTGTATCTGGTTTTTCACCCGGACATAAAACTGTATTGCAAAAACGAGATGTGAATGCATCCTTAGATATGTTTTTAATCAGTGCTACACAGGCTCTGCAAACCATACAGTTACAAACACTGACTACAGGGGGCATATTTCATGATTATAGTTGCTCTTTCTCGTTTTTCTTATTATCTGGGCCATAACGCCATTAAACTGCAAGTGAGCTGGGTGGCACACTTTTCTGCCAAATCGCAGCTTGGGCAAACATTTGTGACTGGCATACAAGCCTTGATAAATTCTCCCCTATATCTTATGAACTCCTTATAATGTTTGTAGAAATACTGATATACAGGGATAATAGCAGACAGGGCTTAACCTCATTGCACCCTCATGGATGCATGGAGGCCACAAAACCCATTCACCCAACTCATTAGATTAACTCTTCATGGGAATCTTGTAAATGTCTTATTTTAAAATGCACCTGTTTTATGACTGGGTAATTTGTCAGAGTATAATAATAGTTACAGAATTGAGGCTAACCTAGTCACGGCAGATGCTCAGACACTATATTTTCCTCTTCTTCAGCACTGTGTAGAGACTGTCGTCACACATGTCCCTGTCCCCATTGGGACTCGCAATCCAATCATCTTCACACTCCGATTGTCTTGACACAGAACCCACTTACTGTTTGTTTACTAGGTCAAGTGAAGACAGTGCAATTCTGTAATGTAACTAAATGAGTATTTACCAACCAAACAGAAAGTGTGTGCAGCTCACAATCAAATGCTCGAGGTCAATGCGGCCAAAAAGATCGATCCTCACCGATCAAAAATCACTCCAAGTAATAAAAATAATCTATTAATCTATTCTGCCATTAGGGCCCAATGGCAGATTAATGCAATTTATAACATTGCTCTGACAAATATTTTTACGTTTATATTTTTTATTGTATTTTAATAAATTTGTAATTTTGTTTCAAACAAACTGTTCTCAATTGATATTTATTGTGCACCCAGTGGGGTGATGCTTTTGAGGTTTGGTTCAAATATTTTTATTTAAATATATATGAGTATTTACACTGCAGAGTTACTGTACACAGCCATATTAGTGTAATATAATTAATAGAGTTCAGCAAGGACCATTAATATCAAAGTTTTGAGGCGGGCTTTTACAAGTGAAATGGTCCCTTTGATCAGCTGTTCGATTGGGGGGGGGGGGTTCCCAGAGTCTTTGATATTGTTGCCATTTTCTTAGATCATCAAAATAAAAGTCCCTAAAAAAAAATCCGTGAACCAGCAGATTTAACACCAGGGATACAACTTGATGCTGTAGGTAAATATTAGCAAAGTGGGGAACTCTACTGTTACACCCCCTGCAGCATCCACTGGTCATTGGTGTAAATGGTAAATGCTTTGTTATTGGAAACATAGTACAAGATTATGTTTCATATGTGATGGGGATTTATCATGCTATTCCACTAAGCCACATCGTTGATTACCAAGTAAAATATAATATGCAGTAACTACATCTTTGCTTTTACATTAGGATTTACTTGAAATCCTGTTTCGATTTTATACGCATGGATGCCTTTGAAGTTAGTTATTAGGCAAAAACCTGATGTTTCATTGAATATGTTACGGTGTGTCCGTGTGACAAATTGGCACTGTGTTTCCCCGGCAACAAGGAAATGAGGATTTATGATGCCGTCCCTCTGACAATTATTTTTGAAGTAAAAACAATCCTAGCTCTTTAGTCTTACTAAAGTCTGTTCATTACAGTAAGGCAAAATCTGACCATTGAAAATCAACATAATACATAATCTACTAGGTTAGATTTTTAATGATGGCTCCGTTCTTGAAAGTATAGAAACAGTTAATATCAAGATCAAATGCATTAAATGTTTTACAAAAGTCTGGACACAGTTAAAGTGACATTACCACCTGTCAGCCATAACATTTAAAACAACTAAAATTGTAAAGGTTCCTCTTTCTCACCAATACAGCTCTGCATCATTGAGGCATGGACTCCACACAACGTTTGAAGGCGGTATCTAGCACCAAGACATTGGTGAAAAATCCTATAACTCGCAGTCCCTAAATTTTTACCATGCTACTTTATTCCATTGTGCCATGGTCCATTCCTGATGTTCAGGGGCCACTTGTGACCAGGAGAGCCTCAGACCAGTCGCTCAGTGAATGTAAGGTGAGTGACAATGCTAACATAAGCATTGCTGCACACTACTGTACATTTGCAGTGCCCATCCTGGTAAAGGTAAGCTTAGTATGCATCGCTGCTCACTACTGTGATTGTACATTCACGGAAACATGAGCTCTTGCACCCAGACCAGTGATTGTGAAGTGAGTGGCAATGCATTAAATGCACTCTTGAAAATGTACAGTTACAGGAAGGGGGCGGCACAATACTTGCTGTGCCCCAGACGCTGGCTACTAAAGTTATGCCACTGCTGTAGTTTTTGGTGATACTGATAACATGTTTAATCTGCCAAAGACATGATTGTGATTTTATTACTGGGCTTTGATACAGACATTCGTATGCCTTCTGGTAAGTCTGTGGCAACTTTTGCAATGTTCACATTCCTTTAGGTCAACATCTTTGTGATGATCTATTGATGTCACATCATTAGGGACAGTAATATTACAACAACAGGAGGTCATAATAGCTTACATAACAAAACAATATGTCTTAAGTCTCAGTCACATGATTGACTATTAAGTCAGATTTGCAATTAATTTGAGAATAGGAAGCAGTGAAAACATTTTTTTCATACTGTGTTTGGTAACCCTAGGGTATGGTTATCATAAAATAATTACTCACATGGGGGTTACTCCATCAGCCAACAGTGATTCCTTATAGCCCTTAAGGGGATCATTTTATCTAGCAGTAATTAATCCTCTAGCCGTGTGTCATATGTAGTTCTCTAAACATAAGACAAGAGTGTGAACAGCTGAAATGTTATGTTACTAATCTTTTATTTAATGTTTATGCATTTTACGAAACTCTAGATTCATTTAATGTCCATTCTTATGCATGTATAGTACTGCCTATATATCTAGCAATATTTAATATAAGCAGGATATATTCTGTTGACATGAGGCCTAAATGGCGTTGGTGATGAATCTGCTGTTGAGTTTGGATTTGAAATAGGGTTATGTCTTAGAGCTAAATCTAAGGGATTTTTAGGGCCTTCACCTTTAAATTCTACATCGAAGATGGCTCAGGCTACTGAATATGTGTTTGAAATTTGCATCAGCTTTCGAGCCTGAGACTTTTGCATTACGTCAGTGATCAGGATTCGGATTTGCCAAAAGTCCCATGCAAGTCTATGGGACTTCTGGCAAATCCATATCTTGATCACTGAATCCAGTCTTGGGCTTAGAAGATGCTGTGAAATTTAAACACATATGCTGCCGCCAGAGCTATCACCGCTTAAAACACTTTACCACAGTGTAGTCTCCGAAGGCAATAGCTAACATATCCTATTTCAATATCATAAAACTATACAGAAGACATAATCGTACATGCAAGATATCTAAGCAGGTGGATTCTGGTTATCAGTGGTAGGGCAGCAGGTGAGAGCTAGCTGTAAACAAGGAGCATAGTCAGGAAACAAGTTGGGTTAGTTAGTATCTTTAGTGTTAACTTAAAGTAAGGAACCTTATAGGTCAGACATTGGTGAAAGATGGACGGCTCCTTAAAGTTCTTGTCCTTTTTGCTACATTTTGTGAATTTTGACCGTTCTGTGCTATGGGAGTGGGACTTGGCACAGAAAGGCATGGCCTGGAGGGGGCATGGTCATGCTAGCATTTGTTAATTGAAGTGGAAATCTATGCCAGCTCCGAGATGGCACATGGACACCCTTTCATGTGCCTGGATTTATTACGAGGCTCGCGCCACTTGAGGCATCCTGCTCCACTGTTTACTGACAGGTATTTACATAAGGCTGGCATGTGAAATGCCGGTCTTGGTAAGATCCCCCCTATGCATTGTAATGTTTTTTAGTGAGTAGTGAGGGTGTGGTTAAATATAAGTTATGGTTCATGCCATATCATCACATGGCCAGGACTTTAGAAGGACCATTTTGTGGACTGCCATTGCCATACCGCTTTCAAATAGTCACAAATGTATGCACACTTTGACAAACCAGGTTTGCCAATCTTATAGTATGCATTCCATCCAATGGAATAATTGTGTACATTAGTTAAATTAGTATATATCTTTGTACCATAAAATACATTCTTATTCGGATACATTAATAACTGTTGAATAGCTCAGTGGTTCTCATTTTAATCAGTTGGCATAGTTCTATATAACATCAGTGACATAACCCTTTAATAGATACAAGAGAAACTGTCATTATATTTCTCTTAGGGTTTCAGACACTGAAATGTCATGTTGTGTTATCTTTGTATTGGTTGTTCTTCTTATGAGCACACATATTTATCCATTGACATTAATAGACATCGCCCAAAATGAATTTCTGGTCAGCGCCTGCTTCTATTCCCAAATCTCAGCACATGTATTTATTGTTTGACATTACTCATCTTTATAAATAATACATTTGCAACAAGATGAAATTGTTCACTTATGTGTCATCGACATAAAATCAAATTGCATTTGTTTATATCAGGGCAAAGATTGAAGTTTAATCAGATATTAGAGGCATCAGCAGATGTTTTATTGTGGCCTGTAGTGATTAATAGGTTAATGTAATCTTATGTAAATGATGTTGCATCTTGGTTTAGCCATGGTTTTAATGTAACCATAAAATGATATATCAGGTGGTAAAAAATAAATGTAGTAAATCTCATTGATCAATAAATTTGTTTTAACCAAACCTTTGCATTCCCCGAGGCTGATACAAGTCAGTGCTTACAGATTTGCCATGCTATGGGAAAAATGTTGAAGATTTTTTTCACAACACATATCCTAGTACTTTACAACTTTTGTTTCCTTGAAAAATACATTTTACTGAGAAAAATCATTAAAGGGTTACATGTTGACATTGAGTTCCTGAACGATGTGTGCGGGCTTCCGTGTTCACGCCCGCCTCCTCGTGACGTCACGGCCTGCCCCCTCATTGAAAGTCTATGGCAAGGGGCGCGACTGCCACCACTCCCCCTCCCATAGACTTGCATTGAGGGGGCGGGACGTGACATCACGAGGGGGCGGGCGTGCACACGGAAGCCCGCACACAGCGTTCAGGAACTAAGTATTCCGGACGCTGGGGAGTGGAGTAACCCTTTAAAGGATAACTTCAGGATGTAACAACTTATGCCCTATTCTAAGGAGAGGGATTAAGTGTTAGATCGCTGGGGGGTCCGACCGCTGGGGCCCCCGCGATCTCCCTAACGGCGCCCTGGTTCTCAGCATGAATAGGGCGTGTCGACCACCGCACAAAGCGGCAGCCAACACGCCCCCTCCATGCAGCTCTATGGGAGAGCCGGAGTGCTGCTTTCGGCAATAGCCAGCTCTGGACCCCCCCGCGATCTAACACTTATCCCCTATCCTTAGGATAGGGGATAAGTTGTTACATCCCGGAGTTATCCTTTAAAAAATTATATCAACCTTAAAAGCGTCATCTGGATAAATATTTTAATGTCTAAACATGCTTAGGGTGGCAAGAAGACAAAAAAACACAGGTACTGCCACTGAATCTATACCGGGGCTATTCTGACTGATCAAGGACTAGGTGAGGTCGGTCATCACCTTGACTAGGTATTGGCAAGCAGGCATTTCTTGTGCGTCGGGGCAGAGAAAAGGAAGCTCTAGGCCAGGGGAATGACATTAGAAATTTTGACTGAAGCAGGTGTATTTGTTTTGTATAGCTGTCACGCCCCCTCCCGTAGTCTTGCATTGAGGGGCGGAGTGTGACGTCACACGGGGGCAGAGGCGTGACGTCATACGCCGACCTGTGGTCGCCAGGGACCCGCCGGTAATGGCCGACATCCGCGATCGCGTGGATGTCCGCCATTAACCCCTCAGATGCCGTGATCAATACAGATCACGGCATCTGCGGCAGTGCGGTACTTTGAATGGATGATCGGATCGCCCGCAGCGCTGCCACGGCGATCCGATCATCCAACATGACGGCCGGAGGTCCCCTCACCTGGCTCCGGCTCTCTCTCGGGGTCTTCTGCTCTGGTCTGAGATCGAGCAGACCAGAGCAGAAGATCACCGATAATACTGATCAGTGCTGTGTCCTATACATAGCAGTGAACAGTATTAGCAATCAAAGGAAAAAAATAAGTGAAAAATCCCCTCCCCCAATAAAAATGAAAATTGTCAGTTTTTCCCATTTTACCCCCAAAAAGCGTAAATTTTTATTTTAATAAACATATTTGGTATCGCCACGTGCATAAATGTCCGTAATATCAAAATATAATGTTAATTATCCCGTACGGTGAATGGCGTGAACGTATAAAAAATTTAAATGTCCAAAAATGCAGCTTTTTTGTCACATTTTATTTAAAAAAATTATTAAAAAATGATCTAAAAGTTTTATATATGCAAATGCGGTATTGATAAAAAGTACAGATGACGGCGCAAAAAATGAGCCCTCATACCGCCCTATATATAGAAAAATGAAAAAGTTATAGGTGGTTAAACTAGTGCGATTTTAGATTATTGATTTTGTACAAAAAGTTTTAGATTTTTTTTAAGCGGTACAAAAATATAAACGTATCTAGCCATGGGTATCATTTTAATCATATTGACCCACAGAATAAAGAACACGAATTTTTACCATAAAGTGTATAGTGTGAAAACAAAACCCTCCAAAATGCGCAAAATTGTGGTTTTCTAAAAATTTTTTGGGGGGGGTCCGTCGTACATTTTATGGTAAAATGAGAGATTTCATTACAAAGTAAAATTGGTCACACAAAAAACAAGCCCTTATATGGGTCTGTAGATTGAAATGTAAAGGAGTTATGGATTTTAGAAGGCGAGGAGGAAAAAACTAAAACGCTAAAATATAATTGGCCTGGTCCTTAAGGTGAAAATGGGCTTGGCCCTTAAGGGGTTAAACATCTTGAGGGAAAAATGTCAGAGGTGTTAGACATCATACAGTTCATCTACTTCTACTAATACAGTAGATGTTAATAGTAAAAGTATTAGTAAAAACAATCTGTGATAAAGATTCTAAGGCATTAGAGATAGAAAGCTATATAGTGGCAAATGGTTGTAATTTGTGCGCCATTTACCATACACAACTGGATCTATATATCTGTTTTTCTCTGTACACTCTGTTGCATTTGTGATGGCATAGAAATGCAGATTTGCTCATTAATATGCCCCAGTTGGACCTCACAAAGCTCATCGGTGCAAAACCCAAATGATTTTCAGTGCTTATTGACTGTGTGATGTAAATGAAGTTCACTGTTAGGGTGCATACACACCACGTTTTTGCTATACAGTTCCCGTATACGGTTTCAAGTTAAAAACCGCACAGAACCGTATAGAAAACCGTATGCATTGACTTATCATTGTAAACCGTATGTCAAACGCATCATCCGGTTTAGGCCATTTTGTGTCTTATACGGTTTTGTCCGTTTTTTTATCCGTACCCAAAATGTAGTCTAGCACGTTTTTTGGTCCGAGTGAAAAATCATATTAAACCGTATACGTTTTTTTTAACATGGGAGTCAATGGGAACCGTACAGAACCGTATTTGTGTGTGTGTGGTTCCATCCGGTTTTCACCATACGGTTTTTGACTATGCACAGTTGATTTTTATTGGAATTTCAATCAAACAAGTGCAACTTTATTCAAAATTGAGTGAAAAGTTAAAAAGATATACTTTTTTTATTAAAAAAACAGATGCAACCGGACATCATTTTTCAAACCATATATAACTCTATACAGGTTGAAATTTGTACAAACATTTTGATACAGTTTAGTCAGGTTTTGAGGAATCTGTTTTTCATCAAAAACCTGATACGGGAACTGTATTGCAAAAACGTGGTGTGAATGCACCCTAACCAAGTTCATTGTAATGATTTTATGAGAGTAGACTTACATGTTAAGGAACAATATGTTATATGAATGCATTGTCTGAAACTTTCTGTGACTTTTCAGTAAATTCATATGAGTAGTAAACAGCAAATAGAAGTTAGATATATCACCAGGCACTGTTTGGCTCTAGATTAAACTCTGGGACCAAGAGAGGAAGGTCTGTGATATAAGGCACATGTACTATGTATATGACCCAGGGTGTTCAACTTCCATGCAGGTATCACAACAATGCATATACAATTCAGCAAGGATAAGAAGAATGGATGGAGCACTCACCAGGTATCAGTATAAAATTTTCAATTTATTACAGATCAAAAACGATAAAACAGTATAGCAGGGAGACAAGGTGCAGGCGGGTAGCGCTTCTCACTAAACCATTTTTCACCAAACAGAAGCACCTGTTTGGTGAGAAACGGACATCACCTATCGACGCTACCTGCTTGCACCTTGTCTTAATGCTATACTGTTTCATTGTTTTTGATATTGGATTAAATTGAAGCTTTTAAATGGATACCCGGTGAGTGCTCCATCCATTCTTATCCTTGCTGAATCGTAGTAGTCGTAATACTTTGATAACTTACAGTAAATTGCTCTGTATGGAATACTCAGATATACACGTAAATTATGAATGTCACTATAAACGAACATTTTATGTTTCATCGATCACCCAAGTGTCATATTATCCATTATTCTTGAAACTAACATTTCAGATTATTCATCTTTTATTTAGTTCAGTCCTCTATATCACCGCTGCCAAGAATCAGTAGTTTTATATAGCAAAATGAAATAACAACTACTTCGACATGCCGAAGGGATAAAAACTTCCATTTAATTGTTTCATTAACATCTGGGAAGCTGTAAAGATTATATTAAGAAATCACATGATTGGCAATTCCTTATTATGCTTCTTTTGTTTTCATTATGATAGGAAGGATTTGGTTATTATAACAGCAAAGTTCGGGGGAAGGGAGAGAAATGAAAGTATAATGATTATCATTGTCACTGGCATCATTGATAATGGTATTCATTTCACCTGTCAGTGGTTTTTATATTATGGCTTTTCACATACATAAAAGAGGTTATGAATGAAGGTGAAGAGTTAAAAGTATCTGTACTTTAATATAGATATATGTTGTGGTGGCCATCCAGCCCTACAACAATGACTTGTGGGAAGAGAATTATAGAAGACAATGGCCCTGATTTATTATTGTAAACCTGACATGTTTTGTCGGGTTATGCGCCAGATTCTGGTGCATTGCAACAGAAATTGTGTCTGCGTCAGAATTTGCACCAGAATTGAAAAATTTAAATTGAAAAAAATTTGACTATGTGTCCATTTTACTGAGAAAACATAAAATGGGGCGTGGCCATCGGGAAAAGTGAGTGTGTTTGCCAAAAAGGGAGCATGTTCCTGACTTTTTCACAAAAAAACAACATATTTATTAAGGTTTCCACAGAAAATGTAGTGGATTTAAGCTGAGGAAAACCGACAAAATCAGAGCATGTGTAAAACTGCAAAAATGTAGGGAAAAGTGCAAAATGTAGGGAAACCTTAGTTATTACCATGGGAAAAAATTGTAGGGAATTAAAACTCACAAAGAAATCTACACTTCACTCTTTGTAAATCAAGGCCAATGGATAGTATATATCATATGGAGGAATTCTATGGATTGGGTGGAAGGGATGAAAGCAATGGGTATAGTATCACAGTATATGAAGCTGAGAAAAGATATACAGTTGTGGTCAATATTATTGGCACCCGTGAGTATTAAAAACACCATATAATATACAACTAATGGCCCTTGTATTCAGTTTAACTGGTTAACGACCATGGACATGTATACTCGTCCATGTTCCGTTAACAATTGTATGACGCGGGCTCCCGACTCGAGCCCGCGTCATGCCGGCCGGCCACCATTCTTGTTGCTGGTGTCTGGCGTTAATAGTCGACATGCGGAACCCTTTTAAAGGAAGCTGTGAACACTCCCTGGTGGTCCAGTGGGGTGGATCTCCCCCCAGCAGCGCGATCACAGGGGGGCGATCCACTGTGGAGGTAGCCGGTGGGCTTACCTCTGCTGCTGCGGCAGTTCCGGCTCTCCCATTGATAAAGGAGAAAATCCCCATAGAAAACAAATGCTGCTCTGGACAGTTCCTAAAATGGACAGAGATGTCAGCAGAGAGCACTGTGGTCATGATGTAAGCAGAGATGGCTGAGTGTCCGTGGTGCGCACAGTCCTCTGTGCGGCGCTTCCAATCGTGAGGCTGGTCCAGTATTATCTGAGCGCGGTGGCAGTCGCTAACGGCTGAGGCGATGGCAGGCGCCGAAGATCGCAATGATGCCCGGGGACTGCTGGCGCTGGCGTGCGCTGGAGTTGGTATTCCTCACCGCTTTACTGGTTGGTGAACAGGACCATATACTGGAGGGCTGGAAGTTCACCTCGTGTTGCCGGCGTCTGACGTCAGCTGTAGTCAGAGCCGGGATGGCTGCACCGGGATGGTTACACCGGAATGGATCTGAACTGCTGAACCGGGTAGGTAGCAGAGTAAGAGCGCTGATAATGGTACAGTTCATAAGAGATAACTGGCCATGAGGTTTGGGCACAGTTCTTCGAGGGTAATACTATGCCAGTAGATGTGCATAAACGACTATGTCAGGATTGGAAGCGCCGCACAGAGGACTGTGCGCACCACGGACACTCAGCCATTGCGGGAACAACACCCATCGCCTGAGCTACCATTTACAGACCGGTAACAATTTCTAATATTACAGACTGTTTGCTACTGTATCTAAAAGGGACATATCTACCCTAAATACCCAGAAGAGCAACTCTTTAACATATTTGTTTGGTACAGATCTTATTCTGCTATTTTATTATCCAATGCCAGGATTATAGTTTTAACTACTATATGCCTAAATACATTGTTAGGTTGCCTTTTAATATGTATGTTCTTCTCACAAGGGCCCTGTGAGAAGTGCCTAATCTTATTTATATTTTATAATAAATATTGACTATTATTGAAGCACGATCCACGTATATCCATTTTCATTTACTCACCTAGAAGGTCCGGGCTACATTGTGTATTTTTTGGTTTTCCCTAATTTACAAATCTGTTTAACTTTCTGGCACCAGTTGATTTAAAAAAATAAATACGTTTTCCAACGGAGTACCCCTTTAATGATTCCTCCTAAAAGTCCCCTAAGGATTACTAGTAAAGTGTAAAAAAAAAAAAAAAGTTTACTAAAAGTAAAAAAAATACACATTAACCCCTTACATATTAAAAGTTCAAATCACCTGCCTTTTTCCCAAATTCCATATCAAAAATATAAAAACATAATAAAAATAAATATATGTGGTATTGCCGTATGCATAAAAGTCAGAACTATAAAAATATGATGTTAATTAAACCGCACGGTCAATGGTGCAAACGTAAAAAAATATCAATACCAATTTTAGTCACTTTGTATACTAAATACCACCCCATATACGGAAAAATAAAAAAGTTATAGGGGTCAGAGTTAGAGGACAATTTTAAACATACTGATTTTGGTGCATGTAGTTATAATTTTTTTAAAGTAGTGAAATAAAGAAAAACCTACCGTATTTTTCGCCCTATAGGACGCACCGGCGTATAAGACGCACCCAATTTATAGGTGCAAAATCTAAAAAAATTAAGATTTTGAAACCAATAGTGGTTGCCACTGTCTTGCCTCTTGAAAACGCTGTGGAGACGACGAAACATGTAGAGGCGGCAATATCGTGTTTTTAAAGTTGTGTTTGAGAGGGAATTGTAGGTTGCTGAAGAACCTTTTATTGTGGAGGTCTTTAGATCCCACTTGTACTGAAATTATCCCTCTCAGCACATTAATTTTCAATTATGTTTTTTCTGGGATTACTTTTTATTCATTGAATACAATAAAAGTTATATTTTATAAGGGGAATAATAAGAGGTGTTTTGCACCCTGGGCTATGGCCCTAGGGTTTGGATAATAGTTGAAGGTTGGCCTTTTGTGCCCCTTAGCGGGTCAATTTAGTTTAGTTCTGTGGTACTGGAGGCCTTAAACGTGTTTATAGGAAATCTAAAAATGAAATAAGAGAATTCTTATAGTACTTTAGAGTGAAATGTGTACCCAAGTGTAAGAAAACTAAGCTTGAGCTGAACAGAATGGGTTCTACAGCAGGAAAAGCACATATTCAAAAGTCAGTAAGAATCATTCAGAAGGAAACAGATTGACTGGTTTAAACTTGTCGAGCAACAAGTCCTGAACTCAATCCAATTGAAAATCTTTTGAGAGAGCTGAAATCTGCTATGGGGAAAAAGAACTGTGCAAACATTCAAGAGCTTGAGAGAATTGCAAGGAAAGAGTAATAGGAACTACTAGAACACAGGTGCAAGAAGATGCTTAACCCCTTTAGGACCAAGCCCATTTTCACCTTAAAGGGGTACTCCGACCCTAGCATCTTATCCCCTATCCAAAAAACACATGGCCTGCCATTTTGGAAACTACACCCCTCAAGGAACGTAACAAGGGGTACAGTGAGCCTTAACACCAAACAGGTGTTTGATGACTTTTTGTTAAATTCGGATGTGTAAATGAAAAAAATAATTTTTGCAGTTTTTTCCCCAAATGTTACATTTTTACAAGGGGTAATAGGAGAAAATGACCCCCAAAATTTGTAACCCCATTTCTTCTGAGTATGGAAATACCCCATGTGTGGACGTCAAATGCTCTTCTGGCGCACTACAATGCTCAGAAGAGGAGGAGCGTCATTGAGCTTTTGGAGAGAGAATTAGTTTGGAATGGAAGTCAATGTGCCATGTGCGTTTACAATGCCCCCCGTGGAGCCAGAACAGTGGACCCCCCACATGTGACCCCAATTTGGAAACTACACCCCTCAGAGAATATAATAAGGGGTGCAGTGAGCATTTACACCTCACTGGCGTTTGACAGATCTTTGGAACAGTGGGCTGTGCAAATAGACAGACACCTGTGGAGCATAAGTGCGCACTGCACCCCTTATTACATTACATGAGGGGTGTAGTTTCCAAAATGGGGTCACGTGTGGGGGGGTCCATTGATCTGGCACTATGGGGGCTTTGTAAACACACGTGGCCTTCAATTCCAGACAAATTTTCTCTCCAGAAGCCCAATGGCGCTCCCTCTCTTTTGAGCATTGTAGTGCACCTGCAGAGCACTTTACATCCACATATGGAGTATTTTCTTACTCAGAAGAAATGGGGTTACAAATTTTGGGGGGCTTTATTCCTATTTTCCCTTGTGAAAAAAAAAATTTTGGGTAACACCAGCATTTTAGTGAAAAATATATATTTTTTTCATTTTCCCATCCAATTTTAATGAAAATTTGTCAAAAACCTGTGGGGTGTTAAGGTTCACTATACCCCTTGTTACGTTTGGTGAGGGGTGTAGTTTCCAAAATGGGGTCACACATGGTTATTTAGTTTTTTTGCGTTCATGTCAGAACCGCTGTAAAATCAGCCACCCCTGTGCAAATCACCAATTTAGGCCTCAAATGTACATAGTGCGCTCTCACTCCTGAGCCTTGTTGTGCGGCCGCAGAGCATTTTACGCCCACATATGGGGTATGTCCGAACAAATTTTGGGAGTCTTTTTTTCCTTTTACCTCTTGTGAAAATAAAAAGTATGGGAAAACACCAGCATGTTTTTTTTTTTTTTTTTTTTACACTAACAGGCTGATGTAGACCTCAACTTTTCCTTTTCATAAGGGGTAAAAGGGGAAAAAGTTCCCCAAAATTTGTAGTGCAATTGCTCCCGAGTACGGAAATACCCCATATGTGGCCCTAAACTGTTTTCCTGGAATACTGTTTTCCCGGAATACCCCTTTAAGTTACAAAGCCATCATAAACTTTATTTATTTCTTTTTCAGAAATGAGTGCACGGATATTGACAGGACAACTTTTTTGTTGAATGTATTTGTACATGCTATTTAATCAGTCTCTGGCTATAAAGTTGGTGCAAATTCATTTATTCTTGCACATGTTGGCTTTTTATACTAAACAAGGGTACCAGTCATAATGACCATAACTGATTAGCAACAGTTCAGCATATTATATTGCAGTATTGGTTAGTAATTTAGTAATGAGAATAAACCCCTGCAGAAATCTAGTAACTACTGTATTACTTACTGTATTATTACACTAAAAAAAAAAAAAAAAAAAAAGATATCCAGACCCCTTTTGCACTCTTTTATTGAGTTTGCCATGCTATCTTTCTTAGACAGAGAGTTTCATAGCTTCATTTAACTAACCTTATATTTTAATAGTTTGGCACGCGGAGATGCCACATGTGATTAGGTTTATTTTTGATTATATTATGTTATTTAAAAAATTGAAAAAGAGGGTGATTCAAACTTTTATTAGGTGAGGGGCTTATTCACATTGATTAACTTTTTATACACATTTAACTTTTTTTTATTGTTCCATTAGGGTGCTGTAACATGCATTCTTGCAATTGCATACACTGTTCATAAATCAGTGTTATTGGTGCTCTGCTGCTCCAACCCGCAGAGGCTGGAGGCAGCAGAGGATCACCATCGGAAGGCAACATCAGAGGCAGGTAAGGGCCCTCCTGCTGTCCTCTCGGCTGATTGGGACAATGCGATTTCATCACAATGGTCCCAATCAGCTTCCTATGAGCTGCCAGGATTGTTTTTCTTTCATTTTAGAGGCCGCAATAAACTTCTTTGATCACGGCATCTAAAGGGTTAATGTCGGGCATTGGCCCAATCCGCGATGTCCAGCATTAACCCTGGGTCCCGGCTGCTGATAGCAGTCGGGACCCACTGGGTTTGAAGCATGCTCAGCTCGTGAGCACACTTCAAACACTGGTAAAGGGACCAGGGTGTACAAGTACACCCTGTGTCCTTAAAGTAGTACTCAGCTACTGTTCCAAACGCTGAGCAGCGGAGTACCCCTTTAAGTACCAGGACACAAGGGCGGACCCATACGCCCTGCGTCCTTAATGAATTAAGGGTATGTTCACACTGCAGAATTTCCGACCGGAGATCCCAATTAAGGCATCCATAGAGACGATAAATCTGTTCATTGTTTCTGCAGATTCCACTAGGATTGCATTGCCATCTATGAAGTCTGCATATTTCCAATGGGTCCTAGCGCCGCATATCTTTATGACCCCTAAATTAATTTGTGTCCATCTGACACCTCTTTTTCTGTTTTTCGCCATTGTGCTGTAAATAATAAACCATACTGAAGTTCATTTTTCTTTAGTTCTCCTTTTGAAAGAAAAAAAAATATATATTTTGTATTATTATTATTATACAGCTTTTTGCTATAGTGTGCCCACATCATATGCAGTAGCACTTAGGTCCCTCTTAGGCAAAGTTTTAACTTTAACACATTGGTAAATGCAGAGTGTAGAGTTCCATGATCCTTATGTTTGCTGGCATCACAGCTGTGGCCAATACACAAGGAAACAGCTTCAAGCACATCAAATTAAAACTTGTTTTTAACTGTTTTCTCTCTTTTTTATATGCGTGTGTTTTATTTATTTACTTTGTTGTGTTTATTTTACATTTGGTTTCCAGAGTGACAGGCAGACATACTTGTCAGACAGATAACATTAATTACGCCAAGTAAACATACTGCCAAGCTGCGGATTGGCGAGCTTGCTCTACACAGTTGGTGTAATGTGAAAGAATACTTATTTTCTTCTTGGGAAAAAGGAAGGAGTCAAACAAGTGCTATATAGGCCAACCCTCTGATGTTGTTAAGAGACTGTTCTCTGCATCGCTGTTTAGAAGCACCTGTCCAGAAATTTACTCAACTTAGCTTTGTTCCAATGTCACACTGTCTGGGCTTTTGAGTTCTGTGTTAGATATGCCATTAATGTCCATTAACAGCTTTATAGCGTAGAAGACAAAATTGGCTGCATGTGTGCAATGCCAGAGACATCACACGGGCAGGATGAAAGTATTGTACATCTCAGTCCACAAATGTATTGCTTCACATTGGACTGCCGTACAAAATACATTATCACCAGTGTTAAGAATTCCCCATTGCTGTTATTCCAGTGGTGCCCTCTGCTTCCTGTGATTTCCCCTTCCTGCATTAAAATGCTCGCTCACCCAATCACTGGCTGATGCAGGACTCCGCTCTGACTATTAATTGTTTCAGTGGGCAGTTTCTTCAGGTGTAGGGTAGGGTAACATGTGCCGTATTCTGCTGCATATTTGCTGCTGCATGTTTTCCTATCTATTGAAGTCAATGAGTAGCAAAATCAGCTGCCTATTTTGCTAGCCATTGTCTTCAGTGGGTAGGAAAATAGGCAGCAGCAAAATACGGAACGTCTGACCCAACCCTTACTCCTTCACAGGAACATTGGTGACTAGGTGCTGCCGGAACTGCAAATGCAGGGGATCGGGCAGGTGAGTATGGTTAATTTTTTATTTTGCATCACCCAGCATCATCATCATCACCATCTTGACTTACCCTTTAATCCTGCAAATGTATGTACATCTGGTATCATAACAACATTTCTTTTCTTATCAACACATTTTCCTGTGTATGATAATTGTCCCATTGTCTCCATAAATCGGAAGTTGCTGACTTTTCACTTGCAATATACACTGGAAAAACTCTTCCAGTAGCTGCCACTCTTCATTACATTGCAATCTCATTATCACCCTTCTTTTGGCTTGGTCTAAATGTTGTTATTAGGATTAGATTTGACGTAAGTTTTAACCTAAAGGTTGACCCAAGGGCTTTTACCAGTTGGTAAAAATTCTACATTTTGAGATGGAAGACATTTGATGGGCTGATGAATTTGCTGTTTATGTTATCTAGTTAATATGTTATTTGTTATCTAAATATTTATTTAGCAGAAAGTTTAGACAGCAATAAAATGTTACAATTTACAAATACAGTGTATAGGCTAAAATAAGTGGAATACATTTTCATAAAAATTTCTAATAATTACACAATTTGCTGAAATAGTCTTTTGTTGTTCCATCAAATTTTGCTGAATTCAATAGTACAAGCAAATATAAAACACATATTGGCCCAGAATTATCAAACTGTCTGAGAGAAAAAGTGGAGTGATTTTTTCCTCAACAACCAATCACAGCTCAGCTAATGAGCTCTGGTAAAGTGAAAGCTGAGCTGTGATTGGTTGCTATGAGAAAATCCCTCCACTTTTTCTCTCACACAGTTTGATAAATCTGGGCCTATATCTCTTAGTAATATCTCTTAATACAAAAGAATGCCATTTTCCCCGGTTATTTTTCTCTGAGATTATTAGATGACTCTCTTACAACAGTCTGCAGCCTCTTGCTCCTCTTTTGAATGCTAATCTAACATGAAATCTAAGAAAATATAATACAGTAATTTCAAATCAAAGATTTGAGCTTAGGCTAACATTAGGAGAGGAAGAGAGATGGGCTGCAGGCTGAGCTGTCAGAGAGCCATCTGTCAGAATGAGGACAGAATGGCATAGACCACCTTTAATTGTATTGTAATACATGCAAGCTGCAAATTTAGATATTTGTTTTTTAATGAAAAACCAATTGAAAATCATTTTTATTTTTAACATTAATTTTAAAAAATTTTGAAGTTATCCATAGCCTTTAACCCCTTAAGGACTCAGCCCATTTTGGCCTTTAGGACTCAGACAATTTTATTTTTACGTTTTCGTTTTTTCCTCCTCGCCTTCAAAAAATCATGACTCTTTTATATTTTCATCCACAGACTAGTATGAGGGCTTGTTTTTGGCGTGACCAGTTTTACGTTGTAATTCCATCACTCACTTTACCATAAAATGTATGACGCAACCAAAAAAATACTATTTGTGTGGGGAAATTAAAGGGGTACTCCGCCCCTGGCATCTTTTCCCCAATCCAAAGGATAGGGGATAAGATGTTGGATCGCCGCGGTCCCGCTGCTGGGGACCCCGGGGATCGCTGCTGCAGCACCTCGCTATCATTACTGCACAGAGCGAGTTCGCTCTGTGCATAATGACGGGCGATACAGGGGACAGAGCAGCGTGACGTCATGGTTCCGCCCCTCATGACATCACGGCCCGTCCCCTTAATGCAAGTTTATGGCAGGGGGCGTGACGAACGCCTCGCCCCCTTCCCATAGACTTGTATTGACGGAGGCGGGCCGTGATGTCACGAGGGGTGGAGCAGTGACGTAACAATGCTCCGGCCCCTGTATTGCCTGTCATTACGTGCAGAGCGATCTCGCTCTGCTCAGTAATGATAGCGGGGTGCTGCAGCAGCGATCCCTGGGGTCCCCAGCAGCGGGACCCCGGCGATCTGACATCTCATCCCCTATCCTTTGGATAGGGGATAAGATGTCTAGGGGCAGAGTACCCCTTTAAAAAGAAAACCACAATTTTGTTAATTTTGGAAGGTTTCGCTTTCACACCGTACAATTTACGGTAAACATGACATGTGTTCTTTATTCTTTGGGTCAATATGTTTAAAATGATACCCATGATAACATACTTTTCTATTACTGTTGGGTTTCTATTTTTTGGGGAATAAAATGTTATAAAAAAAAGCAGCTATTTTGGACTTTTTTTTTTTTTTTTAAGTTCACGCCGTTCACTGTACGACATCATTAACATTTTATTTTAATAGTTTGGATATTTACGCACGTGCCGATACCAAATATGTTTCTAAAAAATTTTTTTTACACTTTTTACTTTTTTACTTTTATTTTTACACTTTAATAGTCCCCATAGGGGACTATTTATAGCAATCATTCGATTGCTAATACTGTTCAGTGCTATGCATAGGATATAGCACTGATCAGTATTATCGGTCATCTTGTGCTCTGGTCTGCTCGATCGCAGACCAGAGCAGAAGACCCGTGAAAGGCAGTGGAGGTAGGTGAGGGGACCTCCGTCTGCCTTTCTGGATGATCGGATCGCCGCGGCATCGCTGCGGGTGATCCGATCATCCATTTTAGTGACCGCAATGCTGCAGATGCAGTGATCTGTATTGATAACGGCATCTGAGGGTTTAATGGCGGACATCCGTGCGATCGCAGATGTCCGCCATTACCAGTGGGTCCCTGGCTGCTATCAACCTGCCGCGCATGACCCAAGCATCACTCCTATGCTCGCAGTTATGTATAGGACGTAAATGTACGTCCTGGTGCGTTAAGTACCAGCTCACCAGGACGTACATTTATGTCCAGCGTCGTTAAGGGGCTAAACTGTTACTCTGCAATTAAAATACTTTTGACATGTAGCATAGATATGTCAAACGTTAAAGAAGATGTCCGGTGGTAATAAACATCCCCTATCCGCAGTATAGGGCATAAGTGTCTGATGGTGGGGGATCCGACCTCTGAAACCCCGTGTTCTCCCATACGGGTACCCAACTCAGCTCCTTTGTGTGACATTTTGCACATAGCAGTCAGCTGATACAAACACGCCCCTCCATTCATCTCTGTGGGCCATTAGGTAAGAGAGACTCTATCTTTGTGTCTATATCCATATTCTCACAAGACCACCAGAAAACATACCAAAATCTGGTGCTTCAAAGGCATTTGGAGAAATCATTTTGTTGTTGTATTTATTTCAGTGCATACTTAATTTATAAATAAATTATACATAAACAGCTGCCAAAGTGATCTGAGACTGGTCCGCATGGTGTATTGTGCCTCAGTTAGCCTGACACCTTGAACAATGAACTTAGTACAGTACTAGTAACACCCCTACATAGATGTTTTAGTTTTTTTTTGTCAGTATTTACACATCTGGAACATTGTGTACTGAATAAAAAGATCTGATTATAAACATTACTGGATCTCTATTAGTTATCTTGTGTATTATACATGTAGTATTATCATGTTTTCTATTCTTGTGCCAAGCCAAATATGCATAACATGACAGATATTGTTTTGCAGCTGGTATACTGCATCCCCTTTAAATATATGTTTGTTTAGTTTGCTATGATTATCTATTTAGCCCGGCGTGCGTCCCTCACTCATAGTGGATACCTCTGTAATTATACATCTTTACATAATTTACTTGTGACAGTAAATTGTAATTTAAGTTTCAACTTATTTGACATAATGTTTCACAGTTAAACTGTCTCACTGTATTGCACCATAATGTCCCAATTTTGTTATAAACAGTGTGAACTAAATTTTGGATGAATAAATTATATTCTCTACTATAGAATTGTATTGTTTTTTAATTTACAGTCTCTGTAAAGCATCTTTCTCAAGAAAACAATAGCTACCAATATATCTAAAAGAAATAAAATATCTAGCTTATGCTGTACCTTTTATACTGTACCTTTTATACTTGTATCCTCCCTTCTGCATTTTTGCTGCCTACATCTCCCAAGGTTTCAATGACTTTACCTGTGTAGGTCACTATGGTGTCACTCTCCTCAAGGAGAAAGTTTACCCCTTTAGTCCCACAACAAAGGCTGCTTTGTACTTACTTACGAGGGGCAAGGACTATGAGTAACTCTTTCTTCTAGGAGAAAGTCTATACTGGCTTATATTCCCCAGTCATGTTTCAAGGTTCTTTAAAGAAAACTTCCATCCTTCTTAAGGAGGGCTACTTCGCATATTTTTTCCCCAGGGGGCTTGCATGGCCTGTAAGACTCCACACACCCCTCAAGGAGAAACTTTACTCTTTTAGTCAATACATGGAGTCAGAATTTAAAGAGATTGTTATTCATTGAGACACAGACTCATTTGTTATCTAAAGGAGATCAATTGGTAATGTTATCGGCACCATCACTGGCAGCATGTTTGAGTTCTTAAGTATCAAATATTGTAATTATTGACCTAAAATTGTTTTGTAGCTATGTGGATTGGATGGAAGCTATAAAACAGCCTAAGGGCCTGTCCACTCTGCAAAATTAGTTTTCAATTGGATTCTTCTGCACTGCTCACACTGCAGAATTTTCCCCAGTGAAAGATTCAGGACCCACCAAAAGAATAAACATGATTACTTTTTCCAGAGAGAGTAATGTAGGAATGGCACTCACCCATCCAGCTGCAGGGACAGTGAATTTTATTGTGCAAAAGCAGGCAAACAACGATACAGCATCACAGGAGAGAGACACAGATAGAGATGGTGATAGCTATTTCACACATATCACATGCTTCTTCAGACCACTGGTATCACCAAAATAGCTATCTCCCGTGATGCTGTATTGTTGTTTGCCTGCTTTTTCACAATAAAATTCACTGTTCCTGCAGCTGGATGGGTGAGTGCCATTCTTACATTACTCTCTCTGGAATACTTACTGTGGACATGCCTTCTATAAACTGAGCACTGCTCACGGACAGGAACTGTTTTTGATATCTACCCTTGCTCACCTGTATGGTTGCTGTCACGGCTCAGCTGTGCCGAATGCTTTCTCTATCTCTGTGCAAACATGATTACTTTATATGGTGTCTAGCTGTGCTAATTACATGCAGGTGTGGAAGTCTTACTTACCTGTTCTTGCTCCCAGCAGTCAATGCGCATGAATAAGGGGGTCCGCCCCTGAAACGTTGTGCCATGACTGGTGGAACTACTGTTTATGCTGTCAAATTCTGCTGCTAAATATGCTGCTATGAAGTCTTTTCAAGACGATTTGAAGTGCAATATGAAATAAATGAAAAAAGGAAATAAATCCGGAAGAATTTTCCAAAGAAATCATGAGTTATGATTCAATTTTTTACTCACTTTCATTGATTTACTTGGCGTGTGGTCAGCATATGTTTGCCCTACACATGTGTTTGATTTAATATGTATATTCAGCATTATATGCCATAAAGTGCACAGTGCAAATAAACAAGTACAGAAAAAGGTAGCTAGTATAGCAATAAGGTGCACTAAGTCTCAATAATTACACCAGACCTGCATGTGCTACCCCTGCAGTACTGATATAACCCTAGCTTATTTATCTAGCAATCTCAATGGTAGAAAATGCATTAGCAACAACTTTGCTGAATAAAATGATAGCAAAACTGTCATGGAAGCTAAAATATGGTGGGTAAATACTAGATGGAGGATCAGAGGTAAGAACACCAAAATGTTCAGAACATGGTCATGTGCCCCTACCAGTGACCCATGTGTTCTGTTGCCCTGCAGCAATTTCCACAGGGGCTGAGGCGCATCAGTGCTGGGGTCAGTAATTGGCTGATTGGGCAATTCCTGAGGGGTCAACACATTATAGAAACCAGAATGCAGCAGTGGGTGGCTGGGACCAGGAGATGTAAGATTAGAAGCGGCAGGGGATTGAGACTGAGATGAGGGGATTGAGATGAGTATTGTTTCTTTTTATTTTTATTTCACCCTAAATCACTTGCTAATATTTTTATGGTTCTAGAATACCCCTTTTAGCCTTCAGATGCTTACAAGTTTGCAGTAAAGGCCTTTACAGATCAACAAATAGTTGTATGTGTTTTGTTCAATTGCAGTATATCTACGTTTTGTGCCCACTTTATGAAGTTTAACTGCGTTTTCAACTTTAAGGAAAAGGAAGGTACAGCACATCCAGTGATTACTTCCAGCAAATGAGCGCTGTTTAAGTTTAAAACTTACCTTGTCAGATACCGTCAATCTGTCAGACTGTCTAAGTGTCTTCCTGACTGAGGAAAGATCAATATCTCAATGATAATAGCACTTGCATTTTGAAACAGTTCAGTGAAGCTGAACAGCTTCTTCTGTGATCTTTCCATTGTGCCTGTATACACTATCCTTGTTATAAACACTATGGCTATGGCTATGAATGCCCTTTTACACAGGAAAGATCTCACTTAAAGTTAATTTAGTCAGAAAACAGTGTTATTTCCCTGATTAAAAGATAGTCCTGAGCCAGGTTCGATGTCACACATTTGGTGGAGCTGTCCACTAATCCAACCTTTTAGGTCTAGAGTGGGTGAAGCCATTCATGAAATACCTGACACCCAACTTCCTAATGCCACTGGCCCCCAGTTCTGTCCATCCTACTGGGCTCAACACGGTCCATTCATCAGTCACTGTAACACTTTCTCCTTCTGGTGGCGAGACAGGTGATTACAGACTGGTTTACTGTAATTACTAATATCCACTGTATGGAGGAACTTCTAGCAGATTCCCATAAATGTTCAGTTCAACATTAATTTTTATGGCGCCCATAGACAGAACTCATTCAAACCAATGCTTATAGTATGATGTATTCTTTCTAGACCGCTGATCTCTCCTGTTATCCCACCTATTACTTGTCTTTCTCTCTCTGTGATGTCCCATTACCTTTTACTTCTTCTTGTCCCTCATATTAGGGGAGATTTATCAAATCTAACCAGTTGCCCATAGCAACCAATCGATTGCTCATTTTATTTTCCAGAGGCCTTGTTAAAAATTAAACAAGTAATCTGATTGTACTCCCTTGAAAAAAAAAATGTAATCAATTGGTGCCAGAAAGTTAAACAGTTTTGTAAATTACTTCTATTTAAAAAGCTTAATCCTTCCAGTAATTATCAGCTGCTATATGCTCCACAGGAAGTTCTTTTCTTTTTGAATTTCCTTTCTGTCTGAACACAATTCTCTCTGCTGACAACTCTGTCCATGTCAGGAACTGTCCGGAACAGGATAGGTTTGCTATGGGTATTTGCTCCTACTCTGGACAGTTCCTAAAATGGACAGAGGTGTCAGCAGAGAGCACTGTGGTCAGACAGAAAGGAAATTCAAAAAGAAAAGAACTTCCTCTGGAACATACAGCAGCTGATAAGTAAAGGGGTTAAGATATTTTAATAGAAGTAATTTACAGATCTGTTTAACTTTCTGTCACCAGTTGATTTAGAAAAAAAATTATTTCCAGTGGAGTACCCCTTTAAGTAACAGGACAGGGAGATTATAACTTTGAGACATAAAAAACTTTTTCAACAAGACATTCAGTGTGTGCCCCTCAGGTGCTGAACACAAGCTCCTAATCCTATGGCGGCCCATTGAGAGGACCGGAAGACCAACCCATCAGAAATCAGGCCAATTGGGCAGGTGGTCAGTCCATGACTGCTATGTTATTTAGCACTGGTAAATACAAAAGGATTTTCAAGGTAATGTCTTGGCAGTGTAATTCCTTTTTGAAGTCCTTCAAACTGGAAATTCATTTAGAAGTGAAGTTCAGAAAATTGTATGTATTCCAAAACATTTCTGCAGTGTTAACCCAGAGAGAAATACATGATATTCTTCTTATTAATCAGTTAATGCTCTTCAATCTCTGGATTTCTCCCTTTTTAATAGCGCTCTATTTGTGTGCAAACACTATGCAAAGAATCAGTTCACACTTTTCTGCATTTTGTAGTTTACAACATAGTTACCATGTATATGCGTTTATAAGTGTCTTGTTGTATATCGCCAGTCAGAATAACATTCCACTAATCACTCAGATACTAATGAAAACTAAAACCAAATGCAAATGTATTAAATATCTAAACAATGGTCAGCAGCTTGACAAGGATAAATCACTGCAGAATGTCTAGCGCCCGGAGCAATATCCATAATGCATTGAAATTTTAGAGGAAGTTGGGCAGTTACCACTCAGTAGTTTGTACTTGTTTTTTTTTTCAAAAGGATACAGTACAAAATGGAAACATTTAATTCTTTATTGCAAATGATCAGTTTTTCTCATGCTTTGTTTTAACTAAAATAAACATGTCCTCCTAAAATGTTAAACAAGAAGACTTTGAAGGGCGGTCAAAATAATCAGTAGTACATTGAAATATCTGCACTTTAGATATGGCTTTTTGGTGCTTTTAAGTTCAGAACAAACTTTTTGAAGTCTCTTATCGTCTGGACTCTGGGTTTTAGTTGTGTGTTTAAAACCATATAAGAAAATATGTACAATGTACTAAAAAGCCTGTTTTTTTTATGTGGTTTAAAGGCATTCTGAAAAATGTATTTAATTCTTTTAAAGTTATAGCATTTTTAAACGTTCCTACTATCTTCTGTGATATGAATACTTCTTTTTATGACTGTTTTGTACTGTTTATTCTTCAAATATATATGATTTTGCTTATGCCTTTGAAGTACAGTATGGTTTTATTTATTATAACTAATGTTCGCAATTGATCACTCCACCATTTACCTTATATCTCTATATAGCTGAAAGGCTTCCACTGAATTAAAATATTTATAAGAATGATATAGCTTTTATATCCCAAGGCTAGCAATTTCTGGCTCTATATTTTTAGCTTAGAAAGCATGTGCCTTAGTGCTTTTCCAATGTTCAAAGGGAAATGAGGACAGACACGTGCACCTGGCGCACTTAAGAAAGTGAACTTAATTTTTTGATGTATATGGTAGTATTAGTGTAAAAAACTGCTGATTCTTCAAACACTGTAATATCATTCTGCTCTAGAAAAAAAATAGAACACTCCTGTAATATACAGAACATGAATGAATTGTTTCTACCCCACAAAATGGTGGTACTTAGAGTGGCCTACAGGTATAAAGATGTAGGATATCCAGACTTCTAAAATGGAAAAAGGGCATTTCCCTTGGTTAGGTTGGGTCTAAAACTAAAAATTAGGATTGTGTTGTTGGAGTTGGGAAGAAAAGAGCAGCTTTCACTCTCAGGGATTGCCATGTCTTGGGTCTAAGAATGTCGGCACAGGAGAAATTGTAGTGTAGATTTTTTTAAACTGGCTGAAGCCAGCTTTATTAGTAATTGTGCACTAAATAGTGCACGGAATACAAAACAAAACCTGCTCGACCAAGCCCTCTCTTAACAGAGATCTGTCAGTTGTCTCCTAATAAGCCTAACCAACTCCTAGCAGAAGTGGAATATATAGTATCTAACATGAGTGTAATGTGAGTGAGTTCATCCCTCACATGCTTGTACATATTTTATTATATATTTTTTATGTGAGAACACTAAAGAAATGACACTGCTAAAATGTAAAGTAGTGAGTGCACAGCCTGTATAACAGTGTTTAATGTCGTGTCCCCTCAAAATAACTCAACACACAACCAATAATGTCTAAACCTTGACAACACAATTCTTCTCTTTATTGTACATATAATGACAGGTCCTAAACAAGTGCTTGTCTCAAGAATCATACTGAATACAGGAACTAATCAAACACCTGATTTGTAAAGATTTCTTCCCCTATATCTAAAAAAAAAGTTTTTAAAGAAATTTGTTCCATTCATTACTTATTTCTCACCCATGTACTGTCATATAACTTGTGCTTTCAATTGGCTTTTATAGCTTGAATAGTTGTGTTAAGTATGGTTAAGATTGGGTAAAACTTAATTTATGATATGTGGGAGGAGAGCTACAGGAGACATGACATTTCTTTGTTTTTCAGTACAATCTACTTAAAACCTGTGTGTGAAAATGAATTCCAGTACAATTAATTCCAGTAAGTGTATTCAGTATTCTAACACCTCTGTCACTGTCATGATATGGGTGGAAAATAATGCTGTTGAGCAGAAGGGCAAAGCATATGGACTAGCATTTTAAATAGACCGAATAGCGTATCTGTCAATGGAGCCTTGATCAGATGTTGTAGAAAAGGATTCATAGTCACAGCCTTTTATAAAACAATATTCAAAAATATATTTTGTTTGTCATATATTCACCTATAGGAAAGAAACTTGGTAGACCTGTGTTTAGCTGCAGGCCTGTACTATGAAGCCATAGGTACTCTAAAAAAAAAACTTTAAAAAATGGGCTGCAGATGTCCCGATATATACCTTAAAATATAACTTTAAATAAAATTGAATATCAAACAAGATCCCAATACAAAACAACATACTATAATGGTACACATAAACTGTGTAGGACAGACTCCAAAATTATATATAATCATTATGAACCTGACGAAGAGGGGTGTCCCCTCGAAACACGTTGTTCCATACCAGAAATAAAGCCTTTATTAACCATTTCGGCTCTGTGTCCAACCTCAGGTGTGTGCCTATCCAGCTACAAGTCAGATTTTCATCGGACAGCTGGCTAGCCCTGCCAGGCTACCCAGATTCCACATCTGTCTACCCATAATATATATACAGTACATTCCACTTACACTTATCAGCTATAAGTTTAACCCCTTAACGACACCGGACGTAAATGTACTTAACGTACCAGGACGTACATTTAGGTCCTATACATAACCGCGAGCATCGGAGTGATGCTCGGGTAATGCGCGGCAGGTCCTGGCAGCCAGGGACCCGCCGGTAATGGCGGACATCCGCGATCGCGCGGATGTCCGTCATTAACCCCTCAGATGCCATGATCAATACAGATCACGGCATCTTCAGCATCACGGTCACTAAAATGGATGATCGGATTGCCCGCAGCACTGCCGCGGCAATCCGATCATCCAGCATGACAGCCGGAGGTCCCCTCACATGCCTCCGCTGCCTTCCACAGGCCTTCTGCTCTGGTCTGTGAGGATAGGGGGTAAGATGTCAGATCGCCGGGGTCCCCCCGCAATATAGCAAGCAGCACCCACCTGTCACGCCCCCTCCCATAGATTTGCATTGAGGGGGCGGGGCGTGACGTCACACGGGGCAGAGTCGTGATGTCACGATCTTCCGTCCCCGTGGTCAGGAGGAATTAGCCTGAGAGCCTCCAGCGCTTCCGAAGCAGCTACAGGTGGGTGCTGCTTGCTATATTGCGGGGGTCCCCAGCGGGGGGACCCCGGCGATCTGACTTCTTATCCCCTATCCTTTGGATAGGGGATAAGATGTCTAGGCGCGGAGAACCCCTTTAATGATTCCCAGCAGAACATTGCCCTGAGCAAACTAATTCATAATGTTAAGCCACCTTCTTTTGTTGCTCAATGGTTCAGGCCTAATGCTCACATGCCCCTTATAGGGACTTAGCAGTGTACAAGGATCAGCATTGGCACTTTGACTTTATGCAGCAATCTGTGATGTAATTTGTGTCTAACACCTTTCTACGATAGCCAGCATTACATTTTTCAGAAATTTTAGCTACTGTAGCTCTTTTGCAATTAGACCAAGTGTGCCAGTCTTTGTTTCCAATGTATATGAGCCTAAGGTGCCCTTAATCCTGTGACCAAGTTACTGGTTATTCTATGTTGAACCACTGCATACTGAAATGACCTGCTGTTTTGGAGGTGTTCTGACCCATCACAGTGCCTTGATCTTTGCAAAGCCCTCAAATCTTTATGCTTCCATATTTATCCTTCTTCCAACACGTCGTCTTGATTGAAGAATTGATTACTTACTTGCTGCTTAATATATCCTACACCTTAAGAGGTGCCATTGCAAAGAAATAAAGAATGTTGTTAACTTAACCTAAATACATTTTGTTTGTTATTTTAGCCCGTTATTTCAGGGTTTTTTTCGTGCACATTATTGGTCATGGTTTCTTTATATCTTATTTTTTTTCTTATTACTTATGCGACCTAGAAGGTACCTGGAGTTCTGTCCAGATGTTTGTTTTTTTACAACCCACTGCACTTGATCCTGGGACTACTAAAACACGATAATGACTACTTCCGCCAAAGTGGAATCTTTGCTGTCAGTAGTAGTTGTGGCTTCTCCACAACCCATATAGGTGTTAAGATTTTTTAATAGAAGTAATTTACAAATCTGTTTAACTTTCCGGAGCCAGTTGATATATATAAAAAAAGGTTTTGCCTGGAATACCCCTTTAACCTGTCACTGATTTTAATGCTAGGGCAGAGCAGTGTATATACCAGTGCATAATAATAAATGTATTATCAGCAAAGCTCTCCATAGAAATCAATGTACATACAGCATATATATGCTTATATATTACAATGCATGTGGATGAACAAAATCTTGCCTTAAAGAACCATCAATAAGATTTTAGGGACCAAGTTATAACTTAAGTGCAGATTCTCACAAAATTCCCGGTAATTTCTAAATTAACTGCATTTTTATTTCTCTATCATTGATCCACCTCCCGTCCCCAGATCATCACTCTGGTTGTATGTATTAATATACTATTGGCCAGTTGGCCCCATTGGGACTTGAAGTTACATAACCGCTAAAATCTAATGCTGATTTGCAAAGCTAATTATCCACTACTCGTTTACAAGCGTTCTTCAGGCCTGTATCATATTATGTCTCACAGACCTTATAGACCTTTGTTTAGATATGTATAAAACAATTCATTTATTGGTATGCATTAAAAATCAGGAATTGATTCTTATTGTTACTATGCACTTGTGACAAACAAAATAGATAAATATTAATACCACAATACACAATGTAGTCTATAGTCAGTCCTGACCAATAGTCATTCAGTTAACGATATTAAATAAGGTGAATAGATGTGTCTGGTCAGTCTTCCAGACTGTATGTCCCTTGGTAATAGCCCTTTACTCACACTAGCCCAATTGGCCAACAAAGAGCAAGAAAAGGGGGAGGGAGACAATAACCTTCAACATTGGGTATCAATCAAAACTTATAACACCTCTTGTGAAAATAAGTGAGAAACAACATTACAGACTGTTGTCCTATAGTTCCGACGCGTTTCCCCCCATCTGGTGTTGCGGTTTCTCAAGGAACTTTAAACAGTCCAATGATAATGGACAGATGTCACAGTGAGGCTGGCTGATAGATTGCGCCAATAAACCTCATATGTTGATAACCCTCAGATTGGTCAGACGTGCACCCCGGTCAGTGTGTATCAAAATACGTCTTGAGATTGACTCTTTGATACATCAGTTGTTTGTGCTGCTCTGTATCATATTACACACAAACAGTTATCTTTATATAGGGTTTTTTTTTCTTATATTTTTCAATATTTTTTTCCTTTTTGTAGATTCATTGTGGATTGAAAATAAAAGATCTATCATGGCTACTTTAGGATCAGCAGTAGACTTCACTTGGATAAAGTATGAGTAGGAAGATAAGCTAAAAGTAGGTCAGCTGGGAAGATACTCTTGTGTTAGTCTAATAAAGATCTGCTTGTATGAAAAGAACACATTTTGCAGTAAACAGAAAGATGTTTATCATTTAATGGGAATTTTGTAGATGTTTTCGCATTCAGTTTCTCTCATTTTTTACCCTTCTATGATGATTAAGTGTAATCTTAGTAATGTATGGTTTTGCCTCTGTTTTTGGCATCTTTGAAAGCATGTATTTGTGGTTAAGAAATGGTCTATAGTCAGGAGCTCAGTACTGAATGATGAGAATAGAATTATAAGGATTGGTCTGTCTGGTTAACCTCTTAAGGACGCAGGTCGTACTTGTACGCCCTGCACCCAGTCCCGGTATATAACGCTGTGTCACGACGTCATAGTGGGTCGGTCCCTGCGGCTAATGAAAGCCGGGACCCTGGGCTAATAGCGTGTGGCACAACGCACTATTAACCTTTTAGACGCAGCATTCAAAGTTGATCACCGCGTCTAAAGTAACAAAAATACACTACCGGCAGCTCAGTCGGGCTGATCAGGACTATCGCAGTGAAATCGCGATGTCCCAATCAGCTAGAACGCGGCCTTACCTGCCTCCGTCGCGTCCGATCAGGGGAAATCCAGGCTTGAACAATCGACCGCCGATAACACTGATCATCTCCATGTTAATGCATGGGGTGATCTGTGTATAAGATCAGTATGTGCAGTGCTATAGCCCCTAGAGGGGGCTATAGCACTGCAAAAAAAAGGGTGAAAAAAAGTTAATACAGATCATTTAACCTCTTCCCTAATAAAAGTAAGAATCACCCCCGTTTTCCCATTTAAAAAAAACCTGTGTAAATAAAAATAAGCATATGTGGTATCGCCGCGTGCGGAAATGTCCGAACTATAAAAAATATATTGGTAATTAAACCGCACGGTCAATGGCGTACGCGGAAAAAAATTCCAAAGTCCAAACTAGCGTATTTTTGGTAACTTTTTATTTCTTGAAAAAATGTATAAAGAGCGATCAAAAAGTCCGATCAATACAAAGATAGTACTGATAACTGCTAGTACTGATGACTAATGTCACTGCAAAGTACAATTGGTGGCACAAAAAATAAGCCATAATATGAAATTTTGGGTGCAAAATTGAAAGAGGTATGATTTTTAGAAGGTGATGAGGAAAAAACGAAAATGCAAAAACAGAAAAACCCTGAGTCCTTAAGGGGTTAAAATCTCCATAGTTCCTATCATGTGGCTTGGAATCAATGTTTAAACCTTCATATATAATTTCCACAAGGACGTGTGGATTTTCTGTCACATCCATCAATGTATGGCTTGTCAAGCTAATTATCATATACGGCTTATAGAATATATTATTCCACTACATCACAGAAAAGGACTCACATGTCTTTTTTTTCCCTTTACTCTGCAGCTGTCTGCAGCATGATCATTGTGCGTCCAGCTGCAGGCACTAGGGATGTTCCGATACTATTTTTTTTTATTTAAAATGTCATGTGACATTTTTTTACTCCTTAAGGACGCAGGGCATACCTGTACGCCCTGCGCCTGCTCCCCTGAGCCCAAGTCAAAGGAGAGTGGTCCCGGCGGCTATCAGCTGCAGGTACCCATGTCTAATGCCAGACATCCCCGATCGCGGTGATGCCCAGCATTAACCCCTTAGACACTGCGATCAATGTTAATAGCGGCATCTAAAATAAAGAAAAGCAGTCTCAGCAGCTCAACGGTAAAACCGTGGTGTCCTGATCAGCTGAGGGGATGGCGGGAGTGCCCTTACCTGCCTCCTTGCCATTCAATTGGTGGCTCGATGCTCCAGTAAGCCATAGCAGCCTAGAGCAATCGTGCACATTTTCACATTTACTATTATTATTTATATTTCTTTACACACTTTTTTCACAATTTTTTAATCCCATAGGGGACTATTACATGCAATTTGTAGATTGCATACACTGATCAATGCTATGCCACAGCATCATCAGGTCCCACCAGCAGGTATTGGATTAGTGTCACAGAGTGTGCTCCGGTCCCCTTCCCCGGACCGGAGCGCCCGATCCCTCGGCCTACTGCCTCGGGATCCCAGCGTCCCCCGGTCAGTCACACTGACCGGGAGCCCGGGTTCCCTTGTGTCGGGGACGCGGCTGCCGTGACGGCTGGTCCCCGTTCACACGCCGCGTCCCTATTCCACTTACCTGGCTCCCTGTGCCGTCCACCTCGGCCTCCCGGCATGCACGGCCCCGCTCTCTAGGGCGTGCGCGCACCTTCAGTAAATTTAAAAGGCCAGTGCATCGGTAATTGGTGCGCTGGTTCCTCACTTCCCCTGTCCTTCCCAATAAAAGGCACCTGCCCCTTCCTGCCCTTGCCGGATCTTTGTGCCCTAGTGCCTCTGAGAAAGCGTTCCATATTGTGTGTATTGCCTTGCCTGTTGTCGAACCCGTTGCTACCGCCTACTCGCCTTTGAACCCTTGCCGCCTGCCCTGACCTCTGCTACGTCCGACTACGCTCCTGCCTGCTCCCTGTGTACCACGCCATATCAGCCGCCAGAGAGGTCGAGTTGCTACTGGAGGATACGACCTGGTGGTTACCGCCGCAGCAAGTCCATCCCGCCGTTGCGGCGGGCTCTGGTGAAAACCAGTAACCACTTAGAACCGATCCTCTGGTACAACCCGCGCCATTGCCTCTCTGGTCCAGAGGATCCACTACCAGTCCTGCCGGTACGTGACAATTAGGCATGAGGAACATTTGCTTGAGTACAAGTACTTGAGGAAATGTCCAGTATTGGTACCGATACCAGTGTTGGTATCAAGACATCCTTAGCAGGCACCCTTGGCAAGCAGCTGACTTTGCTAAGGGATACCTTGTCTGGCTAAACGTTTGCCCTGTGTTGGTCACTGCAGGGTTAATATAGTATTACATGGTGGACACTTAGATAATTTACCATCCAGGCAAAAATTGGACAAATTGAGTTCCCCCGCAGTACATATGAAGTCTTTGGATTTAGCTATAAACACTAGCATCAACAACAATCAACAAATGTGTTCTATTGTTCCAGTACGTTGCTTGTTTTTATATGAAAGCACAGCTGATCAATTGAATAAAAACCTTTATGAAAAAAATTAAAAATGTGCTTCTCCAAAAGTGTCCTGACTGTATGGGTCAATGTACTTATTTTTTTATAACTTAGGGATACCCACGAATACATGACCTCCTACCCTTTAGTGTATATTTACATGTGGAAGATTTGATACAGAATTTACACCAACACTCCCATTTATCTGAATAGGGGTTGCAGAAATCCATGTGCATACTGTAAAAACACTATATCTATATATGTATGGAACAAATTTTCAGTTGCAGAAATTTTTACAACAAATATGCTTTATGTGTTTGAAAACACTGCCTTACACCACATAATACTTTGAGAATAACCAGTTTTTTCATGAAGGAATTTCTGCATTTGCGCTTACTGAAAAAATCATACTAAGAAAATAAATATGCACGCCTAAAATATTATGAGAATTATTAGCATTTTTTTTTTTTATTATTACTATTTGCAGTGAAGTTTGAGGACAATATAACTTGGGAATGCTAACTACTTAAATGATTAAACCACAGATTTTATTTTCTGGTTTTATTACTTTATCAACACATTTTTTTTTTTTTAGCATACAGAAATTTTTTATCTGTCATTAAGACATAAGGCTTCAGCAAAGTTCATAAGAGATCTATTTAGTCTAATTAAACATTAAATGAGAATAAGATTAATCCCTTGATATTAGCAGAATGGACAAGAAAAGATTATTAAGTCTCTCGTCTTCTTGTACATTGGTTTCTGTGGGCAATCATGCCTCTTTCAAAAATGTCAGACAACAGTTTTGGTTTTTACCCAGCACTGGACTGGTTGCTATGTGCAAAAAACAAATATCAAAGGGATCAGTCTCATGTTTCCTAAACCACATCTGACATAAAACAGGGTCAAAGCATCCCCCTTATTGCAATCATCTTTGATTCTCTGTAAAGCATGAATTTGATTTACTATGCAGTATTTTAAAGACAGGCCAGAAACAGGACTTTGATTCACCAGGGCTGCCCCAGTTGTGCTCTCCCAGCCTTGCTGAGCTTGGTTGATAGATCTCTCCAGCTGAACCCAGTGATTGGCTGAGCAGAAATTGCCTGCCTGATGGTATAGTAAGCGGTAAGTAATGGTGACCCTCAGACTGGCAATGGTGAGGGATCAGGGCAGATGAGTATGCATTGTTTTTTTGTTTATTATTAAGGCACCAAAACATTTCTTCATTTTTTTACCTCCTGGGAAACTCATAGCCGTCACGCCTCCTCCCATAGATATGAATGGAGGGAGTGTGACGGCTGTGGTCACCCGCCTTTCAGCACTTAGCATAGTTTACTCCGTACAGCGGATGATTGGGGTGCCATACCGGAGATGGCAAGAGGGCCCAGAGGCAACTCCCTGCGAACAGACATCTTTTCCCCTATCGTTTGGATAGGGGATAAGATGTCTAGGGGCAGAGTACCCCATTTAAGTTTTTTTTTTTGGGGGGGGGGGGGGTACTTTTTCTGCTCAACATGTTATCCCCTATCTAAAGGATAGGGATAACATGTGTGATTGCGGACGTCTGGCCACTGCGGATCTCTGCCTCGGCACAACAGTCATCCGGTGCACGCAGCATCACACCCCCTCTCATAGACATGAATGGAGGGGGCGTGGTGTGACGTCACGAACACTTAATCCCCAGGCCCAGTGATCAAGGGGGGTCCCTGTGGCCAGACCCCCCGCAATCAGACTTGTTATCCCTATCCTTTGGAGCAAGGTCAGGTCACGGAGTAGGTAGGTCAGGAACACGGTAAGGCAATGTCAGGATTTGGCAGGCTGGTGGTGGATCCTCTGTGTCAGTGAGGGATTGGCGTGGACCGTACCGGAGGACCGGTTCTAAGTTGCTACTGGTTTTCACCAGAGCCCGCCGCAAAGCGGGATGGTCTTGCTGCGGTGGTAGCAACCAGGTCGTGTCCACCGGTAGCGGCTCAACCTCACTGACTGCTGAGACTGGCGTGGTACAGGAGGACTAGACAGAGGCGAGGTCAGACATAGCAGAAGGTCAGGGCAGGCGGCAAGGTTCGTAGTCAAGGGCAACGGCAGAAGGTCTGGAAACACTGGTAAGGGAACACAGTAAACGCTTTCACAGGGCACAAGGCAACAAGATCCGTCAGGACAGGAAGGGGAAGTGGGTTTTTATTCACATGGAGCAGGGAAGCTAATTGACACTGATTGGGCCAGGCACCGATTAGTGGTGCACTTGCCCTTTAAATCTTAGAGAGCCGGCGCGCGCGCGCCCTAGAGAGCGGGGCCGCGCGTGCCGGGACGAGACAGTCTGGGAACGGGACAGCTGAGTAGATTGGAATGCGACCCGCGGGCGGGTACGTCCCGCTACGCGGATCGCATCCCCGCCGGTGACACTAGTGCAGCGCTCCCGGTCAGCGGGTCTGACCGGGGCGCTGCACGGAGACGAACGCCGCGAGTGCTCCGGGGAGGAGCAGGGACCCGGAGCGCTCGGCGTAACAGGCAAGACACAATAAATGCTTTCAATAGGGCACTGGGCACACAAAGATCCGGCAAGAGGTAGAGGGAGGTGCACATACTTATAGAGAAGGGACAGGTGCAAACAGTAATTAAGGGCGCACTGGCCCTTTAAATCTCAGAGCTCCGGCACGCATGTGTGAGAAAACGGAGGAGACAGAATAAAGAGTAGGTGAGTGACGATGCGAATCTTGGGCCCGCCGGAGGACAGAGGGAGAGAGCGTTCACGGCCAGTGTGACCGGCTGGAGCACTCGCCTTGACAATAATGAACCCCTTAACGACCAAGGATGTATATTCACGTCCTTAGCCGGCTCCCGCGCTATAACGCGGGGTCACGCAATGACCCCATGTCATATCGGGTCGGTCCCGGCATATCTGAAGCCGGGGCTAATAGCGCGCGGCAGCGATCGCTGTGCCACGCGCTATTAACCCTTTAGACGCGGCGTTCAAAGTTGAAAGCTGCGTCTAAAACTAAAGTAAAAGCTTCCCGGCTGCTCAGTGGGGCTGATCGGGACCACCGCAGTGAAAATGTGGTGTCCCATTCAGCTAGGACGCAATTTGAGGTCCTCTTACCTTCCTCCAGCGCGTCCCTTCGGTGATTGATTGCTCCAAGCCTGAGCTCCAAGGCTTGAGCAATTGACCGCCGCTATTGCTTTACAGTGAACAGTGTAAAAGATCAGTGTGTGCAGTGTTATAGCCCCCTATGGGACCTATAATGCTGCAAAAAAAAAGTGTAAAAAAAGTTAATAAATGTCATTTAACCCTTTCCCTAATAAAAGTCCAAATCACCCCCCTT